>NC_081407.1:544543982-544870482 GCF_030272615.1 Cryptomeria japonica
TTAGGGTCCATGTTGAATTTTCCATGCATTATGGTATTTATCGCTATATCTATTGTACTTTGCACACTAACGATGTTTTGCAAGAATGTGGTCTACAAGCACCTCCTAAGTCACCGAGAGAATTTATTTCAAGTGTACTATGTAGACGAGATGATGGGTGCATTTACTATAAGATGATGTGTTTGAGAGTTTTTTGTCCTACATGTGGCAGTTTACAACAGTTGCATAGATGCCTACATCTGGATAGCACACATGAAATTTGTAAGGAACTAGTTTCTATTGGAAAATACAAGTCAGTCACATATGGTGTTACAGATGGAAAATAATTAAACAGGTGTGAGTTAGTGAAAAGGAATCTATGCGTAGCTGATTTTATGAAGATGTTTCAAGAGAAACTAGTGTATGAGTACATAGGTCACACACATAGAGGTAGGTGATTAGATGAGAAATCAAGTTGTGTAAGGACACTTTCCCCCTTGACACTATTGTCTCTATTGTTGATTTTGCTGAGAATTATACACTAAATCCGCAAAATGAAGTACAATCTATGTTTTTTTTTTTGACAAAAGGGTAAAAACTTTATTGAGAATCAAAAATAGTCATTACAAAAAGAATCAAAGCCCTGAGGCCCCAGAGAAGGACAACCAGCCCAACCCCAATTCAACCAGCTTCTAAGCCACCCATGTCCTCAGTGAGAGTCTTCTTCAATTCCTGATAGTCATCCCCAGAGAGATGCTCCCAGCCCTCCACTTTCCACTCATTATCATGTTCCGAAGCCCACTTGGCCAAACAGTCAGCCACTCCATTCCATTCATGAGGAATATGGTTGAAGAACACCTGCTCCATTAAAGAGCTAATATGAAGAATTTGCTGAACAATCCCTGCCAACTGCCACTGAATCCCATTCACCTTCTGATTAGACAATAAGTTAACAATAATTTGTGAATCCGATTCACAAATCACCTTCCTAAAACCCCTTGCCAAAGCCCACTCAAGTGCATAAAGAATCGCAAAACCCTCCATCAAATTATTAGACTGATATCCTTTATGCACCGAAAAGAAGAAAACAACCTCCCCCCTGCTATTCCTGCAAACACCCCCAACACCAGTAGGGCCTGGATTGCCCCTAGATGAGCCATCAGTGTTGATCTTGATATACTCATCCTGAGGGGGTGTCCACCTTCCAACCCTTTGCACCTTCTTCATAGCCCATCTACCTTTCTGGACACAGGCCGAGCTAGGAGACAACTCCTGCAATCCAAGCCTACTCACAATATCCGCCTCAACTCTACCCAAAGGGAAATTCACCTCACATTTAGCTTCCACTATCTCCCGAATCATAGTAATGATCTTATTCCAAACTTGTTGAACAAACAATTTGGCCTCCCTAAAGATCCTCCTATTCTGTTCAAGCCAGATCTGCCACAGAATGAAGATAGGCCCAATATACCAGACCGTCTGGAGGAAGGAGGACAGAATAGGAGGTCTGCCCAAGCTGCTCCAAAACTCCACCAGAGAGTCCGCATGGACACAAGGATGCTTCCACACCCCCCACCAATAGTGCCAGATCAACATAGAGAAGGGGCATCTGAAGAATAGGTGTGAGGAGTCTTCCTCTCCGTTACCACATAAAACATAGATAGAGGGCCCCAAGAATCCCTACTTGCGGATATTGTCCCAAGTAAGACATCTATTCCAAGCCAAAGTCCAGGAAAAGCAGTTACACTTCATCCAAGAAGCATTATTCCACACCTGTTTCCCCCAGTTCACTTCTCCTCCTTCAAGTCTTTGACTCAATAACTCCCAGTAACCACTAGCCACAAAAAAAATGCCCTTAGGATTTGGAGACCAAGCAAGCCTATCCCTACCCTTCAGGGAGCTACAGTGTCTATTCGCCAAAATGCCCTACAACTCTGCACATTCTTCCTCCATCCCCACCACTGGTCATTCATTAGGAGTCTTCCACCATTCCAATTCCAGCCGACCGCACCTGTAGATAGCCTTAAAGTCACTCACCCTTGACCATCCAGCTTCCAAGAACCTTTGGCCTAGGTTTCCAAGGTTAGGAAACTGATCAAGGATGGGAGGGTAACCATCCCAAGAATCATTCCAAAAAAGAACCTCTTCCCCCCTTCTGCAGATCCAAAAAAACCCTTCCTTAATGAGAGAAGCCCCCTTCTTGAGAGTGTACCAGATCGATGAGCCCTTTCCTTCAAGCGGATATCTGGGGATTTCCTCCATCGGTATCCTCTGCATATATTTGTTGGCTAAAATCTTGGCCCAGCCTCGATCCTGCTCAACACACCACCTCCAGTATAATTTAGCAGCCAGAGCTTCCCTAAAAAGACTAGACTACCTTAACCCAAGCCCCCCAAACTACTTCGGCCTATAAACCAAGTCCCAATTGACCAGACTCCATTTGGAAGAGGTGAGATTACCAACCCATAAGAATTTCCTAGCTAGAGAGTCCAAACCCTTCAAGAACCACTTAGGAGCCACCTAAAGCATACATCGATAGGTCAACAAAGCCTGGACCACTGACTAAATCAGAAGAACCCTCCCCGCAAAGGAAAACCATCTATGAGTCCAGTGTTCAACCTTGGAGCAGAATTTATCCAAGATCCCCTGCCACGACTCTCTAGGGGGGTTGCCAGGAGAAATAGGAATACCCAAATACGTCAGGGCCATGGAGCCAACTTGGAATCTCAAGATAAGAGAAATCCTCCTCTGAATAGACTCAGGAGTGTTGAAAAAAAGGATGGAAGATTTATCCTCACTGATCATCTGGCCAGATGCTACAAGATAAACATCCAGGACCTTACGCAGATTCGAAGCTTCGTTGATCCGAGCAAGCCCCATCAGGGTTGTATCATCCACAAACTACAGGTGAGACTGTGGTTGCAAGTCATTCCCCCATCTCCAACCCTGAATAGAACCCCAACCCACATTATGCTTTATCAACCTCCCCAGACCCTCAACAAGAAGAATGAATAAATAAGGGGAGAGAGGATCTCCCTGGCGGAGACCCCTAGAAGCACAAAACAACTCAGTATGGTCTCCATTGATAAGCATAGAGAAAGAAGTGGATGTAACACAACTCATAACCCACTGGACCCATTCATCCACAAAACCAAAAGCCCTGAGGATCTTTTGAAGGAAGGCCCACTGAACTCTATCATACGCCTTAGCCATATCCAGCTTGATAAACATAGCTTTTTCCTTGGAAGTTGCCATAGAATGAATGGTCTCCATAGCAATTACCACCCTATCTAGAATTTGGTGCCCTTCCACAAACCCACTCTGCTCCTCAGAAATAACATTCCCCAAGCACTTCTTCAATCCGTCCACTATCAGCTTAGATATGATCTTATAAATCACATTGCAGAGGGAGATCAGGTGGAACTGGCCTAACTGGTCGGCCCCTTCACACTTGGGGATTAGAGCAATGAAGGTCGCATTCAATGCCCTAAGCATCTGTTTATTCCTCTGGGACTCGTGGACTACTTCCAATAAATCCAACTTAATTATATCCCAGAACTCTTGAAAGAACTCAACCGGGAACCCATCCGGTCCAGGAGCCTTTCCTTTCCTCATGTGGAAGACAATCCTCTCCAGTTCTTCCAGTAAAATAGGACACAAAAGCTGCTCATTCATCTCCCTAGAGATAAGATAAGGGATGCAATCTAGAACCAGATTCTCCTCCACTGTTTCCCCCTAAGAGTCCTCCCTAAAATTGGAGAGACTCCCTAGACATCTCCTACAAGGATAAGCACTACTCACCTCTATCATTAACCAGTATAGGAATGGAATTTTTGTGTCTTCTTGCTTTCACTGAGTTGAAGAAGAAAGCAGTGTTCTTGTCCCCCTCCTTTAACTAGTCAATGCGAGCTCTTTTCTTCCAATATACTTCTTCCCGAAGCTCCCATTCCTCAACCACCTTGACAGCCTTGTCTTCCTCTCTAAGCAGTTCCTCAGACAACCCATGCTGCCTAATTCTACTGGTGATCTCATTCAGTGCAATTTGAGTAGCTTTCTTCTTATGAAAAATGTTCCCGAAGCCTTGACGATTCCACTGTTTAAGCTGAAGCTTAACAAATTGCAGCTGCTTGGCAAAAGAGTACATGGTAGTGCCAAAAGCTAGTCTCCCTCTCCTCCACCAGTCTGCAACAAGAACCTGCAAAGATGGATCCCGAAGCCACATAAGTTGGAATTTGAATGCAGGTGAACGGGCTACCCGAGCCAAAGATGACACCAGCTTGATGGGCCAGTGATCCGACCCTCTCCAGTCAAGAATCTCAGAACTCGTGGACCGCCCCCTGCCGATCCAAAAATAGGAAACCAGAAAATGATTCAATCATTCAGCAATCCAATTCTCTCCCACCCTCTTGTTGTTCTAAGTGAACAAACCATTGCTAGGCTTGACGTCAACTAGCTGCATCAAGGAGATACTATCCTAGAAAAGGAAAGAAGAAGGTTCCAACTGCATAACACCCCCCTTCTTTTCACTCAACTCCAAGATGGCATTGAAGTCTCCTGCCATAATCCAAGGATGAAAAGGGGCCAACCTTCACACACCTAAAACATGAGACCATAAGCTTTGCTTACCCTAAAAAATCTGTGGGAGCATAAATATTTGAAAACAAGATGAATTCCCTAGTCTCAAGACTAGCCAGTAACCCAGATAAAGAGGATCTAGAGGCAACCCACCAGATAGGACGGAGCCTTAAAGGGTTCCAAAGATAGGCCACCCCTCCCGAGGAACCAGCTGCCCCAACACACTGACACTTGCCTCACCCCCACAACTTTGGCACGAGCCCCATCATACTATCCACAGCAAGTTTAGTTTCTTGCAAGAAAAAGGATATCAGGTGAGTGATTCCTAATCAAATCCCGAATAGATTTTTGTCTAGGGCCGTTGTTCAAGCCCCTTACATTCCATGAGAGCACAATCATTTAGGAGGGTTGGAAAAGTGTGAATCCAAAGTCTTCATTGACCCTGACTCAACCAAATTCTCCCCCATCAATTTGATCTTATCCAGATCCTTCTTTCTGCCAACCTTTGAGCTTTTCTCTGAAGCACTTTTCTTAATATCTCTCTGATGTAGACCTAGGTGAATGGCTGACTTATTACTTTTAGCCCCAACCAGTTCCAATTTTGAAGCTATCAGAGAACCCTCCCCCTCTACCAGGTTCACCTCAATACCAGGGGCCAGGCCCAACTAAGCCCCAACTATCTGGTCCATCTTCATTTGCTAGCTTCCAACTACTAGCAAGGTCTAGGAAGATTCCTCCATTTCATTTTCCAGCATCCCTCCTGATGCAACCTGATCGAGAGGGATTAACCCCAAGTTAACTTCCTGATGGCTCAGGTCATCTAGGGCCTCAAATCTGTTAAAGGTATCCTCCTCACATCTTTCCTATAAGGGTCTGTTTTGTCCTCTATTCCTGTTCTTTGTCTTAACTGAGACAAAACCATCAGCACCCTCCACCACATCTGACATGACAACTTTCCCCTTCTCAGCCCTATCAAGGCTCAAATCTGACTGTTGAGGTTGTCTCACTACTGGTTTGTATCTAGGACACTTACGCTATAAATGACCATACTCATGACACAAACGACAACGAAACGGTAAAGTCTCATAATCTAGTTGTTGAACCCATGAATAAGAGCCTACACACATATCTATAGCATCTGGCAAGGGTTTACTAAGATCTATTTCAACACAGATACGAGAAAAGGTCATTACCTTTCTCCCCAGAGTTTGTGACGAGGATCCCATTGGCCTCCCAAGTAGAGTAGCGAGCATCCGAAGCACATCCTCTCGACAAAATTCCACTAGAAGACATGGTAACCGAACCCACACCGGAACTCTATTTGGGAGCTCCTTTGAAGGATTAAAACCCGCATGCCAAGGTTTGATGAATAATCCCACCTGGTTGTAAAAATACAGACCTCCTTCAAAGACCCTATTTCGATCCTCCATCCAGTTGAACATAACCATGAAATAGTTATTTGCCAGCATCATGATCTCCATTTCCCCTTCTGGTGCCCATGTCCTCTGTGCCCAATTTTCCAAGAACTGCAGGGAAACCCTCATTCCCAAAAATTTGCAGTAAAGCAAGTGGTTTGAAAATTACTCTACATCTTCAGCTATCATCTCAGGGGGAATAACCAACTTCGGCCTTTCACTGCATCGCTCAAGACACCCATTAATCTTCATGAGGTGAGAGCTGCCAGCACTTCTAGTCCTTGTATCTGAGGCGAAAAGATTATTGGAAAATGTCTTCATATTCTAAAGTGGGGGTTTTGATCCCACCGCAGCTTGGAAGTCCATGACTGAGGCCACCTAAGAGGCTTCACCACCAAAGCCTATCATCAGATCACACAAAGAATAATAGGGCGACAAAAGATTGCCACCAATCAAACCCGAAAACCCCTTAATAAAGTCCAGCCCTTCAAGAACCACCCCTACTAAAATGCTCTACCCAAGAGGCCAAATGAGCCCCCCCACCCCTCGGGAGCCCCATGGGGAACTCACTGCACATAGCTGGTCAAACCCAGCACCCCTGCAGACCCAAAACACCCCCGGCGACCACCGCAGAAGCCCCTCCTCCGTTCTCCCTCGACACCCTTCACCACCCTCTCCCTCTGCGTCGACTGTAGTTGCACCTGCAAGCTAGGCTGTCAAAACCCTAGCTCAGCCTTCGCAGCTCCCTGCACTCAGGCCATCTTCATTTCTTCAAAAGTTCAAAGTTAAGTTCAAGTACAATCTATGTATTACCACTCTACACAAGTTACAATGTTTGTACACATAGCATTCATGCATGCATATGATAGTACCGATGAGGATAGAAAGGTTATGAGAGAATATCACTTCTATATCAGCAATAATCATACTCATTCCTCAGAGTTTGTGCAAGGTTGCTTTACAGTCTTCTATGATAGTTTAAGGGAAATAGATATAAGATACAACCAACACTTAATATGGTCAGACAATTGCACTACACAATTCAAGAATGCAAGGATGTTCTACTGGTTGACTAGGATGCATGTGACAAGTGGTGTGCAACATTTTTGGAATTTCATTGAGGCAGGGCATGGAAACGGAGAGCATGATGGTGCAGGAGCATGTGTGAAAAGATCTCTTACCAGGGAGGAATTGGAGTACGAAGGTCATGCAATGTTAATAGATGCAAAAACAATTATGCAATGGTGTAACTCTACAATGGGACCAGGTAATGTAGGTAAGTCTATGGTTTCTAGATATTTTTGGTTAATAAGTGAATCTAACATTGAAAACTATCTAGATTGTTGTACACTAACTGGATCAAGTGACATGCATTCATTTAGAAGTTCAAATGCAACATCACTATTTATTTATACTAGACAAATTGCATGCTTTTGCTCTCCGTGTATGTATTTTGTGTGGGATGAATGTGAATCAAAAGAGTGGGTTGACCAATGGTCTTGTAGACCTTTGAAAACCCTAGATACATATCAACTTCCTAGAGCACTACAGATGAACTAGATTGAAGCATCAGTGGATTTTGACCATGTATCAAACATAGTTGAACTAGGTAAAGGGTTGCAATTTGCTACAATTTTAAGCTTAATTTATTAGTATTAACTTATGCTGATTTTGGTATTAACTTATATCCTTCTATTAAATGTAGGTCATCTATATGCAGTTGTTGTAGATGAGAACAAAAAAGAAGGAACATATTACTTTTTGTGTCGTTGTATTGAGGCCAAAAAAACATATTACTTCTATAGTGGTTGATGGAGAGGGTATTGAGTACCCAATAGGATCCGTTGTTGTGACAGGGAAATCGCTTAGAAGGTACCGTTGTTGTGTCAAGTTGTATTGAGACCTCTTAAACTCATTTATTTAGTAGACGTTGTATTGATTTTGGCATTAACTTATCCTTCTATAAAATGCAGGTACCCTATCAAAAATTCTAATGCCTGGTTGTTTGAGGACTTTGAGATACATAGACATATTCTTCATTACTCAAACCTTCTTGTTGCAACAAATATTCATTTGATTAAATATCATGGTAGACCTCTTAACAAGGATTTGTGGAAAGTTCGTGAATCAGAGAGGCAATACTTGAGACACTAAGGGTTAGAGCTGATCCAGAAGGTTCACTTGATTGATTTTGGGCCATCTAGAAGAATAATTCTACAATATGGTAGAATAATTTTAATAATTTTATATATATCTTTTGCGAAACGTTGTAACTTTTCTTTTTGGATGTGCTCTACATGCATATGAGCTGTAATATGCATATGAGTTGTAATGTGCATATGTAGATGCCAAATTTTGTATATAAAAACATCAATGAGTTGTAATGTGCATATCTAGATGCTAAATTTTGTATAAAAAAACAACAATGAGTTGTAATGTGCATATCTAGATGCTAATTTTTGTATTAAAAAACAACAAAGAGATGTAATTGGCATATTTAGATGCAAAATTTTGTAAATATAAACAATAATGAGCTTGATCATTTATATTAGATGCCAAAATTTATATATGAAAGTGTCCATGGGGCTGATTTGCAAATTTTGAGAGCCCAAATTTGTACCATTTGATTATAAATTTTTACTATTTGATTATAAATAACTCAGTCTGATTCTGACATATGTTAAATAACTTGCAAATGGGTATTTGAATATGCAATTTTTTTTGCAAGTGTTTTGGGAAAGTTTTGAGTTATTATTGAATTACCCGATTTGAAGGGCTAGTAGGAATAGTCCGAAACTGAGAGAGGCCTTTTTAGGCAGTGACAACATGACCCCATAGGTTCAAACGGACCATCCATAAGTGCCATAGTCTCCAAGTTACGTGACTTCAAAGTTTGACCATTTTTTCCACTTTGAGCGCTCAAGGGAAAACGTCGCTACGAGGTGTCTCGGAATGATTAGACATCTTGGGGAGTGAGACAAGGGCACACCTAGTGTAAACCCATCCATCTAGATGCACTCCTGCTGACGGTTCATTTCCACGACAAGCAGAACAAAAGATGCACTATTTTGCCACCTCTCACTAACAGTTTTTGATGATTTTTGATGCGACAGAAAAAATCTCACCACAAGAAAATGGAATCGAGTTGCATGAAACTGAGAGAGGATTTTTTAGGCATCAACAACATGACCCCATAGGTTCAAATGGATCATCCATAGGTACCACGGTCTCCAAGTTACGCGATGTCAAAGTTTGACCATTTTTCCACTTTGAGCGCTCAAGGGAAAATGTCGCTACGAGGTGGCTCAAAACGATTGGACATCTTGGGGAGAAAGACAAGGAAAAATGTACCATAAACCCAACCACCCAGATACGCTTGCACTGACGGTTTGTTCCCATGACAAGCAGAACGAAAGATGCACTATTTTGCAACCTCTCATTGATGATTTTTGATGTGACAGAAAAAATCTCACCACAAGAAAATGGAATCGAGTTGCCTGAAACCGAGAGAGGATTTTTTAGGCAAAAACAAAAAGACCCCATAAGTTCAAATGGATCATCCACAAGTGCCATGGTCTCCGAGTTACGTGATGTCAAAGTTTGACTATTTTTTCCACTTTGAGCGCTCAAGGGAAAATGTCGCTACGAGGTGGCTCAGAATGATCACACATCTTGGGGAGTGAGACAAGGGAACACCTAGCATAAACCTAGCCACCCGGATGCACTCGCACTAACGGTTTGTTCCCACGACAAGAAGAACGAAAGATGCACTATTTTGCCACCTCTCACTGATAGTTTTTGACAGTTTTTGATGCGACAGAAAAAAATCTCACCACAAGAAAATGAAATCGAGTTGCTTGAAACCGAGAGAGGATTTTTTAGGCAGCAACAATATGACCCCATAGGTTCAAATGGATCATCCGTAAGTGTTACGATCTCTGAGTTAGGCGATGTCAAAGTTTGACCATTTTTTCCACTTTTAGCGCTCAAGGGAAAACGTCACTACGAGGTGGCTTAGAATGACTGGACGTCTTGGGGAGTGAGAAAATGGCACACCTAGCTTAAAATAGGCCACCCAAATGCACTCGCACTGATAGTTCATTCCCATGACAAGTAGAACGAAAGATGCATTATTTTGCCATGTCTCAATGATGATTTTTGATGGTTTTTGATGCGACAGAAAAAATCCTACCACAAGAAAATGGAATCGAGTTTATTGAAACTAAGAGAGAATTTTTTAGGTAGAAACAACATGACCCCATAGGTTCAAATGGATTGTCTATAAGTGCCAGGGTCTCCGAGTTACACGATGTCAAAGTTTGACCATTTTTTTCACTTTGAGCGCTCAAGGGAACACTTCGCTACGAGGTGGCTTGGAATGATCGAACATCTTGGGGAGTGATCCAAGGGAACACCTAGAATAAACCTAGCCACCCAAAATCTCTAGCACTAATGGTTCGTTCCCATGACAAGCAAAATGAAAGATGCACTATTTTGCCACCTCTCACTGACGGTTTTTTACGGTTTTTGATGCGACAGAAAAAATATCGCCAGAAGAAAATGGAATTGAGTTGCTAAAACTGAGAGAGGCATTTTTAGGCAGTGACAACATGACCCCATAGGTTCAAATGGATTGTCCATAAGTGCCACAGTCTCCAAGTTACACGACGTCAAAGTTTGACCATTTTTTCCACTTTGAGCGCTCAAGGGAAAACATCATTACGAGGTGGCTCAGAATGATCAGACATCTTGGGGAGTGAGACAAGGGAACACATAGCATAAAACCAGTCACTTGGATGTGCTCACACTAATGGTTTCTTCCCACGACAAGAAGAACGAAAGATGCACTATTTTGCCACCCCTCATTGACCATTTTTTACGGTTTTTGATATATATAGTTAATAGGTCCTAGTATTGTTAAAAGGGGAATTGTCATAATAGTATGTTAAGAGGCCTGTATGGTTGTAAATAGTTAATTTAATTTACTTAGAATAGGAATTTCAAATTTAGCATCTACAAATTATAGGATGTATGTGGCTTAAGGGGAGAGGCCTAAATTATAGGATGTACGTGCATTTCCTAATTACGTGTCTTAAGGGGACATGGTCAAAATTAAATTAAATTTGATCATAATTAAGATTAATAAATTGAATATATAGTTAATAGGACCTATTTCATGTTATTTAATATATATGGCATTTAATAATATATATACTTAATAGGTCCTAGTATGTTAAAAGGGGAATTGTCGTAATAGTATGTTAAGAGGCTCGTATGGTTGTAAATAGTTAAATTAATGTACTTAGAATAGGAATTTCAAATTTACCATCTACAAATTATAGGATGTATGTGGCTTAAGGGGAGAGGCCTAAATTATAGGATGTATGTGGCTTAAGGGGACAGGCCTAAATTATAGGATGTACGTGCAACATTTCCTAATTACATGTGTCTTAAGGAGACATAGTCGTAATTAAATTTAATTTGATCATAATTAAGTTTAATAAATTGAATATATAGTTAATAGGACCTGTTAAATGCTATTTAAGAGGCCTGTATGGTTGTAATTAGTTAATTTCATGTACTTAGAATATGAATTTCAAATTTAGCATCTACAAATTTTGTAATTAATCATTTAAACACATGACTTAAAGGGATTGGGCTAATTAGGATGTATGTGGCTTAAGATGATAGGCCTAATTAGGATGTATGTGGCAAGTAAAGGAAAGAATATTTACTTTAAATATAGGACACACATGTGGCTTAAGGGGATCATTTTATAAGGTCCTAGTATACATATAGTTAATAGGTCCTAGTATACATTAAAATGGGTATGATTGTAATAGTATGTTTTAAGAGGGGTATAGTCATAATTAGTTAATTAGTTAATTTCATGTACTTAGAATAGTAATTTTAAATCTAACATCTAAATTTTTTTGTAATTAATCATTTAAGACACTTGACTTAAGGGGATGGACGTATGTATACATAATATATGAGATCTTATGTGGTCAAATTGGGTCATAAGGGGTACATGTTGTGTACATAAATGTTAAAAAAGTGGCATGTGTGTGATGGGCCTTTAGGACCACATTGTGTTGTAAGGGATCATGCATGTGTTCTAACGCATGTGTGACCCCTTAGGACCACATATGAGCCCTTTTAACATCCTATACTTAGTGTATACAATATACCCCAACTACTAGGATGGTAAAAGGAGTCATATGCGGTCCTAAGGGGTCACACATGTGTTCTAACACATGCGTGACCCCTTAGGACCAGATTATGACCCATTAGAATAGAATGCAGTCCTAGTAAAGGCTCGTCACACACATGCATGCATTCTAACTCAAGGTATAATATAGAAATGGCTCAAACTAAATTATAGGACAAATATGGCTTAAAAGGGGAATGAATTTGAAAATAGGAGATGGCTTAAGGGGATACATGCATGTGTTCTACAATGTACATGTGCGACCCCATGGGATCGTGCATAGTGTCCTAAGGGGTCATGTATGTGGTCCTAAGGGGTCATGTATGTGGTCCTAAGGGGTCACACATGTACATTAGAATGTGCATGCATGACCCCTTAAGACCACATACATGACCCCTTTGGACACTATGGCAGATCCTATGGGGTCATATGTGGTCGTAAGGGGTTGGACGTGATGTGATCCTATGTGGTCATATGTGAGGCCCTACCCCAACTCAGTTTGACATTTTCAGTTATTTGCATATTGAGACTATTATGGATGCTTTATTTTATGCTTTATAGACTTAGAACTTATATGATTCCATGATTTGGATCACACTGACATATGTTGATGTTTTATTTCATGCATGATGATTATGAAACTTTAGATAAGTTACTAGAATAGAATTGCATTATGATGGTGAATGTCATTATTGGAAATTTGCAGGATTTTATCTTGATGATAGAAAGATGATGCTTATTTATGAGTGGTTCAATTTTGGGAATTTATGTTAATTGCTTATGTGAAATTGAATTTGAAACAAATGAGATATTGAATTATTGTTGCCTAATGTATGAGTGTTTGATGTGCAATGGAATCCATGTATTTGATTTTGTATAAATGTGATAATTTGGAATTACTAATGTGTTAATTGAGGTGCACAGGAAAATTATCCATGTGACCATGGAATTTATATGGAGAACCAAGCCTAGACCAATGTGCGTTTGTTAAGCCGGGAGTTGTCTATTTGGAGAGACAACACCCCTTTGTAATGTGTTTTATTTGTGAAGTGTATAATGCTTGAGTGTTAAAATTAATTTATATGTATATGTGTAAACCTACAAGAGACAAATTCCATGTGTGCTTTTTATATTGTATTTTTATTGTGTCACTTGACACATGTGCTGATTAAGTGTCATTGATTTTGACTTGTCTCTTGGAGGGAGTTTTGTTTCTACCCAAGCCATTCAAAAACATGAGTGTGGTCCCAGATCTGCCTTGGGTAGGGAGTCTTGGGAGTGGTCAACTCAAGCTTGACCCGTAGGTAAACTTCAGTTGGGTTTCCAAAGGGTTTAATGGACTCCAAGGGTCAGTTTTAGGGCTTTTCCAAAGGTCCAAAGGGTATACCTATGGGTTGGGGGTATTTTGCAACATGTGACTTCTCCCATGTGACTATGTAGTCACTTCAAAAAGTGATATTTCCAAGATGCACGAAAATTCAACTTAGAAAGTTCTTCCTAGGATAGAGAACCTTCCCTTTAGAAGTTAAACTCTCTTCCCCATCTTCTTCCACCTTTTCCCTTTCCAATTTTGGTAGTGTGTAAGAGTTTGGGAAGGGCAACCAATGGGAACTCACACCTCACCCAAGGGGGTTGGGAAGTGTGTGAGAGGCCTTCTTAGGCAAGAAATTGGAAACTTAGTGAGTAATCACCCACTCTCCATTCTTGGAGATTATGCTTGTTTTGAAAGAGTTAGTAGGAGTTTAGCACTTTTGGTGGAATTTGGAGAAAGTTAGTGTGGAATTGGGCAGCTCATCCCCAACTAATTTTAGCAAACCTATTGGTAGAATAAGGTTGGTTACTTCTTACCTCCTCTTGTTATGTTGTAAGTGTTAGTTTATGTTGTTTTGCAAAAGAAAAGAGTTGCTTGTAAAGAATGTGTTTTATGAAGTTTTTTTTGTTGAAGTTAAGAATGTGTAGTTTTCTTTTCTATGTGTTTTGGTTTTGTGTTCTTGTTGTTTTGGGAGTGTCCAAGATCTCCTACTCTTGGGAGGGTAGGAAGATCTTGGGGTGGAAGGAGTATGACAGCCATGGGTGAGAGGCTCTCCTTATGGAGAGTGTTCTCAAGGGTGTCCTTGGTGACCCTTGATGCATAGCCTTGTGTATGCATTTGGGGGTCATAAGGGGAGTAAATATGGCCTTGAGCCTTTTGGGGGGCATAAGGATTATGGAAGTATTTTTGGTTGCATTTGTATTGCCATGAGGTTGCTTATGTTGTATTGTTTTTGGCATGCATTCTCCCCATTGGTACTTGGTCCACTTCCACCCATGGAAGAGTCACCATGAAAGTGGTGAATGTGTAGCTTGGGAAGGGAAATTTGAATGTAAGTGTCTTCCTATGGTTTGTTGTGGAGTTGCTTGTTTGTAACCCGTCTAGTGCTTGGTTCTCCAAGCTCGAGGGTGGCTTCTAGTAAGCCTAGGCTGGGAGGTGAGCTTCCCATGGTCAAAAATGTGTTTTATTGCAGGTTGCATGGGAATGGGAAAAGATGGATTAAAGAGCTATGTGGCTGTTTTATGTTGCAGAAAGAGTTATTAGGACAATGTATTCACTATTGGGGTTTGTAAAAGGGAAGAAAAAGTGAGTTAGATAGTGTTTATTTACAAGGGAAGAAGAATGTGTGTATTCAACATTAGCTTGTAAAAGAAAGAGAAAGTCATTGTGTGATTATTTTCAAAAAAAAAGGAATGAAGCAATGTATTTCTATTATCATGAAAAGGGGAAATGTAGTTGTTTTAAATTTCAAAACCCCTTTGTAGCCATGCTCATTTGTATTTATATCTGTTAATGAAATACATGATGTTTTCACTATTTTAGTTAGTTGCAAATGAAAAAATTAGTGTATTAGATTGTATGAAAAATTTTATGTTTAACAAAGAAGGAGAAGTAGATGCATTTTATTTTTCATGTATTCTGCAATTAAATGAAACTAGGTTGCTGTAAATTTAAATGAAAACAGTCCATTATTTTTCTATTTAAAACTGCAAAAGAAATTTATTAAAAAGTCTATTTCTTGTGTGTAGTCTTAGCTATTTGGCTTACAAAATAAGATGTATTCTCCCCATTTATTGCAGAAAATAAAACTTGTTACAGCAGTTTATTTCTTTCAAAAAAAAAATATTTAGCCTTTAGTTTAGTATTTTAGTGTCAAGGAAAAATAATGTAAGTAGGGAACCCCTTTAAATGCATTTTGTTGTTTTACAAATTAAGATTAAACACAATAGGAAAGCCTATAGGGGATTATAAAAAAAAAAAAAAACTAAATAAATATATAAATGGTAGCACAAAAGAGATATTTATAAATGTTTTTAGCCCTTAAATGTTATTTGGAGGTTCTGTTTCAAAAATAATATATATACATTGCAGACCTGGTAATTATTCCACTATACAAAATAATAATAAAAGAGATCTGATAATACTAATATACAGAAAAAGAGATTTGATAAACACATCATTTGAAAAAAAACATATATATATACATATATATATGAATACATATATATATATTTATATATATATACATCCATACATGTACATATACACACACACATATATATATATATATATTATTTAATAAAGAATCTGCCAAAATTTAAGCATTGACACTATATTCAGTTACCCTGTGTGTATATATATATATATATAAATATATATATATATATATATATATAAATATATATATATATATATATATATAAATATATATATATATATATAAATATATATATATATATAAATATATATATATATATATATATATATATGTTTGCATTTATATTAAACACAAAAAAAACAAAAACAAACAAGAAAACGATCATCGCGTGGTTTCCAAACTCGCAGACGAGGGTTGGAGCCGAGCCACAGTGGCCGGCAGTGGCGCGGGGGCTGCCCGGCCGCCACTGTGGTTACCCACAGTGAGCGGCGCCGGCCGCACTGTGGGTAGCCACAGCGGCGCTCGGGGGAACCCCGCCGCTGCGCCCGCCGCCCACACTAACAAACCCTTTCTCCGCCGCGCTAACAGTTCGCTCCGCCCGATCCCTCCTCTTCGCTGCCTTCTTTGCCCTTCCGCCGCCCCACCCTGCACACAGCACACGCAACACAGAGGTTGGATGTGAAGAAAATAAAAATAAAAATATACAAGTTGCTATCCATAACGCCCTAACCCTAGTTCGGGTTAGGGCAACGCCCACATAAGTTTTTAAAAAAATAGGTATGTGTGTGTGTGGGGGGGGGGAAAGGAAATATAATAACACAAAAAGGGGTTAAGTCCTTTCATTACTTTTGGAGGGACAAATTTGAAAATGGTAAAAATAAAGAATGATTATATATATATATATATAATAATACTATGTGCGTAAGCATTACAAGGAAATTATATTACGGACGGCTAAGCAAGCAAATTGGTTAATGGTAACAAAGAGAATATTTAAAAAAAAAAGAGGAGAAATATATATATATATATATATATATATATATATATATATATATATATATATATATATATATATATATATATATATATATATATATATATATATATATATATATATATATATATATATATATATATATATATATATAAGTAATTTTAAATTTGTTGTAGACGTTTGATAACTCAAATTAGTAGTTGGTAACATTACCTAGAGTTCATTTAAATTTTTAATTAAGAAGCATTTTAAATTATGGAGGTTTCATTTAAATTAGGTGTTTAAAATTACAAGGATAAATAAATTTAGAAGTCCTAGAAGGTTAGGAATGATAAAACCAATTTCATAAAGAAAGTTTAAAATTCGAGAGTTATCGTTATACTTGAGATTCTAATTATTCATTAACGAAGATTAGTGCTTATCCATTTGGGAGAGATTTTAGCTCGTAGATGACCTAGAAAACCTTGTCACCCAATTGAGTTTAATTACCCGTTTTATACAAATATAGTTTTGACCTAACCCAAAATGCAATTATTTATTTAAGTTAATCGCACTTAGTTGATTATTTTAATTAAGAAAGTCGCTAATTAGTAAGTATTTAAAAAAAAAAAAAAAAAATTCCGTTCGTGCCCAAAAGTTGGGCATGACAACATAGGGGGTATGTTGTATACAATTTAGATGTTTTAAATAGTTTCATTTTTGTTGTAATTTTTTGGTTTTGGTTACCATTTTCATTTTTGTTTTGATCTTGTAAATTAAATGTTTTGGTTTTGATTTTTTTTTTTTTTTTCGTTTCGTTTCAAGGTTTTCAACATTTTTATTAAATTTATTCATTTAAAAAAAATTCTAATCTAATCAACTCATAAAAAAAATTCAAACTAAATTTAACTAATTTTCAAAATAAAAACATACTTTTCTAATGAAAAAAGATTATTAAGCTAAAAAACATTTTTTTCTAACCAAAAAAATAAATTTAAAACTAAAAATCTAATTTTTTAACTAAAAAATTAATCTAAACATGAGTTATTGAATAAAAATGGGTGTTAGGCATACCTGGAAGACTTGAAGGCAAGTTGCTGGCAATTCCTGGGAGGGCTCCACTCCTTGAATCGGGATCCCGTATGGTAAAAATGAACCGCATTTCATTAAAAAAAAAAAATTATATATTCAAAACGGGATCCCATGTTGAAATGAAATGGGATCCCGTTTCATTTCAACACGGGATCGCGTTTCATTTTCAACATGGGATCCTATTTGGAGCTCTAGGCTCGGGATCTCAGGGACCACGGGATCCTATTTGATTTTAGGCTCGAGATGCTGAGAGTCAACGGGATCCCAATTCGTCTCCTATTCTTTCCGCCCGATTTCCACCTTTTAACTAAGTCCAAAACTTCCACATTACGTGGACACAACTTCTTGCACTTACCCATATTATTAATTTTATACCTTGTTGGGAAATTAAACATATCATTAGAGAAGGTAATAAATTATAGATGCTTTAACAAATGAAGACCTAAAATTCAAGGAATGGAAATATTGAGATACTGAAGGGGATATTCCCCATTAAATAAAAAATATTTTGATTGATGGTAGACAAGTTGTACTGATTGACTATGTAAGAAACTATGGTAATTGATACTTTGAATGTGTTGTGATAGTTTGGATTATCATGACATATACATAGTTTTTATATAATGAGAAGAACATGACTACCTGGTTGAGGAAGATAAATGAAGTGAGAAGTGACATATGACATGTGGGAATTAGAGGGAGATTTAATTATGATAGATTAAGGACCATGAATTATTTATGGGAGATTTCTATAGGTTTTATTAATTCCAACTTTGGGAGTATGTATGATGAACCCCTTGGAAATGACCCCTCCTAATTGTTATGACATTAATGGAAATGGAGGAACAAGTTACCGTAATGAAATCTTAGCTTTTGCATTACCCTTATCATGTGGAAAGGATGGGAGAGCCTTTATGACACCTACTCAATTAAATACCAATTTTTTCTAGAAAGATCTACCAAAAATATTTTTATCTTTTTCCTTTGGGTCCCAAAAGCTTGCTGATTTTTGTTTTTGAGAGTGTAAGAGAATCTATCATCGATGGCCGATGTTTGAGAGTGGAACCCATGTATTTTTTTCTCTTTGAAGAAGAATACCTAGGTTTTGATATTTTTGAAAGAGAGATAATTACTCCATTTTTCAAAATCATGAAGGGGAATGATGAAGTGCTCTTGTCTCAGTTCATGAACAATTAGAGGAATGGTGGGGTTAAGGTGGGTGGCATTAATGTGGAGATGTCATGAATCTAATTGATGGATCAAGTGATTGGTTTAAGATGCAAGGTAAAAAATGTTCCATGCTTAAGCTAGAAATGGTTTTATGAGGACTATATATCTATGTTTCTAGAGGAAGGATAAGAGCTAAAATACCATCAAAATGATTTTAATAGAGAGGTCTTGTTGTCTTCGTGGGGAGTTGTTAGTTATCACTTAGTCAATTAATTCACCCTCAAATGGTGTTTCACTACTGTTCACGAGTATCATTTTCCTCTTCTGAACAATTTTAGACATTACAAGTTAGCTAGCTTTGTTTTATTTTGTTTTCCTTGATGGAAAAGTGTGTTGCAGATGGTGTTTATCCATAATTACATCAGGGTATGATTTATTCTATATATAACTATTATCTTGAAACTATCCTGACCCTAAATCCTACTCTAGCCCACAACCCTCCACTTGATCATGACCAAACCACCCTCCTCCCAACAACTCAAAACACAAAACTACCTTTAAAGATGAGGCCCCTTCATTATATTGTTCCATGTCTTTGAGAAATCCCCTCATCTGCTCTTCGAAAAGGAAGAAGCTAACCCTTGGATGTGACATACAATTTCTAGTTGTGGATATTAGACCAAAATCTATGCTTGATAAAGGCAGAAAACCCTTTAATACTGTGAGGCCCTACCCCAAGCCGTCATAGCATTGCAGTTATTTTTCATGTTTTGGACCTATTATTGATACTTTATTTTGATGCATTATGGACATAGATTCTATATGATCAAGTGATTGGATAACATTGATATGGTGTATGTCATTTATCTCTGATTTGCAATACTTTATTATGATGCTAGATATTATGGATGCATGCCTTATAAATGATTGAATTTCATGATGATTTTGATGATGCCATTGACTAAATTATTTTATGTGGATTTTATTGAATAATTGGTAACTTGATTATTATAAATGAAATTGTATGCAAATGTCTGAATTATATTCATTTTCATATGTTAGTATTGTATGTGATTATTGGGATTACTAATGTGCAAAGTGAGATGTGTAGGAAAACTAATCCATGTGACTATGGAAACTATTCAGAGAATCATGCTAAACCTATGTGCATTTGTGAAGCCAAGGGTTGTCTATTTGGAGAGACAACACCTCATGTGTAATGTGTTTTATTTGTAAATGTTTATTCTTGAATGTGTGTTTAAATTGAATTTGTTAAATTTGTTAATTCAAAAAAAAGGGACATTTCCATGTGTATTTAAGTATTGTGTATTTGTGTGGTGTCACTTGACACATGTGTTGTGAAGTGAGTTGGCAGTGACATGTCTCTTGGAGGGAATTTGTTTAACCTATGCATTTTTCAAAATATCCTAGTATGGTCCCAAGAAATTCTTGGATAGTAAGCCATTAGAAAGGTCAACTCAAGGTTGACCCGTAGGTAAACTTTGGGTGAGTTTCTAGAGGGTTAAACTAACTCCTAAGGTTAGATTAGGGGCATTTTTAAAGGTCCATATGTTTTTAAAGGTCCATATTTTATACCTATGGGTAAAGGTCAATTTTAGCCATGTGTCCACTCCCTGGTGACTGTCAAGTCACCTCAAAAGTTGAGTTTTCCAAGATGGCCAAATTTCAACTTTTGAGGAATTCTCCTAGGTCAGACAACCTTCCAATTGAGTGATATTTGCTCTTCCCCATTTTTCTTTTACCTTTTTGGGTTGCCTTGTTTAGAGAGCTTGTAAGATGTTGGGAAGACCAACCTATTATATCTCTCACCCTTTCCAAGAGGTTGGAAAGAGTGAGAGGAGTCTTCTTAGGGAAGGGTTTACGAGGGAGAAATTTGATCACCCACTCTCCAATTTTTTTGGAGATATAGATTTCTTGTGAAAGTTTTTTTTAGTTTTTGGAGTTGGATTTTCTAAATATGGAAGAGGAAAAAGATTAGTGGATTGGGAAGCTCTTCTTCAACTTCTCCTCATCTCCATTTGCAGGTTTAAGGTTGGTAGAATTTCATCCTTGTAAATGCTTTTATTGTCTATGTGAAAATGATTGTATGTTTTTTTGATGGTTGTTTTCTTTGTATTTTTGGGAAGCGCATCTTGAGTCCTTTGTTGGTATTATGGATATGTTGCATTGGTATTTTTCTTGATTTCAACACTTATCAACACTTATCCTTCCGGAGATCTTTGGTTATGTTCGGCGACAAGTTCAGTGACTTATGCACAGTCACCGGTATTTGGTTCACCAATAGGTTATATTGTTCACTGGCACTAAGGATGACTTGTTATCATCTGGAGATCACTTAGTTATGTCGAAGACATGGTTTGGACACTTGGTTTTGATGATTTGGTTATTGGTCTAATCGGGTTGACATATTTGCTATTACCAATAAATTGGTCTAGGTTATGGATTGACACGCATTATCTATTCCAGATCAGCACGACAAGTTATGGAGATGGTTTAATCAATTAATATTGTTGTTGAGCCGACATGATGCATTGCATCTTGACTTACTTGTAATAGATTTTATTATATTATTCTTAGTAAGCCGACCTACACATTTGGTCTCAGGTTTTGGTATATATATAAGATCTCAATTGTGAGACTAATATAGGGGAGATACAATAAGGTATTATAAGGTTGTGATATTCGGTATATGTAAATATAAGCAGAGCTACTCATATAGACATCATTTGAAGATTCGAGGAAGGTTTGAAGAAGACAATCAAAGCTTAACTGGTACTGAATCCAACATTGGAGATGCTACTTTTAGCAGTGCATTATCATTGGATTTAATCATCCAATTGTAGTTAGTGTGACTCCCATCTTGTGATTGAGCAGTGAGCTCTAGGCAGCTAGCCTTTCTGCATGTGCATACCCCATTTGTATACACATACTATCTGCCGTAGCATCATTTGATTGTGGGTAAAGTTTCCCATCATGGTTTTTCCCCTTATAGGGTTTCCACATACAAATCATTGTGTTATAGATATTGTTTCTCTTTCTATTTCATGCATTAAGTTTCACCGGTACTGTTATTAACTGTTAATCTGCTTACCAGCATTAAGTTTGGTTTATCGGTATTAAGTATCAAGTTTAGTTAAAGTATATTTGGGTTGAAATTATTAGACAACTGATTCACCCCCCCTCTTAGTTGCCTCTGGGTCCTAACAATTGGTATCAAAGCTTAGTCCTCTTTATGCAGAAGTTTAACAACTTGAGGAGATTCTATGGCAACTAACTATTTTTGGAAGGACAGTTTGAAACTTGATGGAACTAACTATGGTATATGGAAGATCAGAATGGAGACTCATCTGAATTGCATTGGAAGAGACATATGAGATGTTACATAGAATGGTTATGTGGGTCCTACACCGAATCAACCTAATCCACCTACATTGGGTAAGGATCAAGAGAATGATTGCAAAGCAAGAGAAGCACTTTTGAGCGCCTTGTCAAATCAGCAAATCATGGGATTATCAAACCGATCCACTGCTAAAGCTATTTGAGACAAATTGGAAACATTGAATGAAGGAGGTGCCACTATCAAAATTGCAAAACTGGAATGCTTCTGGGTTAGGTATGAAAATTTGAAAATGGAAGAAGATGAAAGAATTTTTGCTTTTATGGAAAGGGTTAATGAAATTGTTTTGGGAATACAATGCCATGGAGGTTCCTTAAGTGAAGATGAAATTGTTTCTAAATTTTTAAGAGCATTGCCACCGACATACAAAATTAAAGTAACTACTATTAATGAGTTAAGAACTATGCCTAATACATCAGTGTCTAGAGATACCTTGGTTGGAAAACTTTCAGCATTTGAGCTTGAGGAATTTGGTCCTCTTGCTACAATTAAGACAGATTTAGCTTTCAAAGCATCATCATTTGTAGCATCTTCATCATCAGCTGATAAATCTGATTGGAAAGCACTTTATGCAAGAGAACTTGAAGACATCAGGAGGGAAAATGAAGAACTTGAAGAGCTTGAAGCACTATTTGCAAGGAAAATGCCTAAAGGTCCTATTAGAAGTAAGTATGAAGGTAAAGAACATTTTAAATATTTTAACTATAATAAAATTGGTCATATGGCATCTAGATGTCTGGATAGACATGCAAGATTAAGAGAAGAAGCTAAAAGAACATACAAGCCTAACCCTAAATATCAGAGATATAGATTCAAAAAAAATAGAGACAAATCTGTTACTATGCTGATGAAGGAGTTACTGATTCTGATGAAGAACCGAGAGAGAATGGATGGGATTTTGTTGCAATAATAGAAGATCAACCGACACCTACTGTTCCACTGGTAGAGAAGGCCCTAGTAGCTAAAATTGAAGAAAAGGATTAATGGATTATAGATTCTAGATGTTCACATCATATGACTAGTGATAAAAGTAAATTCTTATCTTTTCAGGAATACAATGGAGGTCTAGTAAGATTTGGAGATGACAAAGCTTGTTTGATCAAAGTAAAAGGCACTATATCTTTTGATGGTAAGCACAATACTGACAATGTTTATTATGTTGAAGGTTTGAAGCATAATCTTTTGAGTGTTGGACAATTAGTTGAAAAAGGATTTCAGTTACAATTCAAGAATAGTAAATGCAAAATCATGAATAGAACTGGTTTGGAAATTGCAACTGGTAATCAGACTAGAGGTAATATCTTTCATTTGATTAACATTGAAAAGGCATGCTTGATTGTACACATTTATGAAAGTTGGTTATCGCACAAAAGACTCTGTCATGTAAATTTTGATTGCATTGTGAAGATTAGTTCATCTAAGGCAGTAAGGGATTTACCTAAGACTGTAAAACCACATAATCTGGTATGTAAGGAATGTCAAATGGGAAAGCAAGTTAGAACAACTTTTAAGAGTATTTCTAAGAAAACCAATGATGTTCTTGACTTAATTCATACTAACTTATGTGGTCTGGCAATAACAAGAACTCTATAGGGAGATAAATACTTTATGCTAATCATTGATGATTATTCTAGAATGTGTTGGGTTACTTTTCTCAGGGAGAAATCAGAAGCTTTTGGGAAATTCAAATTATTCAAGGCACTTGCAGAGAATGAAACCGACAAGAAAATAAAATGTTTAAGATTGGATCAAGGAGGTGAATTTACATCTAAGGAGTTCAATACACTTTGTGAAGTGAATGGAATAAGAAGACAACTATCAGCACCCCGGACACCTCAGCAAAATGAAGTTGTGGAAAGGAAGAATATAACTATTCTAGATGTAGCTAGAAGTATGATATCATAAGAAAATCTACCTCATGTATATTGGAGAGAAGCAGTGAATATAACAATTTACACTTTCAATAGAGTTCACATCAAAGGTGAAACTGGTAAGACACCCTATGAACTATGGTTTGGTAATATTCCTACTGTTAAGTACTTCAGAATATTTGGAAGCAAATGTTACATTAGGATAGATGAGTATATTGGTAAATTTGATCCTAGAGGTGGTGAAGGAATATTTCTTGGGTATTCATCTAAAACCAAAGCATATAGATGTTTTAATAAGAGATTGCAGAAAATAATCGAGAGTGCAAATGTGAAGATTGATGAACACTTTAGAAGAAATTCAAGGTCTATGGATTCTGAACCAACAGTTGAGATAATCACAAATGAACCTATACAGAGTGCACCGGTACATAATATTGATCCAGTCACACTGGTATCATCAGATAATTCCACAGTGACTGAAGAATAGTAGCAAGTGAACACGCCTAGGTATGTAAGACTGAATCACTCTGAAAGTCAGATAATTGGGAATAAGTATCAAGGAGTTATGATAAGAGGAAGACTGGCAAATAAAGAGGTATGTTTAATTTCTCAAATTGAACCAGCATCTGTCATTGATACATGTGAAGATAAACATTGGATTAAGGCTATGGAAGATGAATTGGAACAAATTGAAAATAACAATACATGAACATTGGTTCCCCGACCTAAAAATAAAAATGTAATTGGAACTAAATGGGTATTCAGAAATAAACTCAATGAAGATGGTAAGGTAATCTGAAACAAGGCAATACTGGTGTATATTCACAGAAAGAGGGAATTGATTACAATGAAACCTTTGCACCGGTGCTAGAATTGAGGCAGACAGATTATTTCTTGCATTTGCAGCACACAAAAACTATAAAGTATATCAAATGGATGTTAAATGTGCATTTCTGAATGGTGATCTTGAAGAGGAAGTTTACATTGAACAACCTGATGGATTTTCATTAACAAATGCTAAGGATATGGTTTGCAGGTTAAGGAAATATTTATATGGATTGAAGCAAGCTCCTAGAGCTTGGTATGCTACATTGGACAAATGTATTATGAAACTTGGTTACACTAAAAGTAATGCTGACAACAACTTATATTTCAAAGTGACTAATGAAGACATTTTGGTTATTGAAGTTTTTGTTGATGACATCATTTTTGGAGGAGAAGATGGATTATGTAAAGAATTTTCTAATAAGATGCAGGAAGAATTTGAAATGTCTATGATTGGGGAGATAAAATTCTTTTTAGGATTGCAGAATTCACAGACTGATAAAGGTATATTCTTATGTCAATCAAAGTATTTGAAGGAATTATTGAAGAAATTTGGTATGGAAAACTCTAAACTGGTAAGTAATCCTATGACTACAACTGATAAACTATCATTGAAGGATGATTCAGCTCTTGTTAATTTGACAAGATACAAATCTATGATTGGAGGTTTACAGTATTTGAAAAAAACAAGACTTGATATAATGAATGCAATGTGTATTGTTTCAAGATTTCAAAGTAATCCTAGAGAAAATCATGAGTTAGTAGTAAAAAGGATTTTCTGGTATTTACAAGGCACAACAAATCTTGGTTTATGATACCCTAAAGATGATAATTTTGATTTATGTGCATACACCGATGCTAATTGGGCAGGAGATGTAGATGATAGAAAGAGCACCATCGGTGGGGAATTCTTTCTTGGTAGCAGATTGATTTCATGGTTGAGCAAGAAACAGAGTTGTACATCATTATCAATAGTAGAATTAGAATATGTTGTAGCAACAACCAATTGTACTTAGGTAATATAGATTAAACAAATGTTGAAGGTGTGTGTGTGAAAAGTGGACCTGTATCTGTATCTGGAATACACAACACTCCAATTAAGTCATTAGATGCATGGTTAGTAAATCAATAATCAATGAATAATAAACCATTACAAGGCAACCCATTGCCTTCTAGTAGATGCGAGTTTAGATTTCTCTCAGATTGCTAAGCTTTCCAATGACTAGACAACACCTAAATGAAGTATTTTTAAATCTATATGAGCATGGATTTAAGCTAGATGAATGCAAGATTAATCTAACATGATTTAAGCAATATATGAATATTTAAGCTAAATGATTTAAGCAATATGAAATAACTAATATGCAATATCTTAATGCAAATTCTCAATGAACCTAGAGCAAAAAACAACATAATAACAATATATTCTCCAGGATCTTTGAATGAGAGATGAGAGCCTGAATTTATAGAAAATTTAGAAAGAAACCAAAGGCAGAGATCGAATGATGATGAGCGGTCAAGATTTTCCAAGAGGAAGTAGGTGAATTGATGTGATTGGATGCTTTTCTCAGTTTTAAAGGAAATTGAACTAAAATTAAGATAAAATCAGGAAAAAAACTGATTTATTCTCTATTTCATTCAATTTTAATATTTAATTGTTTTAATGCCCATTTACCAGCTCTCCTGTCAACATTTATCTTCTTCTAAACTTGTAGAGCTCAACAAGCATCTCAAGACTTTATTTTGGCAAGGTGCTAATGACAACCATAAAATATCACTCATATCTTGGGACAAGATATACAAACCTAAAGAAGAAGGAGGAGTTGGCATTAAAAACCTTCATGATCAGGGCAAAGCCTTGGGTGCCAAGTTGGTCTGGAGGATTTTCAGAACCCCCCACCTCAAATGGGCTCGCTTGCTGAACCACAAATACCTTAATGGAGGGAATCCTATCCAAATCTTCAGAGAAACCAACCCTCCCAGAGGGTCCTACCTATGGAATTTTATGATAGACTGTAGGAGGATTATCTCTGATAGACTTACTTGGAACCTGGGGTCCGGGGATAAATCTCTATTCTGGTCGGATTCATGGGGTGGATATAAGGCTATTGATAATATCCATGACTTTGGTTCTACTTGTATCCTTCTTGAATCTCATAGAGGACCCCTGTTAAACAACTATATCTCCCCTTCAGAGGATGGGGTTGGTTGGTAGTGGATCGAGAAGGAAGATGAGGATATCTCGGTAAGGGATAAAGAAAAACTTATGGCAATTCTTAAATCAAGGAACATTGCCTTAGGTCAGAATGGGGACAAGCTCATCTGGGATGGATCCCTAAGAGGAGAATACAACTCCAAGGATGGGTACTCTCTCATCTTCAAATCATTTATAAGACCTATGACCGAGCTTCCCTTGAAACTTTGCTGGGATAAATATTGTCTGCCTAAGGCAGGTATCTTCTCCTGGCTTGTGGTTCAGAACAAGCTCCTAACTGCAGACAAATTTAGAAGAATGGGGTATGAGGGCCCTAGTAGATGTCCTCTTTGCAATGTAGACAAGGAAGACACCAATCATATCCTCCTTAACTACCCCTTTGCTCGCAAATGGTGGATCTGGTTCACCAACAAACTTGAATGGTCTGTGGCCTTCCCCCACACCATCTTTGGAATTCTCAAGGCATGGCCTCTCCTTAGGTGTGGCTATCTCTTTGAAGGTTTATGAACAACCCTTCCTTCTTCCATTATGTGGGAGCTATGGAAGGAGAGAAATTGACATCTCTTTAAGAATGAAAAACTAGAGGTTTCCAGAATCATTAACAGGATAGAGTCAGCTATCACTGAGCTCATGAACAACCAACTGTCATCAGGCACATTGAAGAATGCCTCTATCACTTATTGGGATGAAAAGATGAAAAAATGTTGGGAAGGCTTATCCTTTCCTCCCTTTGTAGGAGATGGTCCTATTGCAAGTCTTCGATCAAGGGATGCATGTAGATGGCAGCCCCCAGGCGAAGGTTGGGTGAAGCTAAACTTTGATGGGGCATCCCGTGGCAACCCAGGGCAAGAAAGGATATGATGTGTTGTTCATAATTTGGAAGGCAAGGAACTAGCAACCCTTGCCTCTCCGGTTGGCATCAACACCATCAATTGGGTGGAACTTATGGCCCTAGTGGAGGGTCTGCATTTATGTAGGAAACTAGGAGTTAAGAACTTGGAAATCGAATGAGATTCGGCTATAATTGTCAATACTCTGAGGAAAGGTAGTATGCCTAATTGGAGACTAAATACTTTGCTGTCAAAAGCTCTTGACTTATGCAGAGATTTTGATAGGTTCACAGTCAATCATATTTATAGGGAGGGCAATAAAAGAGCGGATGAGTTGGCCAACTTGGGAGCCGATGGCATCAATCTCCTATCTGTGCCACCTTAAGGCAACCCCCTCTTCTGTTTTTGTGTCCTAAGTGGTCATTAGAATATTTCTCCTTTCATCCCCTTATGTTTCTCTTGCCTAGACTTTGTTTTAACCCCCTTATTTATTCCTCTTCCTACCCCCTGTATTTACGTATAGATACTCAGACAAACATTCAGTTTAAATATGCCCATATATCTGTTATCCCAGACTTTAACTTAGGTAGTTAGGCTCAATCCATGGTCAAATATAATCATTAAAACACAAATCTCAATCATATATATTTTTTATTCCTCTCCTTCATACCCATTTAGTCTTCCATCCTTTAGCCCAAGGAGAGGCCCCTCATCTAATATTTTTGTATATACTTATCTGGGCACTTTCATTATCAGACCCTCACCTTGATTCAGTCATCCATCCTCATATTCAGCCTCTCATCGGCATATATATATATGGAGGTTTTATCTCACATTCTTGCAGCCCGGACCCTTTCATGAATTATTTGGGATAGATAAGCACTCTCAACGCATGTAATAATTTTCTCTTTACAGATATATAGGCATTTCATATATATATATATATATATATATATATATATACATATATATATGTACATATATATATACATATGTATATGTACATATATATATACATATGTATATGTACATATATATATACATATGTATATGTACATATATATATACATATGTATATGTACATATATATATACATATGTATATGTATATATATATATACATGTCTACATATATATATGTATATATATATAGATGTATACATATATAGATGTATACATATATATATGATGTATACATATATAGATGTATACATATACATATATAGATGTATACATATATATATACATATGTATATATATGTATATATATGTATATATATATATATATATATATATATTCCTATTAGTCTCTTGAAGTTTATTGATCTTTCATCCTTGAATATCAACTTAAATCCTTTTTTATCCATCTCTTCATTTATCTGAAGGTATATATGCCTTTTCTCATTTTCATAATTTCTTAGAGTCATACACTTTGGTGTGTTTGTCCCATTTGTGAAATAGTGAAAGTTTAAACTTTGGGCGACAAAAGTTAAAATATTGTTAACCATTGAAAATTTTCACAAGTTGATGGAAGATACTCGCATGCATTTCATGTGGTTTCATTGTCTTCATGCATCTTCAAATGGTTATGATTGTTTCAATTTATTTTGGAGGGTACAATCGTTGAAAGAGGGCTATCTTCCATTTTAGTCGAAGTCCTCAGAGTGATCCAAATTTAGGTTTGTTGAGGAAATGTTGGCAAACAAAAGTAATAAATGATATTCATTTTTTCGTATAAGAAATGACTAATGTTTTGAAAGTATTGACAAAGAAGACTTATGGCATTCTCATGTCGTCACAAACATTGATATTCATTACTATCAATATCAACACTTACTCTGATCACTCGTATTAAACAAACCCAAAGCCATATCATCCACATGAGAGTTCGGCCTATAGCAGCCAAGTGTACAAGTGTAATAGATCATTTGTAGATATCTATGCAGAATGGAATAAAATGATTGCAGGCTTCTCCCAAAATGTATGAATTGAAATTTCAAATCTCTTAAACAATTCCAAATACAAATGTATTAGTCTCACATGAACTTTGTGACAAAAATGTTGGAGTTCAGAGACTTTCAAGCGAATACAATTTGCAAGTATAAAGCCAAATCCACCTGCCTCTCTCATGACATGCAAACATCCATGAAGCAGGGATGAGTTGAGAGCTCAAGTCATTTAGCTGATGCAAATCGACGACCATGTGTATTGTACTAAAATGACAAAAGGGAAATCTTGTTAGATGTTGTGTGCACAATAAGGAAGCGTAGACAAGGCATATGACTCGATGTTATTTGAAGCCTTGAAATAGAACATGCACTAAACAAACTTGGTGAAAAGACTTCGAAAACTTTGAATCAGATGCAAATACAAAGTCAAAGGCGTAAAACCATAATGCAGCAACCTTCGCCAACATTCTATCTGCCCGCTTTCTGCTATAGAACAAATATTTGTAAGGTCGGTAATGAAGTGTTAAGCACTCAAAATGGCATTATGATGTTAAAATCGGCAAGTTGGAACAAATTATTAAGTGGCCGATCACATACTCTCGCTCATCAAAGGGTTCGTTATTTTAACTTATTTTTGGTAAAATTGCAAGTGAGCCGCGATACATTCTTTCATCAGTCATTTCGAAGAAAGACACAACTTGCCGATAATGCCCAAGCATCTGCAAATTGTTCAAGTTGAAGTAGCCGATAGCTCTTTTATCACATTACGTCTTATCAAATTGTTCAAGTTGAACATTGGCCGATACGTATGCTGAGTATTCAATTTGCATTCAAACACGAAGTTCTCTCTCCACTCAAATCGGTAACTGCATCAAACTCATTTATGCATGAGATGATATCGGTAAGTTGACCAAAAGATAAATGAGCCAAAAACAAATATCAACGACCAACTTTCAGATTTAAGTCATGTTTTGGTTGTTATCGGCAACTTGGCAAAGTTGATCAACATGTCGATACCTCTCTAGTTGAAAAATTGCACCTCCACCAAGCTCGCTTGAAACCCCAGTTAGCGGAAGGAACTTACCACGTGGCCATGAAGGAAGGCAGAGTTTGGTTTCTAACTACCTTCACCATTTGCTTTGCATGTCAATAAAGATGCATAACGTGCTACCCAACTCCACTTGCAAATGTCAAAGATGAAGTATTATGTTTCGATGTGTATTCTGCAGATTATCGATGATATGCAAGACAGGAGAATGTATGATGTGCGTGTCTATTTACATATTATTTGCAGCTGAAATAACTACGTGAGCATTGCATGAATCCTCTAACTCGATGGAAGACGTAAAATCCAGAGTTAAAGTCTGCTATTCCTCCTCATGGATGTGGAGAAATGAAAGTCTTGCAGAATGTATCGATGATGCACAAGAATTACGCAGCAATGTATGGAGTCATCAGATGTTCTAGAGTTTCTCAGAAAGGATACTATCTCATGGATAGCTGTGAATAGCAATACGCCACCTTCCTTAGCGTCCTTACTCCTACATGTAGATATGAAGGCTTTATAATAGTATGTTGAGGGATTTGTTCAAATATTTCAAAGAAATTCGATCATTATTGAGCTAGGTTCTGAGCATGAAAGGCCAATATTCTCTCCACCGGTGCAAAATTCAAGTCTTGGAAGTGGCTATATGAAAGCATAAAGAATAGAGTTTTGATTATAGTCTTGTCAGCCTGCCTGTATACAAACCAGACAATATATGGGGTTGGGATAATTTATTGAACACATCACCAAAGCCTTCAAGTTGCAATATGTGTAGCATATTTATTTAGTTGGTTTCAAAATCAAGGAAATACAAGTATGGCAGTATAGAGACAAGGTATAGACTGTGTATAGAATGCCATGATTGTGGAAAGTAGGCAAGCGGTTTAGCAGAAGTTTGCAATCAAAATGAAAATGATGTAGAATATTCTACATACATGAGATTTTCCTTTTGACAGAAAGACTCCAAGAAATGAACATATGAAGGCATAAAACCCTTTTGTACGAAGCATTGTAGTTTGAATTTTGTAGTGTTGTATGCTGAATATAGAAGCATAAAGGTATTCTGCCCTGAGAAACTATTTCTCACCTCAGATATTCTTATTTTCTCATGAACATGTTGATACACTAAAGTATAAAGGCTAAAGGTTGTAAAATTTTTCATATGAAAGAATCTGCAAAAATACCATCATGAAGTACAAGGCTCAGGAGTATGAGTATGCCCCGATGATCAACACCATGTTTTCGGAGGTTCATGATACCAAGATTGGGCATATTAATTTGTAGGAAATCAAAAATTTCTTCATGGAAGGCGACAAATCAAAGTTGTCCTGTAGAGTGGCAGGAAGCAGCTTGATTGAAGCAGCATGTTTTCCCATAGCAATTCAATGTACAGATTTGATGATAGAATGCTCAAAAAGATATAATCCAGATGTAAGAGAGATAAGAGCTGCAGATGGATCCTTAATGGTCAAAATTGATGGAATTTCAATAGCTATTATTCTTCGTTTGCCATATAAGGAAAAATTCACTCACATCGATAAGCAAAAAGCTTATAAATACTTCAGCGATAATAGAAGCAAATGCTCAACAATCTGGCTAAAGAATGGATGGTTGCACCATGAGGAGGACAGTCTCAGCTTCCAAAAACACTCCATCATTCTCTTTTCATCAAAGATATTTGTTACTTGATTATCTTACTCCATAGAGTGACAGGAAGTCCTGATTCCACTGAGTTCGAAATGTGGATGTACCTCTTCATAATAGTCATCTCTGTCGGTAAGCAATTCATTGACTGGGGCGATTTCATCAGCAACTGCATACATGACCAGTTAGTGCACTTCAAAACAAGTCAACGCTTTCATATGACCTCTTACTTGATATATGCTATTGCTAATTTGAGGTCATGGCTAGGGTTAAGTACTAATGGTGTCCTGAATCAAGAAACTCAAGTTTACCATTATTACAAGCAATTGCAACTTGAGGAAAGCTTTGTGTATTTCAAGTGGGTGAATGATGCTTTCACAGTGTGGACAGTAAGGTTATTACAAGGAGACATTGCCACCAGAATATCAAAGGAAGCCGCTAAATTGATAAAGAAATATGGAAGTTTCTTCATCCAGTTTCCAAGATTTACCTATCTTCGAGTAGGAGGATTTGAAGGTTATCCACACAAGTTACCCAGATATGTTGATGATAAGCTCATTTTAGTTGAGCTTTGTCGGCAATTGGTTTTAGTTCAAAAGAAATGTAGAGATAGAAAGAATAAAGGGGTAGCCTTTCCCATTTGTCTCGGGCACTATAGATGTGAGTCAAGTTCAAGAGCAAATGAGACAGAAAAAGCTTTATCCAAGGTCAACTTGTATCCATATCAGATGAGGTTTCCTTTTGATAGTAAGGATTATGTCAAGAACAGTTTAAAGTTAGGTCCTAGCTATTTTCATTTTCCTAATCTTGAAGACTTTTGGGAGGATTGTGAAGATGAGTTCGAGGTTAGAAAAAGAGATTGGACAAGGTTGACTTTGAAGCAAATGAAAGATTTCAAGATGGATTGGACCATAGAAGGCATGAAGATGATGGATCTGATTTGATTGATCCTATCTATTTTGAGCAAGTCCAGTCCCAGCCACTTCCTAGTTTGAATTGGGCAGATCCAGAAATGAGAGATGTCAGAGAAAGAACAAGTTTTGTAATCAAGAATTCTGAAGCCTGGATTAAGAAGAAGATTACTCAAATGACTGCTACCAGACCAATAAAGGAAACTCCAAGAAGAAAAGGAAATCATCTTGAGAGCTCTACTTCGCTACATTCTTCCCATACTCCAACTAGGGATACTCCTTACCAGAATACTCAAGGAAGTGATGGAGATGAAGACCCTCCAAGGAGGAACAATCTTCAGAACACATGTAGTGATGAACCTCGACAAAAGAGGAAGAAATCTAGAGCAAAAGACATAGAAGAAAATTCTATTGCAAGTCAAGTAAAGGATCAAGTTCCAGTGGAAATTCTGGATGACACAAGATTTGATAATGGAATGCATTCCATATCTCCCTTAGTTCCTATTGAATCCCCATGACAAGAAGTACAACAAAATACTTTAGTCATGGATTCATCATTTCCAAGCAATCCAAGCGATCAATTTGAAGAAATCAGAGAGGTGACAACAACAATGGTAGCAAGACAAGAAATCATCCAAGAGTCTACAGAAAATTCTTCTTTCCCATGGTTAGAACAAAGTCTATTGAAGAAGAGGAAGGTAGAAAAGCTAGTGGTACCTGAATTTAGTAGCATATCTGATCTCTTTGGAAGAGCTGAAAAATCGAAGAAACTCAAAGTATCCTCAAGAATAAAGACTGATCCAAATTCAAGGAATATGTGCTTAGAGATTGCTCAACCCATATCTGAGAAGGATACAAATGAGGCCACCTCTGCGGACTTTGTTGAGACAAAGATTGATATGGGACCTTCTTCTCATGAGTCTGATATTCAGAACTTTAATGTGATGGCAGCCAGAATGGTGGAGAGAAGTGAAAAGGATAAGCAATCCAAGGATCAATTGAAACAAGTGCACACTTTGTCTTCTTACTTGAGATCCGTAGTTGATACCTCCACTATGCCACTAAGTGTAGATCACCAGCCAATTATATTGACACCAGAAGGAGTAATTGAAAGGAATGTTATGGATAATCTTCAAAAATACCAAGCCTATGGAAAGGTAATTGAAGGTTGGGTAGAAAAGGTCAAAACTCTTGCATGTGATTTCCTAGTCCAAGCAAAATCTATCCATGATGAGGCCTTAATAAAGAAAAATACTATTGAGAAAGACTTGAAGAATGTCAAGAAAGAGGAAAAAACTTGGAAGGAAATTGTTAATGATTTCAAACAAATGATAGAAATTGGAATGGACACCCTTGCAACTGAGAAAATCCTGCCTAATAATGAAAAAGATTATCTAGAAATATGGATAGAAAGCATTAACTAGAAACTAGTGATCATAGATCAAGTTTCATCAGAGTTAGAAAAGCTCATGCTTTCATGTGATCAAGTGTGTACCAAACTCCAAGGACAACTCACTGCTCTTTTCCTAGATGTGACATTGATGGAAGATTTGCAGGTGTTACAGAATAGCTTCTAGAACATGGTAGATCAATAGCTTTTTAATAGGACAAACTTCAATGAAAATACCATGGAAAAATTGATTGATATTTACTCTTCCTTGAGAATCTCTATGTCTCAGATACTCAACATGGTGACAGAACTAAGTGGCATTCATAGAAACTTGAAGACATGGAAAATGAGGATAGCCAACATCCTAATTCCCAAAGGAAAATTTGTCACTTCAGCCATCCAACTTTTCAGAATCTTGAGAGACAAAGGACCTGGACAACATAATGTGCCTACAGAAGCAACAGCCTCATCGACAGCACAAGGAGTTAGCTTAGAATAAGTGCAGGGATGCATTTTGTATAGTCTTCATTTTTGTTGTGTTACTCGCATCATGTTTTTGTCTTTCTTTGTAAATAACTCTCATGATCGAGTTTCTCTCTCTCTCATCTCTATTTCTTTATTGTAATAAAGGATAATCTTGGCTCTTTTCATATGAGGTAGTTATCCTAAGTTCTCATTTTGGGTAGTTATTCTAAATAGTTATTCTTCCCCAAGTTGAGGAAGTCATTTCAAATAGTTGAGGAAGTTATTTCAAATAGTTGAGGAAGTTATTTCAAGTAGTTGAGGAATTTATATAGTAGTTATAAAGGTGGTTAGGGTATGTACCTCAGGTGGTTATCACTTCACCTATATATACCTCATTATTATTCAAGGTGGGGGGGGATTCCACTTTTTCACAAGCTTTGTATAAGAGACTTGGATAGTGTTATTCAAGCAATTAAGCAATAGAGATCAATTTGGATGTGTGTTCAACTTATTCTCATGGGTTATTATCAATGTTCTTATGTTTAATTGATGATTACCTAATGCTTTCCCTTTAACATTGAATGTGAAGAAGTTTATTTCAAGTTGTGGTATCTCAAACTTGATTATATGGAATTTATTTTAATCTAGATTCATACCTTATATGGCGTTCAATCTTTCTTTATTGTTCGTTCTTTAAATTTTTGAAAAATCCAAATACCCCCATTATACAAGGGTGCTGCCCCTCTCAAACGCAGAGAAGAATTACCATTTCTTTGTGATTCTTCAACTGTTGTGAATGCTTTGTTGCTAATTATAGGGCAAAACAGAGTTTTTCAAGAAAGTTTCTTAAAGCAACAAATCTGTTTACCAACATGGTGGCATCACTTTATCTTCCTTTAAAATGTCATGTTTCATCGATGTTACCTTTGTTTCGATGAAACCATCGTTATCGACAATGAGCCTTGTGGTTTCATCAATCTCCTCATTTTCATCGAAATATGTACCTTACGTGTTCATGTCGATGTAATGCTCCATCGGTTCATCGAAACCCTATTTTTGATAGGAATCCTTTTATCGTTGCATTTCACAACCGTCTTATCGATCTTTAAGTTTATCGATAATGGTTCCTCATTATTCGGATTTTGCATTGGCATCGATGAAATTTTTGGGCAAAATGAAATATCAAGGATCACTCCCACTAAGACCAATGCAAGTTGAAGAACTATTTCAACAGTGGGGAATAGACTTTATAGGAGAAATACCAGAAAAGTGGTGGTGAAATTCATACTGGAAAATAGACTTTATAGGAGAAATAACAAACTACTTTACCAAATGGTTGGAAGCAAGCAATACCTACTAAACAGGCTACTAGTAAAGTGGTGGTAACATTCATACTGGAAAATATCATTACTAGATTCGGTGTTCCTGCAAGAATCATCTCTGATAACGGCATGGCTTTTAGGTTTGAAGAATTTAATACCTTTTGTGAAGAGTATGGCATCACAATATCTCATTCATCCCCTTACCACCCTCAAGATAATGGGCAAGTTGATTCAAGCAACAATAACATCCTAAAAATCATCAAAAGGGTGCTGGGACAGAATAAAAAGGCATGGGACTCAAAGCTGAATTTAGCATTATGGGCAGATAGAGTGACAGTAAAAACATCTACAGGGAAGTTTCCATATGAACTGGTTTATGGTAGAAAGGCAAGACTCCCTTTGGATAACCTCCTACCTATACATAAATTCATAACACAAGAAGGAATAGAGATTGATGACCCTTTACAAGAGAGGTTGATGTAGTTGGTAGAGCTTGATGAAGTCAGGGTAGAAGCTCAAGAACAAAACATTAAAATCCAGAATCAGATGAAAAGGTTATATGACAAAAGAACAATAGACAAAAAATTTAAAATTGGTCATTTGGTTTTGATGTGGAATGCCAGGAGTCAAGATAAGGGTAAACATGGCAAGTTTGAAGCCTTATGGCTTGGACCATATGTGATTACGGATAAAGTAAGAGAAGATTCTTATTTTCTCCAAAATTGTATAGGAGAAATTCAAGAATTGCCAGTACATGGACAGTTCTTGAAAAACTTCTTTTCTTAAAAGGGGCCTTTTTCATGTACAATAGTTTAGGTTTCACTACCATTGTAAAAACCACATTTGCTTTAAATCTTCTTTCCTTATACATAAACCAAAGAGTCTAGATTCTTGAAGGTATCTGTAGCATACCCCCATCCCCAGTCAGAGCCACTGTTGAGCATCAAATCTGAATTAAGTAAAATATCTTGATTTGAGAAATTTAATCATAAAAGCCCCCTATTATTAGAAGAAATCATCATTTTCATTAATACCATGATAGCCCACAAGTCATCAAGCGGGCATAATAGCGCCCTATAAAGATATCCAAATTCAAATAGTATCGATGAGACCCAATGATGTCTCATCGATATAGAAGGGCCATCAAAGAAAGGAAACATCGATGAACTTCAAAAAGGACTCATCGAAGACAGTAATTCCATCGACAAAAGATATCGAGGAAAGCGGAGATGGTTTTCATCGACGGGAAAAGGTCTTCGAGGAGATAATACCATCAGTGTAAAGGGACTCACCAAAAGAAACATTCTCATTGAAAGAATAAGGTCGATCAGACAAAAGGAAGCTACATCGATAAAAGATATCAATAAGGATATGAGTTTCGAGGAGGCTAAAAGGCATGTTACCGATATGTGTGGTTTTCCCGATGCAACTTTATCGAGGATGATTACTAATGTGCTCATCGATGAAAGATGATAGTGGAAGCAAATCATCAAAAGAAAGATGGCCTCGATGAAACAATAGACCCATTCATCGAAGGAGTGTAGTGATATTGATAGAAAATGTGTTTCGATGGAAGGATAAAGGAAGTTATCGAAGCCCAAGGTTTCTTCGACATGAAACCCGATGGACATCAGATATATATCAATGAGGAAATAGGTTTTGAGGAGGCTAAAAGGCATGTCTCTGATACTCATGGTTTTGCCGATACAACTTTATTGGTGGAAGATGACAAGGGAGGATAAAGAAAGGCTTTAGTGAGACAATAGATCCATTCATCGATGGGGCATAGTGATATCGATGGAAGAAGTATTTCAGTGGTAAAATAAAGGAGGTCACCGAAGCCCAAGGTTTCTTCGGCATAAAAACCTGATGGATATCAGATAGGTAGTAGTGAGGAGACAACCATAATGACCGAATATAGTATTTCGATGAATGTAGGAAATACTTGATCGAAGTGATATTCGAAACACAGGTGTTAGTTAAAGGTTATATGTTGAAAAGACACAACGCTTGGTGATAATGTATACTCTCATATAAAGGAGGGAGATTTTGTAATATGGAGGATAATTAGAGAAAGAAGTAGATTATAACCTCGGGCTTACAACTGTACTATTTTACTAATAATTGTTCCTCATTTTGTTTTTACCGATGGCATGTTATCGATGAAAATCTCTTATGTTTTATCCACCTTTTGTCTTTCGATGAAACTGTCACTGTCATCCAATAACTTTAGTATCTCTTTGACAACCTTCTTTTCTCAAAAATTCCTATCGATGAAACATTCCCCAGTTTCTTCGATCTCATCATTTCAGTAGAACTATCTTCTTTGGTGAATTATTTACATGTCCTACCGATACCATAATTTCTTCAGCAACCTTGCTTCATTGACAAAATCTCCTTTGGTTTCTTCGATATACCTTCTATTGATGAAAAATAATTCTTTCGATAAGTCCCTTTTGAAGTTCATCGAGGCCCAAGTCTGTTCGATAAATAATCTTATCATTGAAACATCGATAGGTTTCTTTGATACAACAGGTGTACCATTTCGGTCAAACTAGACATTTTAGTAAGAGGTTAGTGTGTATATCCAATGGCTTTGGTTTGGGCGATAACTTTTAGGATTCTGATGTCGGTGGAAGTTTCAAGGGTTCTATCAAAATTCTTAAGGGCATGCTTGATTTCATTTTTTTAGAAAACTTTCGTAGCTTTAATTAAAAACATGGAATTCTATTGATTTAAATTCAATGCTCAACACCACCCCTAACCATAATCCTAACCCTAACTTTAACCAATATTTAAACCCTGACCTTGATATTATACACTTAATAACTATAAAATAATATTACAGTTTCAAAATAAGAATATAATAGTATTATACTTATCATATGGCACTCTATTAATATTATATTACTAATAACACTACAAAAATAATATTATAACTAAACATAATTTAAAATAATAATATAATACATTTCAAATATTTCAAATTATCTCACTTAAAGCTTTCCCATGACACTCAATTAGGGCCTGGAAGGCTCTCAAACCATATTCTTTAAGATGGTAGCTCCCCGCAATCTCTTTGCAAGAATATTTATGGAATTTGCCTCATTAATATTTATTGAGTTTATGCGCTTCGATGGGTAATCACTCTCACATTATGTTTCTGGAGATTTTTTGAAACTAATATTTTGAGTTGTGTATCCTAACAGGGTGACCATCCAGGCAGGTATGATATATTGTATAAGTTGACCTGTTCGGTTTTCCTTTTCCTAACATTCTGGTGAGAGATTTTCTCAAGATTTTGTGCAGCATGAGGAGCAGAGCATGCTTAACCCTGTGTTTTAGGAATAGCAAGAACTGTGGCCCACAAATGGCAGTAACACCCCAAGAGATGGGCAATCTGTTGCTCAACTTTACACATAAGATTTCTACATACAATCTTCATTATTTTGGACAAGTTCCCTTTGTGATCTTGTATCTCCATTTTGTATCTAATTCTTAATTTTCTCTGATCCTTGAGGGATCTGGGCTGGACCGGAGGTTTTCTTCCCTCCATTCTTTCCTACCGGTGCCCACACCGAATGGCGGTGTAAATGTAAATCTATCTATTTTTTAAATTAATAAAATTCTTTGGCCTCGGCCTTTTATCGATAAATTTTTTTTTTATTGTTTTAATTTCTTTCTTTGAGATTATTTATCAATTTTTAATTTGTTTTTTCAAGATTATCTCCAATTGATTTCTTTTCTCAATTCTTAATTCTTTTTTTTGTCAATTAATTCCTTTTTTTATTTGTTTCCTTTTTTGAAGATTTTATGGCAAATTGATTTATTTTATTAAATATGCTAGGATATTCAATAAAATAAATAAAATAATTATTTAAAATGATTTACTTGGAATGATTTAATTAATTAAATAAATATTTAATTAATATTGAGTGATTAATTTTGCCATGTGACATTGATGATTTTAGAAATTAATTGTGTGCTCAAGATTTATTTAATTGCCTTTGCTTAGGACCTTGGTGATGTTGTTGAGATTAGGGGCTCATGGTTTAGATGACCATTTTTAGGGTATTACATTTTCCCCTCTTTGAATTAATGTGCGAGCAGCGCGTTGGTTCAAAGAATAGTTGATGTATCAGTTCTGAACTTGATTGATCACGAACTAGATGAAGAGTGAGGTGTTTAGCTTGATTTGAAGTGATGAAGCTGAACACAGTTGATTAAAGCGATATCGATCCCAAACTTGATTGAACTAGGAACGATAGAGAGTGAAGATACCAAACTTGAACTTGATTGATCAAGAAGTGGATCTTACTAATCTAGAACTTGATTGAACTAGACACAGTGAGTGAAGATAAAATCGATCTTGAACTTGATTGATCAAGATACGATGAGCGAAGATAAACTGTCCAGCTTGATTCGATGAGATGAAACTGAACACCTGCTTAGATTGAGCGTGTGATAGAAGATACTCTTTAAACCCTTGATTGAGTTTAAACAAATAATCAACTTGATAAAAAGTGATGAAACTGATTAACGTTAAGATATTGATTTAGACAAAGACAATATAAGCTTGATATGAAGCGATAAAACTGATATGCCCCTAGTGATTGATTTGATGAAGCTTAGCTACTTGAAGATTCAAAGATTCTCTCGACATTTGAAGATGTGAGGTCATAAGGTCATGAGTATTCCCCCTCGGGAGCGAAATCGAAAGACAACGAGGGTTGCGTAGTGATTGTAGGCAATTGTTTAGCGATTTTATTGATTTATTTGAGCATAAATGATTCAGAGGAATAAAATTGAGATTTAGCATTGATTAATGAGAAATTGAGTGCAAAGTTGAAGAAAGAATGAGATTTTGATGAAAAAGCTAAGTGGTCAACATCGTGAAATTTTGATTAGAGAATTGACGTCATATTTCGATTTCGATCCCGAAAATGGACTCAAAACAACCGATTTATGAGTTTTTGATTTGATTTCATCGTACTTGTGTTGATTGATTATGAGATGTTGTTCTATATTCTTTATTCTATATGTATGCATATCTTTTCAGTATAGATGAATGAATGCAAATGGAATATGGGTGTTTATTTTTGTTTCTTTTTATGCAAATAAATGATGATGCAAATAAATGAGGAGAATGAGTAACTAGTAATGCAAATGTTTATTTTTCTTCATGCAATAATATGAATGCAAATAAGTATAAAATGAAATGTATGGATCTATATAAGATGCTCATGTATGCAGCTAACATCTCAATACACAAGTACTCGATCAGAGAAACGATGATGAAAAAGAGACCACTTAGCTAAGAAATGATGATGCTTCCAACTTCTCATTCAGAGGATAAAGAAATTGGTGTTACCATACCGAAATCACTCTAAATTCATGAGATATAGAATGAAATGCAAGATGAGATGCAAAATGAGATGCAACCGAAACCTAGTCACTGAATTTGAAAAGCTTAATTTTCATCACTGAGCATTTTACAAACATAACAGGTAGATTAGAGTTCCTTGATTTTCATGTGCAATATTAATTATCTTGTCTACAATGACCCTTTTTTCATTCATATCCTTGGATAGATTACGCATGGACCTAGATTGCACAATAAAGAAATTTCCTCAAAACAAACAAAGAAATGATGGGAACCTCCCTGTAGCATACAAATAAGCGGAGTCGAGGTATGTGTGGTGATTTCACCTTGATGTGAAGGCACTTATCACAGACACCCAACTGATCAGATGTTTCCAGATCATCAGAATCATTCCTACAAGCAAAAAACAAAGAAAATATTATGCCCCCAATCCTTGCTCCTCTTAGTCAAGATAGATTTCCTCGAGTTACTTAGAGGGATAATAATCAAAATTTAATAAAAGATAACACACAGAGAAAATTTTCATGCATAGCTCAAACTGTTCAGTAATTGTTTTCAGTTTTGTTTTGCTTGTGTACTCAGTGATAAAACTCTTCAGTAATTAGGAGACAGGTGGCTGACTCAGAGTGGATGACCAAGTTTCACTGACGTAAAGTTGACTTGGTTGATACTGCTTAGGACATGTAATGTGCTCTGTTGATTAACCTAAGACTAGGACATTGATTAGTTTCAAGCCATGAGGGTTCCAAAAGAACCAAGATGTCACGAAAGTGATGAAAAGATATGTACAAGCAAAATCAAAGATGCATGAAAGCAGGAATGCCAACGTTGTGTTGATAGATGGAGTGCTTGAGTACAAGAGGTGCCTGTTTGCTAGGTTTTCACCTGCTTGGCAAAGATCCATTTTTTTCTTACTAAGGTGCCTGTTTACCAGTTTTTCACCAAGGCATTTTCTCCCCTTTTTTTTTCTTTTCTTTTTTTTGGATTTCTTCCAGACTTTTTATGATTTTTAGGATTTTGTTCAGGACTTTTTATGATTTTTAGCATTTTGTTCAGGATATTTTATGATTTTTAGAATTTTTAATGTTTGCCCCTAGTGTCTAGCAAGGCAAAAGGGATTTTGAGTACATGAATGGATAAGTGAATGATGGCGGACGCTTTCAAGGACTATCTCACAACATTAATCCAAGCACAGGGTCTAGATATAGCAATGTAAACCAAGGATTTTAGCGATGTAAAGAAAGGATTTTAGCAATGCAAAGCAAGAATATAGTGTAGTGAATAAAGTATATAGAATAATGAAGCCATATGGTCCAAAGAAGTGGCCATGCCAAGAGGTTTGTAGAAAACATGTTTTTGCATTTTGTCCATGGTGTTGATCAAGATCTGGATAGGGGACAAATAGGATAATCAAGATCAAAGGTGGTAATGAAGGATGTAAGCGAGCAATGGATAGGAGCTAAAGGGTGTGGATCAAGTGAAATATATAGGACATACAAAACCTATAAAGATCCTTAACCTTGTCAAGATCAAAGGTAGAAAAGGGATATGAATGTAGATAGAGCGAATGAGGGATAATGGAGGATGAAAGATAATGGAGGAAGAAGGATAATAGATGGATGTACATGGATGGAACTTGCCCTCATTGTAAAGTGCAAAGGATAATGGATTACACATGACCCCTATTTGCCAGGTTTTCATCATGGTACTTGCCCAAGGCACCACAAGAAGTGGTTTTCACACAAGGATGAATTTATTTATCTTCACTTTTTTTTTTCATTTATTTAATCATTTTTTTTTTTTGGAAGATAATGGAGGAATGATAAGGGATGGAAGAAGGAACCCACATCTTGCTTCTTTGGATGGTACCCTTGGAATATGAGTTGCAATAGACCATGGATATGAAGGTATGCTCAAAGATGTTGGCAGGATAATGAAATGAAACTAGGGCAATGATTTATGCAAAGGATTGGATAAGAGGGATGGAAGGGTGAAAAAGAGTTGTTGGATAATGGATGGGATGTTGGGAAAATTGTTTATGGATAGATGGAAATGATGGAAAGATCAACTTTGGTACATGCCTTGAGGGATGGTGGACATATGGAGGAGAAGTGAATATCAGATTTTAAGATTTGGATGGAGGAAAGGTTACAGATTTTGGGGCATAAGAACCCAAAATGGATGAAGGAGGTGATGGAGTAATAGAATTAGAAGGTTTGGATGGAGGAACAACAATTTTGGATGCCAATATTGATTTTTCTTTAGACTGTTGTGCTTCAAGCAGTCTCTTAGGGATCCACATGGTTTTTGATTTTTCATGCTTTTGTAGTTCCTTAGAGCGCATTTCTTGTACAAGTGCCTTAGGAACCCATATAATGTTTGACTTTGCTTCTTTCTTTGTGGGCCTTTGTGGTGTTTTGTATTTTTCTTTTTCTTTTTGGATCATATTTTTCTTTGTTTTGACATGTTGATTAGATGGGACATGTTGATCCTTGAATACACGTGGATTACTTGATTTATGACTTTTATGCTTGGCATCCAAAATTCTTGGAGGGAGATGTGCGGGTAGATAGGAATGATATAGAGGTCTTTTAGATGGATGGAAGGTACTCGAAGATGTGTGCCTTTGTTGATCCTGCATAAGGGATGGAGGGATATAGGGACCTAAAATGGATGGAAGGGGCGAAGGAGAAAGCGTATATTTGGATTTAATTGGAGAAATGTAGGATTCATGAGAGATACCAACATCTTGAGAAATGTGCCTGAGGCCATGACCTTTAACATTTTCTTTAACATAGAGGGGTTCTTTCTTGTGGAGATCTACCTCTTTGCCTTTATAAATATTTTGACTTGTAGGATACACTTTGCTTTGGAAAGAAGGCATGAGTCCATTATGAGATGGAGGTGGAATGTAAGGAATGATAGGATCACGAAGGGGATTTGTAGGCATGATGGATCCTTGAGTTGAACATGGAGAATTATAATAAGGGAATAAAAGGATACTTTGATCTTGACATGGAAGAGGACCATTGGATAGAGTAGGAAGGGTGTTTGACTCTTCATTTTGGATAGGATCATTTGAAAATGTGGAAGAGGCATCATGATCTTGCTTAGGAAGGATGCTTTGCTCTTAAGATGGAAGGTGATCATCTTGGAATAAATATAAAGGTATAAGGGGATCATCATGGGGTTCTAGTGAAATAGGATCTTTTTCAATCATTAGATGGGATTGGGGAGTTTTGGTGTCTCGGTCTTGATTTATGATAGGACTTGATTCTTCTTTTTTCAAATTATCTTTTTGACATGGAGTCACTTCTAAGGAAAGAATAGGATTTTGCATAGGCATAGGGGATTCTTGGAAGGTCTCCATATTTTGACATGATGGGGAAGCATTTTGGAAAGGGCCTTCTAGAGTGGGTATGATTGGAATTGGAGTGCATGATGGCATAGAATCTGGGATTTTTAAATCTTTAAAGGAACTTGTATCAATATTTCCATTAACTTGGATTTCCATAGGAGATAGCCCTTGAAGGTAAACATGAGAAGTTTCATTGTTTGAAGGAGATGAAGACATCATGGAAGGAATGGAGGTTACATATGGAGCCTTGCTAGACATAGGTTCATGATTTTGATCATGCTTAGAAATAGTTCCTTCTTTTTCTTTAGGTGAGTCATTAGGATCTTCAATTTCAATGACACCATTATTAATGACATCTTGAATCTTATGTTTTAATTCCATGCATTTGGAAGTCTTATGTTCATTTTGTCTATGATTCAAGAAGCTCTTTCAAAGCCGACTCAATAGATTTCCCCAAAGGTGTAAACTGACTATCTAGAGGATATTTGGAGGAAATGTCTTTATGTCTTGGTGAAGGTGTCTTGTGAGCTTTTTTGAGATTTGGTTTTTGATCATCAATTACTTCTTGTTCCATCTTATGTAATTGTTTTAGAATTTCTTGAAGTCTAGTGTTCTTAATATCATGAATTTTTATCTCAAGAGGTGTCATTGAATCTTTTCGTTGAGCTTGAATGTCATATATTTCTCTCTTAAGATCTTGAATTTGTTGAGCTAAGGTAGCCATGGACTTCTTACTTTTGTTAAAATTTTAGAAGAGTTTCTGGTTTGAATAGCCATTTACAACTGACGCGACCGAGAGCTAGATGTGTTGTAGAATTCAAGATCAATTTGTAGATAGTTGTTCGTTTAACGTAGTGATTGAGGGAAGTAACTGAGATCTGGTCTGGTTTCAAGAATGATATATCCTGTGTAAGATGTTATCTAAGTTAACTTAGGTTTGATAAGATGTTGTTTGAACTAGCTTAGAGATGATCGACAAAATTGTGCAACACAATGGCAGGGGTACACTATCAAGATTGTTTATTCTCAGGAGGATCATATCCAGTTTTATGCTCGTTGTAGACTGATCTGGGTAGGTTTGCCTGTTTTGACTGACAAGAACATGAAATTGTACGACAAATTTTATCACTGAGTTGTTGATTTGTTTTCTCCAGTTTCAGTATTTCAGTTTTAGTTTCAGGGGTGAAAACACATAAAACACACAAGACTTATAATAATTGAATCACAACACGCTAACCCTACAGAAGTTGGCTTAGAGAAGAAAATATTTGCTTGTTGATTTAGGTACACACCCAATAGCTAATTAGAATACGGCTGCTAAGTCTCATGCAATGGATTCTCAATGTCGTATTAGCTGACTCCAAATGCTAATGGAGGCACAATATGGCAAGTGTCTTGGGAGAGTTACTATCTCTCTTGCACAAAGATTATCCCCCTTTCGGAGGTGAATCAAGTAGCTTCTATCTTATAGTTCTTACTCAAGAATTCCATTTGAAATTGCCCCTTGAAGTCAAGCAAGCTTGATTGAGGCCTATAGCCCATCAAGGTACTGAAACAAGTTGTAGTCACGTAAACATGATTGAGACCGCGAGGCCCTACAAAATGCTCGATATGAGAGATCTCAAAGAGAAAACTCAAATAATCTCATCCTCTGAGACTTTAATCACCAGAGGCCTATTTATTATAGTGAGTTGGAATGCTCAGGTCTAGTTGTACTCACTTGGGTTGTTCTCACAGGCTGATTACTTTTTCCCACTGTGACAGGCCCGCTAAAGGTACACAAATCTCAAAACTTAGAAAAAAGCTTCGAGGGTCTAGATTTCTGATTGTCTGTAAAAGACAAGAGCATACTCTCCCACCTCTCAGATTTTTCTAAAAACACAAAAGATAGATTTGTTCTTTAACCAGATAGCAATTTAAGTGCCTAAAAATTAATTTGAAGAATACATGATGTTAGGTCGATTCTCTTTAGGCAACCTGCAAAACCAACGCATGAATAGTCATGTTGTTTTTTTATTCTTTGATAGGCGTATGTTTGATTGATAAATTATTTGTCAAGCGGACTTGCAAACATTAAAATCCCAAAATTAGTTGCCAAAATAACATTAAAAAAATCATCAAAAGAAAATTCTAGCATGCAAACTGTAAATTAAACTAATCTAACAAGAATTTCCATTTTTATGACTATCCTAGTTATGCCAGTTTTGATAGTACTGCACTCTGTCATTTATAACTTTTCAACCAGAGCTAATTAGGAAAATCGCTTCAGTAGAAATGTTAAAAACTTGGTTTTACAGAACATATTAAAATTTTGTGTAGATCCAACAGTTGAATAGAAAGTTATGCCCTCCGAACAGAGACCATGTTTGACTATCACAAAAGAATAAGTAAAATGATAGTACTGCACTCTGTCATTCCTAACTTTCAAACCAGAAATTCTTAGGAAAATCCCTTTAGTAAAACTGTAGAAAACTTGGTTTTAAAAAACATATCAAAAATTGGTTTAGATCCAACAGTTCAATAAAACATTATGCCCTCCCAAATGAGACCATTTTTGACTGTCATAGAAGAACAAGCAAAAAGAAAGATTTTTATTTGCAAATTTAACACATGTTTATTAGTTATAAAAACCAAACATTAAATTTGTTCAAGAAACATTATAAAGCTTGTATTTGTGGGTTCGAGCCCCATGGTGGGTGCCAGAGATGTGTGTGTGAAAAGTGGACCTGTATCTGTATCTGGAATACACAACACTTCAATTAAGTCATTAGATGCATGGTTAGTAAAGCAATAATCAATGAATAATAAACCATTACAAAGCGACCCATTTCCTTCTAGTAGATGCGAGTTTAGATTTCTCTTAGATTGTTAAGCTTTATAGTGACTAGACAACACCTAAATGAAGGATTTTTAAATCTATATGAGCATGGATTTAAGCTAGAGGAATGCAAGATTAATCTAACATGATTTAAGCAATATATGAATATTTAAGCTAAATAATTTAAGCAATATGAAATAACTAATATGCAATATCTTAATGCAAATTCTCAATGAACCTAGAGCAAAAAACAACATAATAACAATATATTCTCCAGGATCTTTGAATGAGAGATGAGAGCCTGAATTTATAGAAAATGTTAGGTCCAAGAGACAACTAAGAGGAGGGGAGGTGAATCAGTTGTCTAATAAATTCAAACCAAAAACTAATTAACCAACTTAATGCTTAATACTGGTAAACCAATTAAGTATGTCGGTAGATAGTGTTAACAGTAAATTGCTATACCAGTAAGGATTAATGCATGAAACATAAACATAAAGTCATCCACAACACATAACACCAATAATTGTACGTGGAAACCCTGTAAGGGGAAAAACCACGGTGGGAAACCTTACCCACAATCAGATGATACTACTGCAGATAGTAAGTGTACATAAATGGGGTTTGCACATGCAGAAAGGCCAACAGCCTAGAGCTCACTGCTCAATCACAAAATGGGAGTCACACTGACTACAATTGGATGGTTAAATCCAATAAGAATGTACTGCACAAAATAGCATCTTCATATGCTGGATTCAATACTGGTGTAATGCTGATATGCTTATACAAAAACCTAGCTTCACCTTCAAATGATGTCTTCGTGTATATCCCTACTTGATCTCACATATACCTTCACTCAATTCTTTTTTTTCGCATTCCACATTTGATCTTACAAATAAGATCTTACATTTATACCATACCCTAAGACCAATTTTAGTAGGTCGGCTCTACAAGATATTACAATAAAAACATTTTAAAAACAATATAATATCTGATGTAATAACCGATTAAACATGTCGGCTTAATGCATTTACATCAATAATAAATCATCTCCATAGCGTGCCATGCTAATCTTGAAAAGATAAACCTGCCAGTGTAACCCTAGATAACCTGGACCTATTTGCTGATAAAAGAAAATATGCAAATATGAATATACCAATGATTAATTCTTCAAAACAAAGTGTCCACACCATGTCTTCAACATTACCAAGTGTCTTCCATATCATTCCAGGTACCGGTGAACAATATATCCTGCCAATGAACCATATACTAGTAACTATTACATAGTTTACTTGCTTGGCGATGAATGTTGTTGGATCTCCAAAGTGCTTGTATTCAATAGGTGTTGACATCAATGATAAAACCATAACAAAATACCAAAAATCTCCCCCTTTGACATTGATGGCAACACAAGATGGAAAAACCATCAAAGCGCCAAAACAGAAATGCCAAATACAAAAACCAACAATCTTCATTTCTCCCCCTAGGAGTAATATGTGTTTATCCAAGAATTTATTTTCAATACCAATCCCTCCTTAAATGTGTTTTTCAAAATCTCTCCCCAAAAAGATAATGTGTTTTTCCATAGATATCTCTCCCCCTTTGACATCAAATGCCAAAGTCAAGTTCATACAAAATACCAACCAATTTTTACTATACCAACTACTCCCCCTGAGAAGTAGCTTCCTCATCAAATACCAGTATAAAATATTTTTCTTTTTAATTCTGCCGGTTGATGACAATCATCAACTATCTAAGTCTCTACCAGTGATGGTATGACTCCATGCTGATCTTTGAGATACTCAAAAGTCTCCTTAGGCAAAGGTTTTGTGAAAATATCTGCAAGTTGTTCTTTAGTATTCACATAAACTAGTTTTATCTCCTTTTCTTCAACTTTTTCCCTTAGAAAATCTAGTTTGATAGAAACATGTTTAGTTTTAGAATGTAATACCAGATTCTTAGATATATCAATTGTTGTAGTGTTATCATAGTATATAGTAATGGGTTCCTTGCATTTTACCTTTATGTCTTTCAACATTTGCTTAAGCCATAATACCTGTGTATAGTTAGTTGCTGCTACAACATATTCTGATTCTGCTGTTGATAAAGATGTACAACTCTATTTCTTACTCAACCAAGAAACTAATCTCTTTCCAAGAAAGAATGCTCCTTTAGTGGTGCTCTTTCTATCATCTACATCTCCTACCCAATTTGCATCTGTGTATGCACATAGGTCAAAATTTTCATCTTTAGGATACCATAATCCAAGATTTGTTGTGCCTTGTAGGTACCGAAAAATCCTTTTTACTGCTGATTCATGATTTTCCCTAGGATTACTCTAAAATCTAGAAACAATACATACTGCATTCATAATATCAGGCCTGGTTTGTGTCAAATACAACAAACCTCCTATCATAGATTTGTATCTAGTTGGATTAATAGGTGTAGATTCATCTCTTTGAGATAATTTGTCATTTGTAGTCATAGGTGTGCTTACTGGTTTAGAGTTCTCCATCCCAAATTTCTTTAGTAATTCTTTCAAGTATTTGGATTGACTCAAAAATATACCTTTATCAGTTTATGAAATCTGCAAACCTAAAAAGAATTTTATTTCTCCAATCATAGACATTTCAAATTCTTGCTCCATTTTAATAGAAAATTCTTTACATAATCCATCTTCTCCTCCAAAGATTATATCATCAACAAATACTTCAATAATCAAGATGTCATCATTAGTTATTTTGTAGTATAAATTGCTATCTGCATTTCCTTTAGTAAAATCAATCTTCAAAAGATACTTATCCAACCTTGCATACCAAGCTCTTGGGGCTTGTTTCAATCCATACAGAGCTTTTCCTGCAAACCATATCATTGTCATCTGTCAAAGAAAATCCATCAGGTTGTTCAATATATACTTCTTCTTCAAGATCTCCATTCAAAAATGCACATTTAATATCCATTTGATAAACTTTGTAATCCTTGTGACCTGCAAAAGCCAAAAATAATCTAATTGCCTCAATTCTGGCTACCAGTGCAAAGGTTTTATTGTAATCAACTCCTTATTTATGAGAATATCCCTTACACACTAGTCTTGCTTTATTCCTGACGACCTTACCATCTTCATTAAGTTTGTTTCTAAATACCCATTTGGTTCCAATTACATTTTTATCTTTAGGCCGGGGAACTAATGTCCAAGTATTATTTTTCTCAATTCATCCTAATTCTTCTTCCATAGCTTTAATCCAAAATTTATCTTCACATGCCTCATTGATAGATGATGGTTCAATTTGAGAAATGAGACATACCTCTTCATTTTCCAATCTTCCTTTTGTCATAACTCCCTGAAATTTGTTTCCAATTATTTGATCTTCAAAATGATTCAATCTTACATACCGGGGTGTCTTAGTTTGCTGTTGTTCTTCAATTACTATGGAATCTTCTGATGATACCGAAGTAACTGGATCTTCATTCTGTACTGGTGGATTCAATATAGGTTCATTTGTCACAATTTCTGTTGCCGGTTCAAAGTCTATGTACCTTGAAGTTCCTCTGAATTATTCATCAATCTTTACATTTGTACTCTCAACAATTTTATGTAATCTCTTATTAAAACATCTATATGCCTTGCTCTTAGATGAATAACCAAGAAATATTCCTTCATCACTTCTAGGATCAAATTTGCCAATATACTCATCTCTTCTAATATAACATTTACTTCCAAAAATTTTGAAATACTTAAGAGTAGGAGTATTACCAAACCATAGTTCATGAGGGGTCTTACCGGTTTCACCTTTGATGTGAACTTTGTTGAATGTATAGACAGCAGTGCTAACTACCTCTCTCCAATACACATGTGGTAGATTTGCTTCTGATAACATACTTCTTGCTGCATCCAAGATAGTTTTGTTTTTCCTTTCAACAACTTCATTCTGCTATGGTGTCTGAGGTGTTGATAACTGTCTTTTGATTCCATTCACTTTACAGAATGTATTAAAGTTCTTAGATATGAATTCTCCTCCTTGATCTGATCTTAAACATTTGATTTTCTTACCGGTTTCATTTTCAACCATTGCTTTGAACAGTTTGAACTTCCCAAGTGCTTCTGATTTTTCTTTGAGAAAAGTAACCCAACACATTCTAGAATAATCATCAATATTTAGCATGAAATATCTATCACCTTGTAAGCTTCTAGTTCTAGCTGGACCACATAAATCAGTGTGAATTAAATCAAGAGCATTATTGGATTTTTCTGGAGTACTTTTGAAACTAGCTCTAACTTGTTTTCCAAATTGACATTCCTTACAAATTGTATTCTGAGGTTTCACAATTTTAGGTAGATCTCTAACTACCTTAGAAGTACTGATTTTTACCATGCAATCAAAATTTACATGACATAGTCTCTTATGCCATAACCAACTTTCATCTATATGTGCAATTAAGCATGACTTTTCACTGTTATTCAAATGAAAGATATTGCCTCTAGTTTGATTACCGGTTGTAATTTCCAAACCAGTTCTATTCATGATTTTGCATTTTCCATTTTTAAATTGTAACTAAAAACCCTTCTCAACTAATTGACCAACACTTAAAAGATTATTCTTTAATCCTTCAACATAGTAGACATTGTCAGTGTTATGCTTACCATCAAGAGATATTGAACCCTTACCTTTGATTGAACAGGCTTTGTCATCTCCAAATCTTACTAAACCTCCATTGTATTCTTGAAAGTTCAAGAATTTACCTTTGTCTCCAGTCATATGATGTGAGCATCCTGAGTCAATGATCCATTCATCCTTTGCTTCAACTTTAGCTGCTAGGGCTTGTTCTACTGGTGGAGCAGTAGGTGCCAGTTGATCTTCTGTTATAGCAACAAAAACCCATCCATTGTCTACTGGATCCTCATCAGAATCATCAGTCACACCTTCATCAACAATGTAACAAGATTTATCTTTGTTCTTTTTAAATCTGTATCTTTGATATTCAGGATTAGGCCTGTATGTTCTTCTAGCTTCTTCTCTTAGTCTAGCAGGTCTATCAGGGCATCTTGAAGCCATATGACCAATCTTATTGCAGTTAAAACATTTAAAGGGTGCTTTACCTTCATACTTACTTCCAATTGGACCTTTTGGCATTTTTCTTGCAAATAGTGCTTCAAGTTCTTCAAGATCTCCATTCTCCTTTCTGGATTCTTCAAGTTCTCTTGCATAAAAGGCTCTCTAGTCTGATTTGTCAAATGATGGAGCAGATGATGTTGATGCTTTAAAGGCTAAATCAATTTTTATAGCAATAGGACCAAATTCCTCAATTTCAAAGGCTGAAAGTTTTCCAATCAATGTATCCCTAGTTACTGATGTATTAGGCATTGTTCTTAACTCATTTATAGCAGTAACCTTCATTTTATATGCCGGTGGCAAACCTCTTAAGATTTTTGAAACAATTTCATCCTCACTCAAGGTTCCTCCACAACATTTAATACCAAAACAATTTCATTTACTCTTTCCATAAAAGCAGAAATCCTTTCATCTTCTTCCATTTTCAGATGTTCATACCTGACTCGGAAGCTTTTAATTTTTGCAATTTTGACTATGGAATCTTCTTCATTTAGTGTTTCCAAGTGATCCCAAATGGCTTTAACAGTAGACCTATCTGATAATCCCATGATTTGTTGATCTGATAATGCGCTCAAAAGTGCTTCTCTTGCTTTGCAGTCATTTTCTTCATCTTTAGCTAAGGTAGTTGGAGCAGTCTGACTAGCTACAGCAATAGTATAACCATTCTTAGTAACTTCCCAGATGTCTTAACCAATGCAATTCAGATGTGTCTCCATTCTGATCTTCCATATCCCATAGTTGGTTCCATCAAGTTTAGGATTGTCCTTCCTGAAATAATTAGTAGACATTGGATCTCCTCAAGTTGTTAAACTTCTGCAAAAGAGGACTAAGCTTTGATACCAATTGTTAGGTCCCAGAGACAATTGAGAGGTGGGGGGGGGGTGAATCAGTTGTCTAATAAATTCAAACCAAAAACTAATTAACCAACTTAATTCTTAATACCGGTAAACCAGTTAAGTATGCCGGTAGACAGTGTTAACATTAAATTGCTATACCGGTAAGGATTAATGCATGAAACATAAACATAAAGTCATCCACAACACATAACACCAATATTTGTACGTGGAAACCCTATAAGGGGAAAACCATGGTGGGAAACCTTACCCACAATCAGATGATACTGCTGTAGATAGTAAGTGTACATAAATGGGGTCTGCACATGCAAAAAGGCCAACAGCCTAGAGCTCACCGCTCAATCACAAAATGGGAGTCACACTGACTATAGTTGGATGGTTAAATCCAATAAGAATGTACTGCACAAAATAACATCTTCATATGCTGGATTCAGTACCGGTGTAATGCTGATATGCTTATACAAAAACCTAGCTTCACCTTCAAATGATGTCTTCGTGTATATCCCTGCTTGATCTCGCATATAATTTCACTCAATTCTTTTTTTTTGCATTCCACATTTGATCTTACAAATAAGATCTTACATTTATACCATACCCTAAGACCAATTTTAGTAGGTCAGCTCTACAAGATATTACAATAAAAATATTTTACAAACAATATAATATCCAATGCAATAACTGATTAAACATGTCGGCTTAATGCATTTACATCAATAATAAATCATCTCCATAGTGTGCCATGCTGATCTGGAAAAGATAAACCTACCAATGTAACCCTAGATAACCTGGACCTATTTGTTGGTAAAATCAAATATGCAAATATGAATATACCAATGATTAATTCTTCAAAACAAAGTGTCCACATGATGTCTTCGACATTACCAAGTGTCTTCCATATCATTCCAGGTACTGGTGAACAATATATCCTGCCGGTGAACCATATACCAGTAACTGTTGCATAGTTTACTTGCTTGCCGGTGAATGTTGTTGGATCTCCAAAGTGCTTGTATTCAGTAGGTGTTGACATCAATGACAAAACCATACCAAAATACCAACAAAAAATTCAGAAAGAAACCAAAGGCAGAGATTGAATGATGATGAGCGGTCAAGATTTTCCAAGAGGAAGCACAATCCAGGTGAATTGATGTGATTGGACGCTTTTCTCAGTTTTAAAGGAAATTGAACTAAAATTAAGATAAAATCAGGAAAAAAAATTGATTTATTCTCTATTTCATTCAATTTTAATATTTAATTGTTTTAATTGCTTTCTTTGAGATTATTTATCAATTTTTAATTTTTTTTTTCAAGATTATCTCCAATTGATTTCTTTCTCAATTCTTAATTCTTTTTTTTGTCAATTAATTCCTTTTTTTTATTTGTTTCCTTTTTTGAAGATTTGATGCCAAATTGATTTATTTTATTAAATATGCTAGGATATTCAATAAAATAAATAAGATAATTGTTTAAAATGATTTACTTGGAATGATTTAATTAATTAAATAAATATTTAATTAATATTGAGTGATTAATTTTGCCATGTGACATTGATGATTTTAAAAATTAATTATGTGCTCAAGATTTATTTAATTGCCTTTGCTTAGGACCTTGGTGATGTTGTCGATACTAGAGGCTCATGGTTTAGATGACCATTTTTAGGGTATTACAGAAGGACATAAAGGTAAAATTCAAAGAACCTATAATCAGCTATTGTGACAATTCAGTAGCAATTGATATATCTAAGAATCCGGTATTTCACTCTAAAACTAAACATGTTTCTATCAAATACAATTTTTTGAAAGAGAATGTTGAAGCAAAAGAAGTAAGATTGGTTTATGTGAATACTAAAGAGCAGATTCCAGACATCTTTACTAAACCTTTGCCTAAGGAAACTTTTGAATATCTCAAAGAGCAACTTGGGGTCATACCCTCACCGGTAGAGACTTAGGCAGTTGATGCTTGGCATCAAACCGACAAAATTTATAGAAAAACATTTTTTCTAGCTTTGATGGAGGACAACTACTTCTCAGGGGGAGTAGTTGGATAAGTTGGTATTTGTAGTTGGTTCTATGAACTGGTTGTATCTGGTATTTGTATTAATTTGGCATTTGATGTCAAAGGGGGAGAGATATCTATGAAAAACACGTTATCCTTTGAGGAGATATTATTCATTGGGGGAGAGATTTTTACTCTCTGCATCTGTATTTTTTATTTCTGGTATTGATCTATTCTAGAGATTGTTGGTTTTTGGTTTTTGGCATTTTTGCATTGGCACTTAGATGTTTTTTCCTTCTTGTGTTGCCATCAATGCCAAAGGGGGAGATTGTTGGTATTATGGATATGTTGCATTTGTTTTGTCATTGATGTCAACACTTATCAACACTTATCCTTATGGAGATCTTTGGTTATGTTCACCGACAAATTCAGTGACTTATGCACAGTCACCGGTATTTGGTTCACCGGCAGGTTATATTGTTCACCGGCACTAAGGATGACTTGTTATCATCTGGAGATCACTTGGTTATGTCGAAGACATGGTTTAGACACTTGGTTTTTATGATTTGGTTATTGGTCTAATCGGGTTGACATATTTGTTGTTACTGACAAATTGGTCTAGGTTATGGACCGATACGCGTTATCTATTCCAAATCAGCACGACACGTTATGGAGATGGTTTAATCAATTAATATTGTTGTTGAGCCGACATGATGCATCACATCTTGACTTACTTGTAATAGATTTTATTGTATTATTCTTAATAAGATGACCTACACATTTGGTAATAGGTTTTGGTATATATGTAAGATCTCAATTGTGAGATTAATATAGGGGAGATACAATAAGGTATTATAAGGTTGTGATATTTGGTATATGCGAATATAAGCAGAGCTACTCATGTAGACATCATTTGAAGATTCAAGGAAAGTTTGAAGAAGACAATCAGAGCTTAACCGGTACTGAATCCAGCATTGGACATGCTACTTTGAGCAATACATTATCATTGGATTTAATAATCCAATTGTAGTCAGTGTGACTCCCATCTTGTGATTGAGCAGTGAGCTCTAGGTAGCTAGCCTTTCTGCATGTGCAGACCCCATTTGTATACACATACTATCTGCAGTAGTATCATTTGATTGTGGGTAAGGTTTCCCACCGTGGTTTTTCCCCTTATAGGATTTCCACGTACAAATCTTTGTGTTATGGATATTGTTTCTCTTTTTGTTTCATGCATTAAGTTTCACCGATACTGTTATTAACTATTAATGTGCATATCAGCATTAAATTTGGTTTACCGGTATTAAGTATCAGGTTTGGTTAAAGTATATTTGGGTTGAAATTATTAGACAACTGATTCACCCCCCCCCTCTGAGTTGCCTCCGGGTCCTAACATCCTTCCTTGTGTTTTTTCTTATTTGTTGAATGATTTATGTTTTGGGGGTGTTTTCAAGGCCATACTCACCCTTGGGAGGGTAGAGTAGCCTTGGGGGTGAAGGGTTGCTCGACAGTATAAGAGTTTAGAGACTCTCTTCTTGAAGAGAGAGATACACAAGGGTTATGGGACCCTTGCTGCATTGTTTTTTTATGTTTATGCAAAGGGGGTCATAAGGGAAGATTTTGGGCTTGTATGCCATGGGGAACATAAGGGTATTTTGGGACAAGTAGGTGACTTGTGGTGGTTCTATTTTGGCAGCCTTATAAACGCATTGTGTTCTCCATATTGCAGATTCTCCTCTAGGTACTTGGTCCACCTTCACCCTCAAAGAAATAGTCACTTGGTGACTTCGTTTAACCTTAGGTTGGGAGTTGAAATGTTGTGAGTCTTTCTTGTGTTGTGTTTGAAATGTTTGTATCCTGTTTAGCCTTGGTTCTCCTAGCTCGGGGGTGGCTTCATGTAAGCATAGGTTGGGAGGTGAGCCTCCATGGTCACAACCTACAAATATTATTGCAGGTTTGCTTGGGAATAAAGAATGGAGTGAAGTCTACTTGCAAGTTCCTATTTTAATATATTGAATTTCAAAGTAAAGAAATGCATTTTTGACAAGCCCTCATTTAGTAGAAATGAAGAGGCTTGAGATGTAATCTTCCTATTTTGTGTAAAGGAAACAAGGAAGAAACAAATGTATATTTGCTTGAGTAGTTCATTTCAACGAAATAAGAGAAAAGAAAAGCATTTGAGTTATTCATTTTGTAGACACATAAATCTGTCCACTTAATTAAATGAATATTTATTATTTATTTGATTATTTAACCATCGATCAATAATTAATTAAATTAATATTTAATTAGTTCATCTTAACCCTCTTCTCCTATTAATTAAATAAATTATTCAATTTATTTTATTTTATTCACTTAACCAAATTCAGACCATTAATTAAATAAATAAATCATATTTGTTTAATTAAATCTTCTCTCACATTTAAATAAATTAATATTTATTTAAATCCCCCAAAATCCCATCTCTCTCATTTAAATAAATTAACATTTATTTAAATCACCTTTATCCTCCACCCACTTGCATTTTCCTACAAATGCAAGTTGCACAACTATTTTAAATAAATAATTTATTTATTTAAAATCTTATTTATCCTCACCCACTTGAAACCTTTAATGGTTTCCTTTAAAGTCTTCAAACTTAATGGCTTCCTTCGAGAGTCTTCTCAAGCCTTTAATGGTTTCCCTTAAAGTCTTCAAACTTAATGGCTTCTTTCTAGAGTCTTCTTAAGCCTTTAATGGTTTTCCTCAAAGTCTTCAGGCATTTAATGCTTTATCTTCCTTTTTCTCATGTAAATAAATTAAGATTTATTAAAATAAAATCCAAAATTCACATTTACATTTAAATAAATTAATATTTATTTAAATATCTATCTAAATGCACATTACACCATTTAATTGAAATAAATGATTTTATTTTAAATTGAAAATCCCAAAATTCCTCCCACTTGCATTCTCCTACAAAATCCACTTGCATGCCTAAATCCCTTCTAGATTCTTCTAACTCCTTCTAATTAGCGTAATCCTATCCTAATCATTGTTACATTCCTAAATAAAAGGAAGTCACTTCTCAAAAACCTCAAAAGTCTTTAATAGCCATTAAAGGCTTTATGTCTTCAAATAGTTAACCTCTAAAGTCTTCCAAACCATTAAAGGCTCTTACATAACCATTTATGGTTAACTCACCTTTTACCTTTGGTTAGAGACTTTCCTCTAACTTAACCATCCTTTTGACTCATGGGTCTCTTCAAAGCATTTATTTCTTTGACTAAGGTAACCTTTTAACCCTTACACATTCATTTATCCCTTGGATAAAAGGAATATCCATTAACCTAACCCTAACCAAACCCCCTAGGGTAACCATCATGTCCCCTCAAGCATTTAATGCTCCTTATCTCTCCTCTCAAGCCTCCTCATGGTGACACTTGTCAACCTGGGATTGGATTGAAAGCCCTCACATGGATCATAAATCTTTCAATCCTGGCCCTTGTTGAGATTACTCAATCTCAACCATCCATTTTTCTATTTTTCCTATAAATAGAGTCCATTCCTTCATAATCCAAATCCCAGAAATCTTGTATGAATCTAAATTATAGTGAATTTGAGAGAGCATTTTAGAGTAAAATCATAATCCACATTGTCTTTTGGTTAAAATTGATAATAGCTTAATTAACTCATTTTCTCTCATTCCTAGCTAGCTTGCATTTGCATATTTTCATAATGATCTTCAATCTTGAATCTCCATAAGAATTCCATGAACAAGGAGAACTACACTCATGTGGAACTTGGAGAGGAGAGAAACAAGGGAGGAGCAACTATGAACATCTTGGTTAGCATTTGGAGGAGTGTAGTTTATCTCTTTTATATTTGTATGCTTTTTATTTCATGTTTAATATCTCTCTTGATATGTTTGCTTAGGATAATCTTGTTACTACTTATCAGATTGTCATTAGTTTTATGTCAAAGTTATACTATATACTCTAGTCAGTTATCTATTATCGAAATATTCAGTCGGTATGCACAGTCTAGTCGGTTACAGAAGAAAGCAGTCACAGAACGCAGTATACATCGAGCTGTCTACCGAGTATCTTTACATGTCTACCAAGCAGCAAAGATGACACATCAAGTTGATTTACACCGAGTGAAACGTGTTACCAGATTCATTGAACCTAGACATCCATATGAAAACGTGTTACAAGATCAGGGCACATCTAACCGTTATCACATTGGAAATTGCACTTAAAGATTGTGTATGATTTTGAGGTCATCTAACCAATGAAATATTTTGTATGGTTATTCATTCAATAAATCGTGTTTGTAAGATCGAAGCAATGAATTGGATCACCGTCATAAGAGATCTATCTATACAACATGAATTGAGATCAGAAATATACATGTAGCATGACAAAAAGGATGATACAGAGATATATGAAGCAAGACATGTGAAAACACTAAGTGTTATGACTGTTACAGAGATACAGAGGTCACCAAGAAGGTTTTCAGAGAACAGTCAAAGAACAGAGTAAACAGAAGGGTTTACCGAGTTACTATATGGGTTACCGAGGTATGCTATAAGCAAGGTAATCTATTATGAGCACATAGAGTCTGCTATAACATTCCAAATGTAAAGTTGCAGATATTTGTAATGATTTTATTGTAATATTGTGAAGTTGTAAGAGAAACCTTTAACAGGGTAAAAGACTCTAATCAAGTGTATAAATTGTAAAGCCTCTAACTAGGTACAACATTTAGATGAAGTGTTGAAAAATCCTCTAGCAAGGTAGATCTAACAGATCTTGTTACTCCTAATAGGGCATGTTATCAGAAATAGCTAAACATGTAGCTCTAACCGAGCACTCTTTATTATTGCAGTAGTGAAGTTGTGGGTGCCATCCCCACCGTAGTTTTTCTCTCTAACCAAGAGTTTCTGCGGAACCAAAATATATGTGTTATGGAGTGAATCATGTATGATTGTTATCTATTTGTTTTAGCTTTATATTATGTTACTGCACTATTCGGTTTATGCATAACAGTAAAGATATTGTTGAAGAAATGTTTTGAAGTACTGATTCACCCCTCCCCTCTCAGTACATTAGCTTTCCATATTGGGCCTAACAATTGGTATCAGAGCTTTAATCTTGGAAAAGGGTTTAACTACCTAAAGAGAAAGATCTTATCAATGGAAGGCTATAAACAATCTCGGAGAATTGTGTATTTGCAAGAAGAGTTGGATCATGCTAATCAAGTGATTACAGACATGCAAAGGTAAATGCAAAAATCTCTGAAAGTGAGAAGAAGATTATCTGATGATTTGCAGGACTCTCAAGAGTTAGTGGAACAAATTGAGACATCATCTAAGAATAGTATATCTAAAGAGATTGAAGAAATGATTGGAGTATTGAAAGAATAGAACAAAGCACTGGCTGATCAACTGAAAGCAATGAAAAGAGAACATGAACATTTCAGCACACAGATGACTGAAAATCTTGATGCATTGAGGACAACTGAGGATAAAGCAAGAGATCTATAGAGAGAAACAACAACTTGAAGTCTTAGTATCTGATAAGAATGATGAAATCACAAGGTTGACTAGAATTCAACAAAACCTATCAGATCAATTAGGTTATGCACATCATGAAGCAAATTGGAAGAATGATGAGAATCAAGCATTGAAACTTGAAGTATCAAGGTTCACTAATGAACTTGAAACAGAGAAGAAATCCAAAGAAACATTGAAGAAGAGTTATGAAGCATCAAAGATGTTGGATGAGCAACTGAATACAAGACGACCCAACAAAGATGCAGGACTCGGTTACAAAGGAAAAGACCCTACTGACAAAGGAATTCATACTACCGAAAGAGGAGAATCATCAAAGCAAGATGGAAACAAGAATAACATTAAAAAAAAGGAGCCTATTTGCAACTACTGTGGAAATCAAGGTCACACTGCCAACATATGCCAAATCAGAAAAGGTAAGCAACTGAATGTCACTAAGTCCAATGGTTATTGTTACAATTGCAATAAATATGGTCACACAGTTAATCAATGTAGGACAAAGTCTGTTAACAATTATCAGAAGGCAAAATTCAAAGGGTTTTGTAAAAACTGCAATAGATATGGACATAGTACCGAGAAGTGTTGGTTTAAGCAAAAGAACTATATGTGGTATGCACACCGAGCAAATACTAGAGGTTACCGAACTCACACAGATCCTTACCGACAGTATTCTACAGTACCATGGGATTACAATACAAGGATATGGTGTGAATGTTGTGGGAGATATGGACATATAAGCACCAACTGCTTTATAAGGTTTGGGATGAACAACCGAAGATCATGGAGAAATCCTAGTATGGCATGTTTTCATTGTCACAAAGTGGGACACTTAGCTGGAGATTGCAGAGATCAACCTAGAAAAGACACTTAGGAAATAAAAGAAAAATTAAAGATGATTTGGAAAAAGAAGGAAATTGTCTCAAATGAAGAAAGCACCTTACCTACCGAGTTAGGTGCTCCTATTCCAAATTAATCAGTAAAGGCATGAAGGGACTGCATTCTCTAAAGGTTAAAATCTTAATAGTTCCTATTATATTATGTACTAAATTCAAAATCTGCATAGTTAAGATGTAAAAGTAAGTTTGAAATTCTATCAAAGTCTTTTTGAAGCACTTTACAAGAAACCTATCAAGTCGGTAAATGAAGGAAGTTTGGTTACTTGGTTAAAATAGAAAAAGGAGAGCAAATAGGTTAAAGAGGAACCAAGTGCATTTAATGTTTTTGACCTAACCTACACAGAGCCCGATAAGGTATTTTGTGTACTTAAAAGCATTTTCGCGATCATTTACACTTACCAAGTTTTCGAGAGAATGGAGCAAAGAAAATCAAAGGCAATCAAAACCTCCGACAAAGAAAATTCAAGGTATTTACATCAATCTCAACACATCGTTAAGCCGGTTTACCAATCTTATCTAGTTGCCATTATCTGCTAAGTATAAAGCATCTGTCATTTGAAATCCTGAAACCCTAAGGACTCTTTGCTAGTTTTTATCTGAAATCTACAATGGTGCCCAAGATCCAAGATCCCATAGTTGCCAAGAATGTAGAAAAGCCCTCACTATAATACTCTTTGACTCCCAAAGTCACTTCTGACCCAGATGACAAAACCGCCTTTTCACTCATCCCGGATAGAGTGTTACTAGTCGAGGATGTGAGATTCTTCACCAAATGTCGTATTGAAGAACTCGGTCATGTTGAAATCAAAGACACCTATGATGAGTTGTGTACCGATGGTAAATTGAACATCAAGTATGAGCACATTAAGATAAAAGGATTAACTGAAGCCCTAACCTATCCTCATGTGTTCAAACCCCAGTGGGTCAAGTTTGTTCTGAGCAGAGTTCATGATGATTTCATGAGGCTAGAAGAGCAACCATTTAAGATTACCAAGGAAATCATTCATCTGATTACCGGTTACCCTATCTATGATCATGCCCAAGCCTAGAAGATGATATCATAGAAGGAATTGATCAGTTTAACCAAAGTGGAATCTGATTGTAGAGGTATGAAACTGAATAATGTCACTGATGAAGAACTAAAATTTGCCATTAGAGTAATGGGCTACTATTTCTTCCAATCGGCAAGGGAAAACAGTGTTCCCTGTGCAGCAGTAGACTTGGCATACAAAATTGTGAAAAAGGGAAAGAAAATTGACCTATGTGAGGTGTTGCTGAAGAACCTATTTGAAAATCTGAACACCATCAGGAAGCTGAAGAAGAACAACTCGGCTAATACTCTAAAGTTTGGATCATTACTGGTATGCATGTTTTTCTACTTTGAAAAATTCTTTCCATTAGTCGGTAAAGTTGTTTGGGAGCTACACCAACCAATCACCCATCAGATTAATGACTTCATTAAGAAGTTAGGAGATAATTTCAATGATATCATGGATGATTACTTCAGTAAATTTCAAGAGAAAATGCATAATAGATATAGGATTCCACCCCAGCTAGTAGAGAAATACAAAAATGATATATGTTTTGAAGTTGACACCGATTACTGTTATGTGAATGTTGTGGAACTAAGGATTCAATCTTTGTCACCGATGGGTTACAAGATTGATTTTGACATCACAAAACAACAAATTGATTCATTTCTTACATTGCCAAGACATGCTACCGATCTGAGGTATGGTACCTATGAGGAAGTAAAGGAAAAGGTAAAAATGAGCATTGTAGTACCCAAAGCTACAAGAAAGGCATCAAAGATGATTAAGGCATTGTCAAAGAAATTCGGAGAAGACTCTTCCTCTACACCTGTCAAAAGCACCATTGCCATTACCGAAGAGGAATCTAAAGCCCAAGAGGCAGCTATAACACTGAGCACTGAATTGCCTAAGGGTAAAGTGTTGAAGAGAAAGAAACAGGACACATCAAAGGCCTCACCAACTCCACCTCCAGTAAAGCGACCTAACACTAGAGCATCTACAGCTTCACCAAGTAAGAAGACAAAGACTGATACTATTCCCAAGGTAACAAAGACATGCAAGAAATCTACTTGGAGACTCATTTTAGCAAAAGAGTCTAGTGATATCGAATCAGAAGATGCAAGCAAATTTCAGATTGTCAAGAGCAAGAAGGTAAATATACATAGTGTTGAAAACTTTTGTGCTAATCTGAAAGAATATGGTGGATTTGGAGGATTTAGATATGTTAAGTATGAAACCAGGAACAATGATGAAAAGAGACAAATTGAAGAAGCTATCATCTGCACACTTCTAAAGTTCCGGTTAGCTCCATTGGAACTAGCTAAGTCACTTCCAAATGAACTATATCTGCATATTGATAATAGGTGGAAGTATGCAATGGACTCAAAGAAACAAATCAGAGAAAGAAGTCTGGTCCATCGCTTTCCTGATATGTCAGTCACTGAAATAAAGGAACATCTGACAACCTACAATTCAAAGTTTCTTGTCAAACTGAGAGCCTTTAAACTGATGAATGGGCTATATATTGAAGTTGAAAAGGAGACAAAAGCAAAGTGGTGGGAAATCTTCAAAATCAAGGATGTCAGTGAGCATGCTACAGTTGAAATTGTTGATGTCACCAAGCACGATCCTGATGTCACTGAGCAAGGTCCTGATGCTACCGAATGAGACCCTATTGACACCATTCAAATAGATGAAGATGTCATGGATTCAGAGGCCCCAGAATAGGAAATGATAGAAGGCATTGCATATGCAAAACTTGTATATAGTGAATTACTCTTGGAACAAGTTCAACCTTATGCACCAGTCAAGCAACCTGTCTCAATCGAAACCCCTCAAGATATAGATCAAGGCACTGAAGGTCACAAGTCTACAACAGGAGAAGGTACTACTCAAGAATAGACATCTCACACACCTTCTAACACTGAGATTGTTGCAACTGAGACACCAAGTACCGAGACACTGAAGGACTCTACAGAGGCTAAAGTAACCAATCAAAGTGTTGCCTCTACTGAGCAACCTACCAAGGGTCATCAACCCTCACAAGCCATTGTCTTGGTTCCATCAATGAAAGGTAAAGAAAAGAAAGTGAAGAAGCATAGTTTTAAAGTTGATTTGTCAAAACCAATAGTGTTGCCCAATGTTGATATATCAAAATTAAAGGGGCAAGCACTCATTGATTTCAGTGAACTATGCAAAGCAAAGGCCGAAGAAGAGAAGCAAATGGCCATTCAGAAGAAAAATAAAGTACTTCAAAAGGTAAAAGCACTCCTAATAGATATGCTACCTGAAGCTATAGTATCAACAAATGCAGCCATCCACATTCAACTGGATGAACTCCTAACAAAGATAGAGACATCTGGAGTAGATGCATCGGAGTATTTGAGCAAGCTGAAAGACAAAGAGCTCACTGCCAAGATGATAGAAGAGGTAAACAAAGCTATAGCTATTGGCAAAGTTAAACTTGTCAAATTTATTGCTGAGTTGACTCCTCAACTCAAGCACATTCATTATTTATTTCAGAAACTCTGCACATTTTCTTTATTCATTAAAGACATTAAGAATAAAATAGAGGCAATTGAGAAAGAGATCACCGATCTCTCAAATAAGTTGACCACCGAGCCAAATTCAATTCAGAATTTTTATACAAGGTTACAATAGCTCATGGCTCAACAATTGGACTTAAGAAATGAAGAACACAAGATCAGGATGGACATAATGACCCTTCAGACATTATTCCTTCCACATCTTTTATCAGTCCAAGAACAGATCAACCAAGCCACATACTTATCTACTACTCAAGAGGGAAGCACTCTAGATGGCTTAATATCACTATTGGTTGATATTCAAGCACATAATTCTTTAATGGACAGTGTAAAGGATGCACTCTTTGTCGCTCTCATCGATGCCCAGACCAAGTACAAACCCATTTTTGACCAGTTACCACCCCCGAATGGTAATTATGTTTTTGATGTTTGTCAAAAAGGGGGAGTAATATATTACAGTACTAGGGGAGTAATATAGAGAATGGTATAGTATTCGGAGTATAGTATACAGGGGGATTATACCGAGCAGAGTAAGCAGAGTATCAAAGAGCAGTGAATCGAGCAGTATACAGATCAGTAAGCATAGAACAAGAACAGATCACCAAGCATGCAAAACTCAGAATTTTATATAGTATATCGATAAGGGGAGTATATTTGATATATTATTATTGACTATTGTATATACTGTCAGCATAGTCAAATTTTGCAAGTATATAGATTATTGAGTTATAACTTTGAAAGTAGTTTTTGTCAAATATCTAATATATTATTATTGACTATTGTATATATTGTCAGCATAGTCAAATTTTGCAAGTATATAGATTATTGAGTTATAACTTTGAAAGTAGTTTTTGTCAAACATCTCAACTAATGTCAAAAGGGGAGATTGTTACTACTTATCAGATTGCCATTAGTTTTATGTCAAAGTTATACTATATACTCTAGTCGGTTATCTATTACCGAAATATTCAGTCGGTATGCACAGTCTAGTCGATTACAGAAGAAAGCAGTCATAGAACGTAGTATACACCGAGCTATCTATCGAGTATCTTTACATGTCTACCGAGCAGCAAAGATGACACACCAAGTTGATTTACACCAAGTGAAACGTGTTACCAGATTCATTGAACTTGGACATGCATATGAAAATGTGTTACAAGATCGAGACACATCTAACCGTTATCACATTGGAAATTGCACTTAAAGATTGTGTATGATTTTGAGGTCATCTAACCAATGAAATATTTTGTATGGTTATTCATTCAATAAATCGTGTTTGTAAGATCGAAGCAATGAATTGGATCACCGTCATAAGAGATCTATCTATACAACATGAATTGAGATCAGAAATATACATGTAGCATGACAAAAAGGATGATACAGAGATATATGAAGCAAGACATGTGAAAACACTAAGTGTTATGACTGTTACAGAGATACAGAGGTCACCAAGAAGGTTTTCAGAGAACAGTCAAAGAACAGAGTAAACAGAAGGGTTTACTGAGTTACTATATGGGTTACCGAGGTATGCTATAAGCAAGGTAATCTATTCTGAGCACATAGAGTCTGCTATAACATTCCAAATGTAAAGTTGCAGATATTTGTAATGATTTTATTGTAATATTGTGAAGTTGTAAGAGAAACCTTTAACAGGGTAAAAGACTCTAATCAAGTCTATAAATTGTAAAGCCTCTAACCAGGTACAACATTTAGATGAAGTGTTGAAAAAACCTTTAGCAAGGTAGATCTAATAGATCTTGTTACTCCTAACAAGGTATGCTATCAAAAATAGCTAAACATGTAGCTCTACCTGAGCACTCTTTATTATTGTAGTAGTGAAGTTGTGGGTGCCATCCCCACCACATTTTTTCTCTCTAACCAAGAGTTTTTGCGTAACCAAAATATATGTGTTATGGAGTGAATCATGTATGATTGTTATCTATTTATTTTAGCTTTATATTATGTTACTGCATTATTCGGTTTATGCATAACAGTAAAGATATTGTTGAAGAAATGTTTTGAAGTACTGATTCACCCCTCCCCTCTCAGTACATTAGCTTTCCATATTGGGCCTAACAAATCTTTTGTTGCTAACACTAACATTTGAACTTATTTCTTGTGTTGTTGTGTTTTCATCACTATTCTAATCCTTTTTGCAGAGCATCACATTTATATTTGTTTATTGTCGAAATAAGTTGGAACAGAATCTATTTTCTGTTTTATTAGTTAATAAAAGAAATGTATGCTGGAAATGGGAAAAAAATTAGATAAATATTTAAGTTGTTTTCATTATGTTAATTTATCATTTCTGCAAAAAAAAAAGTGTTAGAAGTGCAGTTGTAAATAAAAAGGAATTGTTATTGTTGTCTATAGTTTTAAAAAGAAATAAATGAAGATACTTTTTAAGTGTTAGTTTTAATCCCCTTAGTATTTGCATCTTGCTTCTTTATTCATCAAATATAAATTTGAAGAATTTAGTTGCAGTTGTAAAACTAATTATTTCTATTATATTTTATATTCTGGAAATGAAAGTTCATCATTGCATTCCTATAAAACTCTACATTTAGTAAATCTGGAAATGCACATTTTAGAGGAATTATTAAATCTATGCATTCTTATTTAAATAGAAAAGATAAAAGAAAACCATTCTGTTTATTTTGGCATACTTGCTCTAAGCTAGTGTAAAAGAAAATAAAAAGTGCAGATTTAAGTTTATGAATATATATATATATATATATATATATATATATATATATGTTATACATTTTAAATATCTAATATTTTACATCTAACTAATTTGTTGTATTAGAAACATAAATTGAAATGTATGCTACATTAAAATAACCAAAAAAAATATAAACATTTATCCTACAAATAAATTAAAAAATGGGCTATTTTCTATTCTGGTTTATGCAAAAAGAAATTTTGTATTATATATATATATATATGTATGTATGTATGTATGTATGTATGTATGTGTGTGTGTGTATGTGTATGTGTATGTGTATGTGTATGTGTATGTGTATATGTAAATACATATGCATATACATATACATATACATATACATATAGACATATACACATATATATATATATATGTATATGTGTGTGTGTGTGTGTGCATTATATTTATTTATATATATAAAAATAAGATCATTCACATTTATTTTAGATAAATAAAAAAAAGACAGGGGGATGACCCTTTGGTGAAATGGTGGGGCTTCTTGCCTATAGTGCCTACAACTTAGGTTCAAACCCCCATGGATTCATCTCTACCGTGTTAAAAATTGAGTACCCTTACCTTGGGGAAAACCTTGGAGAAATAGTGGGGCTTCTTGCCTGTAGTGCTTACATCCTTGGTTCAAACCATTATTTACATCAAATTTTTTGGCAATAGGGAGCGAAATGGCGACACTGGATGGCAGCAGGATCGATACTGGCGATAGGAGCAGGCTTACCGATGTACGCTATTCTATCTCTCAGTCTATGAAGGTTGGATCTTGGAGTGATGAAGTGGACATTGCCTTCCCCATCGAGACAGGTAGATTGCATGTTGTTCAAAAACTAGTTAATCCTAGGAAAGTAGATATGGTCCAGGGCAACAGACATTCCAGACCATGGTTAAACTATGGAAACCCTTATTCAAGTGGTAACCAATGCCCTATTGACCCGCATAAGTGGAAGGAGAATGGTTTCATTTGGAATAACAAAGGCTGGTTTCGTAAGGCTAAGCATCCCGCATCCGAGGCCCCCCGAAACTAGTATCCACCGCCTGAACCTAGCATTTTCGGTATGACAGCTAAGAGAGGCAATCCTCACACTAACTCTTTTTTGGTTCCCCCAATTGATCATGGTAATATCCAAAAGTGGAATGGGCACTTCAGGCAAGATATCTCAAGGGTGGACCAAGCCAAGTTTTGGAGATCCAATTTCTGTCCTAAAAATCGGAACCCTTGGTCAAACCAAGAAAGATGCCCTGACTTTTGAAGAGCCACCTCCCTCCCTCAGCGACCCCATTTTCATAAACCGGTAAGAAAAACCTCAAGACCCACCATCTTTTTGGATGAGAATAAAATTAATTTTGCTAGGTCAAATTTGCTTGAGACTTGCCTTTTCATCAAGTGGGGTGGTGGAAAGCGAGTTAAGGACAACTTTGAATCCTGGTGTAGAGCGTAGAGGGGAAAGGATATTAACATTAATATTCTCCCAAATGATTTCTATATGATTGAATTTATGAGCAATGAGGAGAAATGGCAAGCAAAAAATAAAGGTCCATACATCTTAGATGGCATTGAAGTTCACACCATTGATTGGCAGCCCAATTTCAACCCCCGAACGCATGTATTGTCAGAAAACAAGGTATGCATAAGACTGTATAGTTGTCCCTTGGATTATTGACACATTGATGTCATTAACGATATATGCAAAGACTTTGTCACCTTTGTATCGACAGATGACGTCTTGGAGGATAAATTATGGGGAAGCTTCCTCAGAATTTGTATTAGCATAGATCAAATCACCAAGATCCCCGATGAAGTCAGAATTATTGGGGCAGGAAAGATCTGCATTCAAAAGATTGATAGAGAAGATCAGCTACATATTTTTCCTAAATGCTTTTCCTTAGATCATATTGGTATTAGTTGTGATGTTTTGGCTATGATATAGCGAAGTTATTCTTGTATGCAATCTCCTATTGAGGTAAAATTGCAACCGGAACCTCCTATTGCCTTTGACACCGGGGAAGCTTTTTGCAACGATACTCTTGACAAGGAGAATGTTCCACTAATGGAAGCAACCCCTTTGATTATAGTTCCTCCCTCCTCTGATCAATGCAAGAGCCAACAAGATCTTCTCACACTATTGGAGAAGACCAAAACCCTACAAGCAGACATTGAATCCAAGTTAGCGGATTCACTTCCACCCTCCTCTTTTGTGTCTAGGAGTCAACTAGTAATTGAAGATGGCAATCTTCAGTCTCAGGATATGGAGACTGGCACTGGAGGGCATAGTTGTTCCTCGATAGGCATTGAAATCAAAGATGCTGAAATTGAAACCTCCTCCTTGGAGGGGGAGGAAGACTTTGAACTTGACTCAGATCTTATATTGGAGGGCACTTCAAAAGGTTTTGGTAAGATGAATTCAACTATTGACAAACCAAATTTTAAGCCAATAGGTGTGCGGGGGCGCAAGTCCAAAAAAGTTATGCTAGTAGTGGCTGGTACTGCCAGTGGTCAAACCAAACTTAATTTAGGGAAGGGAAATGCCCTTCCCTAGGAGCAATGAACCTCCTATCTTGGAATGTCAGGGGCATCAATGTCCCTAACAAATGGTGCTTGATTAAGCGCCAGATTGATGACACCAAAGGAGATATTTGGCTACTACAAGAAACTAAATGGAGCAAGGCTAAGACTGCTGCTAAAATGAGAGTTTGGAAACAATGGAATGGGATTTTTAGGCAATCGAATGGAGCCTCTAGTGGCTTGGGAGTCATTTGGAACCCCATGAATGTTAAGATCTCACTTGTTGGGGAATATAAGTATTGGCAACATTTCTCGGTTACTATTCTTGGATGGAATGAGAATATCAATCTTTTCAATGTGTAAAGACCACCTACTGGTGGTGATAAACAGGCTCTCTGGGATCTCTTATCCAGCAAACTAAACAGTATTACCGATTGTAGTTGTGTGGTAGTTGGGGACTTCAATGCGATCCTTTCTAGGACTGAGAAAAGTGGGGGTATTCAGAGGACTGGTATGTCCCAGAAGGACTTTTTGGATTTTGTTGAGAAGAATCACCTTTTAGACATTGTTCTGAAAAATGGAATTTTCACATGGACGAACCGGAGAGTGGGTTTTGCTAATATTGTTGAACGGCTTGACTGTTTTCTTGTTACTAGTGAGTGGTTAGGACAAAATCTATCCTTAGAATCATCAATTCTCCTGCTCATCAGATCAGATCACTACCTGATCTATTTGGAGGTCGCCTTCGGTCAAGCGGAGGGAGGTACCCCATTTTGGTTTGAGAAAATGTGGTTCAGAGTGCCTGAACTATATGACCTTATAGCTGCTTGGTGGATTGAACCAGTTTTTGGGAATCATTCGAGACTACTCATTCTCAATAAAAAGCTCAAGTATATTACAGTCAATATCAAAGAATGGAATAAGAGCCATTTCAAGAATATTCATATGGAGAAATTAAGAATTAAGGCTGAACTGGCAAACTTAACCAACTCTGTTATCACTTCAGGAATGACTGAGGATCTATTCATCAAAGAAAATTCTCTCAAATCTGACCTAAATGAAATCCTTCGGTGTGAGGAAATCCACTGGCGTCAAAAATCAAGGGAGTTATGGCTAAAGGAAGGTGATAAAAACATCAAATTCTTCCACTGATCGGTCATTGCCAATCGAAATAGAAACAAAATATCAAAGATTATGAGACTGGATGGAGTCACTATCAGGAATTATGAGGACATTGTGTAGGAAGCTATAAGATTCTTTGACTCTTAGTTGAATGGTGACCATCAGATCGACCATGAAGCAAGAGTCATAATTCTGAACTCAATCCTATCTGTTATATCCGTTAATCAAAATACAGCTCTCTATACTCCTATTTCAATTGATGAAGTAAGGAATACTACCTTCCAGCTAAAACCGGATAAGACTCCTGGCCTGGATGGCTTCCCTGCTTCTTTCTTCCATCATTTATGGGATATCATTTCTTGAGATCTACATCTTGCAGTAGAAGAATCAAGAAAGAAGATGACTATGTTAGGGGTTTTCAATCACACCTTCTTGACTCTAATTCCGAAGAAGCAAAATCCATAACAGATGAGTGACTTTAGGCTCATTGCTCTATGCAAAACTGTATGTAAGATTGTAACAAAGATCATAGCTAACAGATTGAAGCCCTTCCTTAAATACATCATATCAGATGAACAAAGCGGTTTTGCCCCTGGAAGATCCATTGTGGAAGGCATTATCGTTGCTCATGAAATGCTTCACATAGCCAGGAAGACCAAGGACTCCTGTATGATTTTAAAACTGGACATCCTAAAAGCGTATGACATGGTGGATAGGGATTTCTTATTTGATGTTCTTAATAAATTTGGCTTTTGGAAGGAATGGCTCACTTGGGTCATGCATTGTCTCTCTTGCCCCAAATTCTCTGTTCTAGTTAATGGCTCATCCCATGGTTTTTCCTCTTCAACAAGAGGAATCAAACAAGGTGATCCATTATCACCATTTTTGTTTATCATAATGGCTAAAGCTTTAGGTCGATCTATAAGAGCTCTTTAGCAAGATGATTGTTGGGTTGGAGTTAATGTGGCAACAAGGGTTGAAAAAAATGACTCATCTTCAGTTTGTTGATGACACCATTCTATTTGGTTTGGCCTATAGGAGGGAAGCTAGAACTATTAAAACATGCCTTGATGATTACTATATGGCTTTCAGGCAGAAAATCAAACTGGCACAAATCTAAAGTGTTTTTTGTCAACACTCTGCTTAACTTGCAAGTTGTATTATCAAGGATTCTTAATCTCAAAGTCACAAACTTCCCAGGGAATTTTCTTGGTAACCCCCTCTTCATTGGTAGTAACAAAACTCACTACTAGAAGCATCTTATTGATAAGTGCAAATCCAAACTTGCAACTTAGAAAGGCAAGTGGTTATCCTCTACTGGGAAGCTCACTATGATAAAGTCGGTTCTTTCAGCGCTACCAGTTTTTTCCATGGCTTGCCTGAGATTACCAGTCGCAATTGAAGATGAATTGATTTCTCTAATGAGAAATTTCCTTTGGAATGGTTCGGATGAAAAAGGTAAATTACCTTTGATATCTTGGAAAAAGATCTACCAACCAAAAAGGGCAGGAGGTACTGGCATTCGCCAAATCTCGATTATGAATTTAACAATGGGTGCTAAACTGGTTTGGGAAATTTGTAGCAGTAGGAAGCAAAAATGGGCAAGCGTCCTGAAACATAAATATCTGGACTCCCTAGAGCCTAAAAGGATTCTGACTATCAACAATCTTCCCAGAGGCTCAGCTATCTAGAATTTCATTATGGATAGCAGGGAAATCATAAGTGATCAGGTTACCTGGGATGTCAGGAATGGAAGGGATGCCTCCTTTTGGTTTGATTCTTGGTCTAGTGAAGATGCCCTATGTCACAACCCCTCTTTTCAACCTATTATGGCAGAAACCTGTCGCCTTTGGGGGGACAATAACTGTGATTATGGTTATCTGGTCCAAGAAAATGGTATTGCTAAATGGAAATGGAACTCTTTGAATCAACTGGACTTGGATCAGCTTCAGAAGGACTTGTTAATTGACATTCTCAACAAAAGGATTATTTTCCCTTCCCCTGATAAGGACATTATTAGGTGGTGTGGTTCCTCCGATGGTAAATACAAAGTATGTTTTGGTTACAAACTGAAAGAAGTGGCTATTGATAAAAAAGACTGGCCCTTTAATCTTTTTGGCATCAACACCCCCATCCCAAAGCAAGCTCCTTTGCTTGGTTGGCTTGTCAGAGAAAAATATTAACTCAAGAAAGACTCCAGTCAATGGGCATCAATGGACCCAGTAGATGTACCTTATGTCTAGAATAGGAAGAGACTGTAGATCATCTTCTTCTCCACTGCAAATTCTTTAGTCACTGCTGGTGGCATTTCATGGGAAAACTGAGAATCTTTGGCCCCTTCCTAGCAGGGCTAGATAAGTGGTTTTTTGTAATGGCCAAAACTGATAGGTAAGGTTGTTTTTTCTGATTTGCTTGTTATCCTCCCATCACTTCTGATTTGAGAAATTTGGAAAGAAAGGAACCATAGAATCTTCTAGGGTAAAGAAATGAGCCTATTGTCTCTTTGTGGGAAAATTGAGAACCACCTGACTGAGCTCCTGAATGAGGCTGCCCAATCCAAAACATTAAAGAAAAATTTGTTCATGGATTGGGATTGTAAGATTAAGCTAGTTCTTCCAAACCTACTCATCCCACTGATCTTTAGATTGGGCACCCTGGTTAATCAGACCAATCCAAGAGTGGGGGTGAAATGGGATGCGCTAGAGGATGGGTGGAGCAAGGTAAACTTTGATGGTGCTTCTTCAGGAAATTTGAGTCAAAGTGGTATTGTTTGTATTTTGAGGGACTCTAATGGTCTCTATATAAAAGAAATCTCTAAAAAGATTGGTGTGGCTACTAATAATGAAGTGGAATTCAGAGCGGCTTTAAGAGGTCTTCAGTTAGGGAAGGAGCTAGGGGTGCAAAGAATTTATTTGGAGGGAGACTCATTAAATGTTATAATGCGATCCACTATAGTACCATCCCTAGTTGACACCTTAACCAATGGCTTCAACTGATCCTGGCGCTGCTAGTTACCTTTGTTGAATTTTGGGTTAGCCACATCTATAGGGAAGGTAATGGTGAAGCTGATAGACTTTCTAAATTAGCTATAGCCATGGGTGACCCCACCTAAATATCCACCGATGATGATTTTCTGTTGGGCCGATTGGTAATGTGGCATTGGTTCCACCAGTTGACATGCTATCCTCACTTTCCATTTGAGGGGGACACTCTTTGGTTGGGTCTATTGATGGTTGCATGCTCTCTGGTTCTTTCTGCAACTTTTGGTTGTGGAGCAAAATGGTTCTTTTCTCCCTAGTAGTCGCTTTACCCCCTCTTCACTTTATGGTCATGGTTTCCAGTGGAGAGATCGACTGTTTGCCCTATTAACCTGTTAAAGTTTCTTCTTACCAACGAGATGTGACGCATTGTCGGCATCATTGATTAGGGACAATTTTTGGCCTCGTGGCAATTAAATATAAGTGTACTTTATTAATATCTAGTTATGACTAGATCCTCTCAAGATTTGTTTATGTTCACTTGATGCTTAAAGTCGGTCGACACCAAGTTAAGGAGCTTTGGCATAGATGGTTTTAGATATTGGCAGCTCACGCGTGTGGGTATTTATTGGGTATGAATTTCTTGCAAGGTGTTGTATTCTTTGGTTTGATGCCATGCTATTTAAACAATGGTATACCCTTTCTTTCCATAAAAAAATTGCTTTCCTTTCTTGGTGACTCACTATGGAGACCCCAATCCTCCTTGAAGCTACTTATCGCCAGATGGCTTTCTTGGGTGAAATCACGGACAAACGTCTGCAAGAGGTCCTCTTCTCTCGGCATCCTCTTATTCTCCACAACCTTAAGAGGATTCTGGGAAAGGAATTCCTTATGGCTTACCATAGGTACAGAGTCAATGCCGATATCCCAGCTTTTTTTCTTGTAATGACAATTCACATGGGGACTAGTAAGTAGAAAGCAAAACTATTAATGTAAATGATGTTTAAGCATCACTTGTTGGGGGAAATAGATGTTGTATTGGATGATATTGATGCCAATCTTAGAATTTCGCTTCCCCAAAACTACTATATGTCACTAAGCAACAAAGCGGAGGTGAAGAAGCTTGTGATTGTTAATTCTCTGGATTTTGAGTCTCTCCAAGCAACCTAGCCTGTCATCTCCATGAACACTGATTTCCTACTTAAAGTGGCTGGCATACAAAGTGGTTTCACGTCATAATGGAGGGCAAAATTTCTCTATGATGAAGATCTTGTGGGTATCGATGACTTTGAGATTTTGGAGAATGAAGATTTGGTGGATGGAAATGACTGGGGGTTTGGGTTGGGTGAAGAGTGGTTCCCAAATGACTACCGACTCCTAAAGGAGAAGGCAGATTTGGTAGCTCATTCAAACTATGGCACAAAATGTCCCATTGTCTTGGATGCAGCTAATGCGCTTGTGGATGATGCTTCTAAAGACTCTCTTTGACTTCGGTTGTCATTAGGCCCTCCGGTCTCTCTGTTTTTTGAGTTTGTCTGGTTTAAAACCTTTGTATTTGTAAGAGGTTGGTTTATGTTTGTACTCATCCAACCTTCAAGGCTGATCTTTCTTATCTTGGGACTAGAGCTAAGGTACGGGGTTTTCTTCTTGATTCTTTCCTCCTACCACTCTTTTTGAATTGGGCCTTGTATTCTCTTTTTTGTTTAATACAAGGGTGCTACCCCTTTGTAGCTATTTACTTATTAAAAATTTAAAAAAATAAAAAAAAGACAAAAAAAATTTGCATGTAAGAAAAAAATGGAAGGCAAGGGTTTTGTTGGGCACTAACCCTCAGGCTACGGCCACAGAGTGGTCCGCAGCCACTGTGTGGGCCGCGACCCACATAGGTGGCCGCACCCCTTGTGCTAGTCCTGACCCTCATAGTGGGCCGCGGCCCACACACCGGCCAAGGCCACTATGTGGGTTGCGACCCACCGGTGGTGCCGCGGCACCACCGCCCTTTGGCCACTCCACAAACTTCCACCACTAACCCTCCTTCGGCCATGTTGCCGCCCTGCTCACCTACACACACACACACAACCCACAAAAAAAGAGAGATTTTGATAGATAACATAAAACCCTAACCCTATTTCAGGTTAGGGTAAATAAAAAAAATATATACAAAAGAAAAAGAGTCATGCGAATATAAAATAAGAAAAAACCCTAGTTAGGGTTAATATAAAAAAAAGTGTAAAAGAAATAAAATTATAAGGGGGAGTTCTTTAAAATTTGAAGTAAGTGAACCCATTTGATTTAAATAATTATTATAGGTTAGTCATTTAATTATACATAATAGAGATTTAGTGGAAATTGTAATTATATATTTTTATATAGGCAATATTATGCTCATGAATGGGTAATTTTAGATTAAAGGGGTAATTTAAATGTTGGATATTAAATATTTAATATTTAATGTTTTAGGGGAATTATTTTGACATTAATGTGAAGTTAATGACTAGGAAATTAATATATTTGATTTAGTCAACTTTAATAGGTGATTTTTTAAATGATATTTTGTAGTGTCCACCCTTGATTTGACTTATTTGGACTAGAGTTGAATTTTATATTATGCTTGATAGACTTATCTAGACTATATTTTGATGATTTAGATGATGATTACTCATATGCTTCAGTGACTTATGAATGATGTTAGACACTATTGGACATATACTATTTTGATTATCTATATGGATGTTGGTACTATCATGATTGATCATGTGATTTGATGATATATGTACTCGATGAATTTTTTATGCTCACTATGTGATGGATTATTGATAGATTATATTTATCATGGTTTTGATGATGATTATGACTACACTAACCCTACTTCATGATTACATATGATGAGATGTTTATGAGATGTGTTTGACTGTCTTCATGATAGAGACGATTCCACATCACTCATTGCAAGCGAGATGTGTCGTCACGATTCTCTATCACTTGCTTGTTCTATATATGTATATGTATATGTTGTATTGTCATTTTGTGGTTGTGGGATTTTGCAGGTACCAGACATCGACTCCACCTGGCTTCACAGGTCTAAGCATGTCTTTAGTTCCAATGGCTTATGTGGTTCGGAGATGGCATGAGTTTTCCCTCACATACTCTAGGTCTAAGTTGTTCACCAGGAGTAGTCAGTGTCTTGGCATAATTCACCATGTCAATTAGTAAGCTTGGTTCCTTGGTATTGTGAGTTCAGTTTATGCCGGTTGATTTACTTGTTTATGTTCGAGTAATTATGTGGCTCTTGATGTGTAGTTTTATATTTGGTAATGTTTATTTTAATGTATTTAATTTATAAGTTTTGAATATTTAATTATTTGATATTTATATTTATTTGATAATTAACGTTTATTGATTTTATGATTATTTAATATCTGGTAAGCCTTATTGTTGTTTAATATTTATTTAATATTTGTGATTTAATCTTTAATGGTATTTGATTACTTAATTATTTATTTGACCTTCTATGGTTTGATATTTATTTGGTCCTTTAATTTATTTTATTAGCTTTTGGTTTATTTGATTTTAATTCCCATTTGAATTATTTATTTACAACTTATATTTATTTAATAGTTTGACTTTTATTCCTAAGTGGGGTGTATGAACACATTAAATTAAATAAAGAAATAAAACAATCCCACTTAGCTGGATAAGTATATTTCATTTACTTTACCTACCCTTCACTCTCATTGGTTGAATTCAAAATGGGTGAATAAATTATATTATATGGTGGGTTGGTAAAATATACTCCAAAATGGAATATTTTGATTGGCTGAAATTGAGGCTAGGGTTTTGGATTATTGTTGCTTTTTATTTTCTTCCTGTGAATTTTTTTGGGTTGGTTTTTGCTCTTCTCTGAAAAAAAATTCAGCAAGCTTCTCCTTGGTTCTGGTTTTCTTCTCTCTTGGTTTTTGGCTGGAGTTTGGATTGGATTTGGTTTGGCTTCTGGGAGTTCTTCTTCAACTTCATTTCTATTACTTCAAAGTTGTAGGTTGGAGTTCTTCACTTTGTATTTTGTTTTCAATGGCTTATTTGTGTATGCATTGTGTCTGCATTGTTTTGGGCTTGGGTTGAAATAATATTATATGCTATAGTTTTATTATTGCTGAAAGGAAATATTTGGGGAGAAACTTTATAATATTTGGGTTTTTTATAGTTGCTAGAATATATGTTTTTGGTTTCCTGTGTATGGCATTTCACGGCTCTGTGAGAAATGGTTATGAAGTTATTTGATTTAAATCTTGGTTTATAGGCTGAGTTATTTTATTGTGTTTATACCCAGGAATTCCTTGTTTCTTGGTGTTTCTTTTCATATGTTTTTTGAGCCTTTTTGTTAAGCCTATAATTTATTATTTTACCTGAAAGTTATCTGAGTTTTCCGTAAGTTTTGTGCAAAAGTGTTGTTTCTGCAAAAGCTTTGTTCTGTATTGCATTTGCGTTGTTCTGTATTGCATTTGCGCTGCTCTACGAATCATAAGCATTGTTTTAGGATGCATAAGCGTGAATTTGGAAATATATGTGTTGTTTTAGAATGCATATGTGTGATCTTGGAATGCAAAAGTGTTGTTCTATGTTGCATTTGTGTTGTTCTTTTTGGCAAAAGCATTGTTCTGCAGGGCAAAAGCACTAACCTATCTGTGTTTTGTATTTTTCCAGTTTTGGTCATTTTTAAGTAATTTTCCCAAATTGATTTTGTACCAGAGGCTTTATTTGAGGTTTGTTAATATTTCCTAGTTTTGGGTTTGATCAGTTTTGACGCATTTTGATGGTTTTGAGTATATTTGTTTCTCTATGTATTATGGACATCTTAGACTCTCTCCATGAGGATAGGCCATGGATGATTGAGAGGATTTCTATGTTGTTTGGACTAGCAAGTGAGTAGGCCTTACTATGATGTTATTCTTTATTTGATGGCAGAATTTGATGGCTTGATATGCCTTTGTTTATTGCTAGCCAAGAGGATCATTTTGTTATATTGATATTGTTGTAGCCTTGTTTATGTTGTAAGAGTATGTGTGTAAGTTGTTGGCTGCATTGAGTATTATTTTTATGTAATTATGTTGGTAGAGCCTCTTGTGATTTATTGTTGGGCCATGTTAGGAGGAGTGGGCTTCCTTGTGATGATCGGGGTCATGAGAGATAGGCTTGCATGAGGTTCCTTGTAAGGATGCATGAAGTTTAGACCACCAGAGCACATTGGAGTTTTCTGTGATTTGGAAATAAGTGATAACCTAATAATTGATGGGTTGGGTAGTTAAATTATTTAATAAGATGATAAATTGATTTGTGCCTCATGACTTAGTCCTAGGGAGGATGTTTTAGGATAAGCATGAGAAGGTCGTGAAGACGGTAAGCTAATCTCCCTTAGTCTCTCATAGGTTGAGATGGCTCCACATGTCCATCAGGCTAGTGCCTTGTGTTATTATGCTATTATGTTATGAGGATGCCATGTGATGACACTCCACTCCTACATGTGTTTCCCTTTATGATTTATGACTATGCTTATTGGATGCATTTATGTCTTGATGAGTTTTATGCCTCTAGGAGTTCATTCTTGTTGTATGTGTGAGTTCTTGCTTGAGAGTCCTTGTGTGGTTAGTCTCCTTAGTTATAGGTGCCAGCTTAGGTTTAGAGTATGTGTTGGGACCTTGTGTCATCTCCTAGCACAGGGGGTGGTTCCTTTGGTTCCACATGGTCGGGAGGTTGGTGATTTTTAGCCATTGGGATGTTCTCTTGGATTATTCTTGCATGGATATGGATTCTTCTTCATGATGTACTATGGATGTACCTTGCAGCAGATTTATGTAATAGATAAGATGGAATGTATTTAATGTAATATCTTTGTATATAGTAGATGGAATCTTTTAGTAGAATGAGCTATGCTCATAGTGTATTTAATGTACTTATATTTGTAAGATGAATTGTAGTTGGAATTTAGAATTTAGGGCATATTGTATTTGTACTATTGTAGAGATGTGATTTTATGAATCATGGAAATAAAGTGGATTATAGTTGGAATAGAATGGAATTATTTTATGGATTAGTTGTATTATTGCATGGAATGTTTATATGATAGTTATAATGTTAAATAATCTTGAAAGAGGAATGTTCGTAGATTAATAAGTGAATATGTTAGAAGATGTTGATTGGATCTAGTAAATGAGAATTATTCACATAGATGCATTGGTAGAAAGGAAATTATGCATATCATGAGAAATGCGAAGTTGTAGGTTGCATATCTCATGGTTAAAGAATTATATTAAGATGCATTAATGAAGGTGAAATATACCTATCATGTGTGTAGTATGTTATTGTGGAGATGAATTAAGTAATGATGTTAAAGTACCCTAGAGAAAGATTATTGATGTTGTGTTATTTCTGCTTGTGTTATTTGATGGAATGAGCAATGATGTATGTTCATAATGGTTAATTGGTTAATGAATGTAAATAGATGGAGGTGTTATATGTTGCATTAGTTCTTATTAGATTTTAATTATGAAAAAAATTATCTCCATTTATATATTATTGTTTAGTTTCTTTAGGGTATTTTGGCGGGCATTACATATTTACTATTGCTAAACCCGTTATTCTTGAATACTATGGAAAATGTGATAAAATTATTCTAATTAGTTTCAAAGAAAATTAAATACTATTAGGAATGAATATTATCTCTTTATTAGAAAATTGAAGAATATTTGGGGAAAATTAATTAATCAATAGATAAAGTTGTGATGACTCCTTAGGTAAAATTATTTCAGTATTTAAAATATAAATGCTATGTTTGTTGAATTAATTAAATTAACTTTAGGAACCCATCCTTTTAACGCATGAGTCAACCCTTAGTATAGACAAACTTATTTAGCGCATCTTTTACCGAATAACATCTAGTATTTTTGTGTTGATAAATAAAATTTGTTGTTGTGTTTTTGCCCAAAAGTTTGGGCATGACATTTTGGTATTAGAGAAAGGTTTCCAACAGTAGGAACCTTTCTCCATTATGTTTCACTTTAATTATTAATTTTATTCAAAATTATTTTTTTATTTTATTTTCTCATGAAGGATGCCTTCGATTACGCGACAAGCTCGTAGGCGCGGTAGGGGTCCTAGACATGCTCGCATGGCATGCGAAGATGTTGTGTGAGAATAATCGGTTCCATAAGAGAATCAGGAAACTCCTCCCAAACAACCGATTGAACCTAACTGAGACATTTTAGTTTCACTTCAGAACCTGATAGGAATAGTTCAAGATAGGCTCCCAGTAGTATATCGTCAAGTAGAGCACCAGATTTCTAAGAGTCATAGATCAACAACTAGGGAGTAGAGTAGGAGTCCACCTCCTAACCATATAGAGGCTCGGGATAAGCATGAGCCTGAGTCGGTCCATCCTCCTAAGGCATCTCCAGTTGTGGCACCAATAATTTTAGAGAGAGAACCCCGTGATCCCGAGGATCAGATCAGAGAAATTTTACATCTTCAGCCACCATCATTTGCAGGATCTACTGATGGGGTAGAGGCTGAATCTTGGCTATTGAGTCTATAAAGGTGCTTCGGATTGCATCCCTATGAGAGAAATTTGAAGGAACGAATTTCTATTCACCTTTTGAGAGGGACGACTTCCACATGGTGGAGGCAAGAGGAGTATAAGAATGACATAGTTGCGGACACCATCACTTGGGACATCTTTACGAAGAGATTCAGGGCACATACCTATCAGAGCACTTTAGGCAACATAGAATTGATGATTTGCATGACCTTTAGAAGAAGGGTTTTTTAGTGTCCTAGTATGAGAGCAATTTTTTTGAGCTCTTACCCTATGTTGACTACCTGAAGGATGAGAAGCTACTTGTCAACCAATTTATTAGAGGATTGAATGCTGGTATAGCGGGACTAGTTAGGATGGTAGCTCCAAGAAGCCTTCAGGTTGTTGTAGAGAAGGCCTTGATATTAGAGGAGATTCAGGGTAGACCTCAAGACACGTGGGATCTGCATTAGAACCGAAACCTTATACCTTAGTCTTTTGGGTTTCAGAAACCCCACTAGAAGGGTAATCACAGGCATTCATTAGGGTCCTTCAAACCCCCTCCTCCACAACAATCATAGTAGAATCAGAGGCAAAGGCCTCCATAGGGTCAGCAGGGCTTTAAGCCCAAACAGTGGTAGACATAGGGTCCTAGGCACGATCAACGACCATAGGATCCATACACACCTCTGGCACAGACTCAACAGTCCTCTAGGGGTGGTTACAATGGATCGAGAAGGACAGGAGGACATGCATACTCTAGGCCACAGGGTGTTCAGTTTCTAACACATGGTGCTTGTTTCACTTGTGGGGCCATGGGACACATGGCGAGAGAGTGCCCATAGGGTCAGATGGTAGGCAGTCAGTGGATGGCAGGTTCAGAACCTACAGTTGGGGACATGGGTAAGTCCCACATAATCTTCACAGTAGTTGACAACCACTAAGCAGAACATCAGGCCACAGTCATAGAGGACGCAGGTAAGATCAGAGGTAGAAGTGTTTCTATCTTGTTTGATTTAGGAGCTATATATTATTTTATATCTCCATTGGTTGTGGAGCATTGTGGGCTAGTGGCAATTAGGCAAGGAGTTAGTTGGGAATTGAAATTGGCTTTAGGAGATAGGGTGTCTGTTGAATCAGTGGTTAGGGATTATCAGCTTTAGATTAGGAGTACAACCACCTTAGTAGACCTTTCAGTCACACTACTAGGATCTTATAGCATTGTTCTTGGCATAGATTGGCTATACACCCACAAAGCCAAGATGGATTGTCACCAGAAAAAGATCAAGTGTGTGGATGATTATGGTACTTCCATAGTAATTTCAGGGATTCAGAGACTCGTATCACTTCATATGATTTCCGCTATGTAGCTTAAGTGAAGCATGAGAAAAGGATGCCAGTTATTTTCCATCACCATCAGTGATAGAGAAGAAGAGGATGATAAGGATCCTTCTCTAGATGATCATCCTACCCTTAAGGAATTTGCAGACATGTTTCCTTCTAAGTTACCTGGTATGCCACCTCGTAGAGAGATTGATTTTCACATAGACCTTGTACTAGGAGCTGAGCTAGTTTTGAGAGCACCATATGGGATGACCACTAATGAGCTTAATGAGCTCAAGATACAACTTGAGGAACTCTTAGAGAAAGGTCACATTCATCCTAGCACCTCCCCTTGGGGTGCACCAGTCATCTTCATAAAGAAGAAGGACGGATCCCTTCAGTTATGTATGGATTACAGACAGTTGAACAAAGTGACCATAAAGAACCGATACCCTTTTCCTAGGATCGATGACTTATTTGATCAACTTCAGGGTGCCAAAGTATTTTCTAAGATAGATCTGAAGTCAGGGTACCATCAATTGAGGATAGTAGAGAGTGATATCCAGAAGACCACTTTTTGTACTAGGTATGGCCACTATGAGTTCATTGTGGTTCCATTTGGTCTTACAAATTCTATAGTTGTTTTCATGAGTCTTATGAATGAGGTATTCCACACTTTCCTTGACCTATTTGTGATTGTTTTCCTTGATGACATATTGATATATTCTTGAAATGAGAAGGAGCACAAGGAGCGCTTGAGGCAGGTATTGCAGTGCTTGAGAGATAATCAGTTATATGGCAGTTTGTCGAAGTGTGTATTCTTTAGATCAGAGGTCAGATATCTAGGACATTGTATATCCAATGATGGAATCTTAGTTGACCCATCAAAGATTAGAGCTATTATGGATTGGCCGACACTAACTAGTGTGATAGAAGTCAGGAGTTTCATGGGTCTACCAGGTTATTACAAATGCTTCGTTGAGGGGTTCTCTTGGGTTGCACATCCTATTACATCTCTTCAGCGAAAGGGAAGAAATTTGAGTGGACAAAAAAGTGTGAGAGGGCCTTTCAGGAACTCAAAAAGGTACTTACTAGTGCACCTATTCTTGTTGTGTTAGATCCCTCATCCGATTTCATGGTATGTACAGATGCTTCCTTGGATGGTTTAGGAGTAGTCTTTATGTAGGAGGGTCGAGCTATAGCGTATGAGTTTAGGAAGCTTAAGACTCATGAGCTTAACTACCATAATCATGACCTTGAGCTTACAATAGTGGTGAACGCACTTGTGAGGTGGAGACACTTTCTTTTGGGTCATCATTTTGAGCATCATTCAGATCATCAGAGCTTGTAGTACATATTTACTCAGCCTAATCGTAATGCTCGTCAGAGAAGATGGATGGAGTTTTTATGTGAGTATGATTTTGATGTTCACTACATCAAGGGGAAAGAAAACATTGTTGTTGATGCCTTGAGTAGGAGACGTCATGAGATATGCTCCATGTCTATAGACACATATTTGAGAGATTGCATATTGCAGCAGTTGCTAGAGGATGATTGGTATTTAGAGGTATGCTAGGTAGTGCGATCTTAGGAGACCCTAAAAGGGAAGTATGCAGACTATTCATTAGATTCCGATGGACTACTATGCCATAGAGGGCACATCTACGTACCTTCTTCCAGAGGGTTGCATGATTTCATTATGATGGAGGCTCATAGAGCTCCTTATGCGGCACATCCTGGAGTTAAGAAGATGCATGCAGATTTGAGGCAATTATATCATTGGCTAGGTATGCAACAATTCATTGTTGTACTGGTAGCCCGATGCCTTGAGTGCCAGAGAGTCAAGGTGGAGCACTGCCATCCAGGTGGGTTGCTCTAGTCTCATGCTATACCAGAGTGGAAGTGGGATACTATATCAATGGACTTTGTCATTTGTCTTCCTGTGTCATCGCGTCATCATGACGCCATCATGGTGACAATTGACAAGTTGACCAAAGTGGCCCACTTCTCACCAATTTGGACTACCTTCACAACATGAGTAGTGGCACAGGTATTCTTGCAGGATATTGACAAACTTCATGGTGTTCCATGCAAGATTATTTTAGATAGAGATTCCCTCTTCACTTCTTCCTTTTGGAAGGTGTTACAGGCAGCAATGGGTACCAGACTCAACTTTAGCACAACCTATCATCTAGAAATGGATGGACAGATAGAGAGGGCAAACCAAGTGTTAGAAGACATGCTTTGTATGTACGTCATGGATCATCAAACCAGATGGGAAGAGTACCTTCCTTTGGTAGAGTTTTGCTATAATAATGGGAATCACACTTCTTTGGGGATGCCACCTTTTTAGGCTTTGTATGAAAGACCTTGTAGGACACCTTTGAGTTGGGACCGCATTGATGATAGAGTAGCTATTGGTCCTAAGATAGTTTGAGATTTGGAGCAGACAATGCCTTAGAGAGGCACAGGATAGACAAAAGAAGTATTCAAATGTGAAGAGGATAGATTGTAGTTTCATGGTTAGGGACAAAGTCTTCTTGAGAGTGCGACCGCATAAGAGTCCAATCCATTATGGAAAGGGTTCTAAGCTTGCACCTCACTTTGTTGGACCATTTGAGATCCCTGAGAGGATAGGATCAGTTGCATATCATCTAGCTTTGCCACCTATCCTGTCACGCATCCACGATGTGTTTCATGTATCAGTTATGAGGAAATATATTTATGATGAGTCTCATATTCTAGATTGGGATGCCTTGGTGGAGTCCGACGAGCAGTTGGATTTAGAGCCTATTCACATTTTGGCTTGCCAGATGCTGGCTCTTCGAGGCTGAGAGCTGGACTAGGTTAGGGTCTAGTGGGATTGTTATGACAAGGTCATGACATCATGGGAGGATGCAACACAAATGAGATCTTAGTACCCCCATGTTTTTCATGAACTCTAGGAGGAAGTTCATGCCTAGAGGGGGAGGGTGTGAGGCTCTACCCCGAGCTGTCATAGCATTGCAATTATTTTTCATGTTTTGGACCTATTATTGATACTTTTAGTTTGATGCATTATGGACATAGATTCTATATGATCCAGTGATTGGATAACATTGATATGGTGTATGTCATTTATCTCTAATTTGCAGTAATTTATTATGATGGTAGAAATTATGGATGCATGCCTTATAAATGATTGAATTTCATGATGAATATGATGATGCCATTGAGTAAATTATTTTATGTGGATTTTATTGGATAATTGGTAACTTGATTATTATAAATGAAATTGTATGCAAATGTCTGAATTATATTCATTTTCATATGTTAGTAATGTATGTGATTATTGGGATTACTAATGTGCAAAGTGAGATGTGCAGGAAAACTAATCCATGTGACCATGGAAACTATTCGGAGAATCAAGATAAACCTATGTGCGTTTGTGAAGCCAAGGGTTGTCTATTTGGAGAGACAACACCTCGTGTGTAATGTGTTTTATTTGTAAATATTTATGCTTGAATGTGTATTTAAATTGAATTTGTTAAATTTGTTAATTCAAAAAAAAGGGACATTGCCATGTGTATTTAAGTATTGTGTATTTGTGTGGTGTCACTTGACACGTGTTTTGAAGTGAGTTGGTAGTGACATGTACTTTGGAGGGAATTTGTTTAACCTATGCATTTTTAAAAATATCCTAGTATGGTCCCAAGAAAGTCTTGCATAGTAAGCCATTAGAAAGGTCAACTCAAGGTTGACCCATAGGTAAACTTTGGGTGAGTTTCTAGAGGGTTAAACTAATTCCTAAGGTTAGGTTAAGGCATTTTTAAAGGTCCAAATGTTATACCGATGGTTAAAGGTCAATTTTAGCCATGTGTTCACTCTCTGGTGACTGTCAAGTCACCTCAAAAGTTGAGTTTTCCAATATGGCCGAATTTCCACTTTTGAGGAATTCTCCTAGGTTAGACAACCTTCCAATTGAGTGATATTTGCTCTTCCCCATTTTTCTTTTACTTTTTTGGGTTTTCTTATTTAGAGAGCTTGTAAGATGTTGGGAAGACCAACCTATGAAATCTCTCACCCTTTCCAAGAGGTTGGAAAGAGTGAGAGGAGTCTTCTTAGGGAAGGGTTTGAGAGGGAGAATTTTGATCACCCACTCTCCATTTTTTTTGGAGACATAGATTTCTTGTGAAAGTTTTTTTTAGTTTTTGGAGTTGGATTTTATAAGTATGGAAGAGGAAAAAGACTAGTGGATTGGGCATCTCTTCTTAAACTTCTCCTCATTTCCATTTGTAGGATTAAGGTTGGTAGAATTTCATCCTTGTAAATGCTTTTATTGTCTATGTGAAAGTGATTGTATGTGCTTTTGATGGTTGTTTTCTTTGTAGTTTTGGGAAGTTTATCTTGAGTCCTTTCTTGTGTTTTTCCTTATTTGTTGAATGATTTATGTTTTTGGGGTGTTTTCAAGGCCATACTCACCCTTGGGAGGGTAGAGTAGACTTGGGGTGAAAGGTTTCTTGACAGCCTAAGAGTGTAGAGACTCTCTTCTTGGTAGAGAGACATACACAAGGGTTATGAGACCCTTGCTGCATTGTATTTTTATGTTTATGCAAATGGGGTTATAAGGGGATATTTTGGGCTTGTATGCCATGGGGGACATAAGGGTATTTTGGGACAAGTATGTGACTTGTAGTGGTTCTACTTTGACAACCTTGTAAAGGAATTGTGCTCTCCATATTGTAGATTCTCCTCTAGGTGCTTGGTCCACCTTCACCCCTCAAAGAAATAGTCACTTGGTGACTTTGTTTAACCTTGGGTTGGGAGTTCAAATGTTGTGAGTCTTTCTTGTGTTGTGTTTGAAATGTTTGTATCTCATTTAGCCTTGGTTCTCCTAGCTCGGGGGTGGCTTCATGTAAGCCTAGGTTGGAAGGTGAGCCTCCATGTTTACAACCTACAGATGTTATTGCAAGTTTGCTTGGGAATAAAGAATGGAGTGAAGTCTACTTGCAAGTTCCTATTTTAATATATAGAATTTCAAAGTAAAGAAATGTATTTTTGACAAGCCCTCATTTAGTAGAAATGAAGAGGCTTGAGTTGTAATCTTCCTATTTTGTGTAAAGGAAACAAGGAAGAAACAAATGTATATTTGCTTGAGTAGTTCATTTCAAAGAAATAAGAGAAAAGAAAAGCATCTGAGTTATTCATTTATATTTATTTATTGCTATAATAAGTTGGAATGAAATCTATTTTTTGTTCTATTAGTTAATAAAAGATATGCATGCTAGAAATGGGAAAAAAATTAGATAAATATTTAAGTTGTTTTCATTTTGTTGATTTATCATTTCTGCAACAAAAAAAGTGTTAGAAGTGTAGTTGTAAATAAAAAGGAAATGTTATTACTGTCTATATATTTAAAAATAAATGAATGAAGATACTTTTTAAGTGTTAGTTTTAATCCCCTTAGTATTTGCATCTCGCTTCTTTATTGATCAAATAGAAATTTGAAGAATTTAGTTGCACCTATAAAATTAATTATTTTTGTTAAATTTTATATTCTGGAAATGAAAGTTCATCATTGCATTCCTATAAAACTCTACATTTAATAAATCTGGAAATGCATATTTTAGAGGAATTATTAAATCTATGCATTCTTATTTAAATAGAAAAGATAAAAGAAAACCATTCTGTTTATTTTCGCATACCTGCTCTAAGCTAGTGTAAAAGAAAATAAAAAGTGTAGATTTAAGTTTATGAATATATATGTGTATGTATATGTATATGTTATACATTTTAAATATCTAATATTTTACATCTAACTAATTTGTTGTATTAGAAACATAAATTGAAATGTATGCTACATTAAAATAACCAAAAAAAATATAAACATTTATCCTACAAATAAATTAAAAAATGGGCTATTTTCTATTCTGGTTTATGCAAAAAGAAATTTTGTATTATATATATATATATATATATATATATATATATATATATATATATATATATATATATATATATATGTATATATATATATATGTATATATATATATATGTATATATATATATATGTATATATATATATATATGTATATATATACATATATATATATATATATATATGTATATGTATATGTATATGTATATGTATATGTATATGTATGTGTGTGTGTGTGTGTGTGTGTGTGTGTGTGTGCATTAAATTTAAAAAAAAGACAAAAAAAATTTGCATGTAAAAAAAAATGGAAGGCAAGGGTTTTGTTGGGTGCTAACCCTCGGGCCGCAGCCACACAGTGGTCCACAGCCACTATGTGGGCCTTGACCCACATAGGTGGCTGCACCCCCTATGTGGGCTTTGACCCTCACAATGGGTCACACCATTGTGTGGGCCGTGACCCACGCTGTGGGGCGACCCACTGGTGGTGTCGTAGCACCACTGCCCTTTAGCCGCTCCACAAACTTCCACCGCTAACCTTCCTTTGGCCATGCCTTTACCATGACCTTCGTGGCCCCTTTAGCCTCCCTTCGACCATATCGTCATCCTTCTCACCTGCACACACACACACAACCCACAAAAAAAAGGATTATGATAGATAACATAAAACCCTAACCCTATTTTGGGTTAGGGTAAATAAAAAAAATATATACAAAAGAAAAAGAGTCATGAGAATATAAAATAAGAAAAAACCCTAGTTAGGGTTAATATAAAAAAAAAAGTGTAAAAGAAATTAAATTATAAGGGGGAGTTCTTTAAAATTTGAAATGGGAGAACCCATTTGATTTAAATAATTATTATAGGTTAGTCATTTTATTATAGATAATAGAGATTTAGTGGAAATTGTAATTATATATTTTTATATAGGCAATATTATGCTCATGAATTGGTAATTTTAGATTAAAGGGGTAATTTAAATGTTGGATATTAAATATTAAATATTTAATATTTAATGTTTTAGGGGAATTATTTCGACATTAATGTCAAGTTAATGACTAGGAAATTAATATATTTGATTTAGTCAACTTTAATAGGCGATTTTTTAAATGATATTTACTATTGCTAAACCCGTTATTCTTGAATACTATGGAAAATGTGATAACATTATTTTAATTAGTTTCAAAGGCAATTAAATACTATTAGGAATGAATATTATCTCTTGATTAGAAAATTGAAGAATATTTGGGGGAAATTAATTAATCAATAGATAAAGTTGTGATGACCCCTTAGGTAAAATTATTTTAGTATTAAAAATATAAATGCTATATTTGTTGCATTAAATTAAATTAACTTTAGTAACCCATCCTTTTAACACATGAGTCAACCCTTAGTATAGACAAACTTATTTACCACATCTTTTACCAAATAACATCTAGTATTTTTGTGTTGATAAAAAAAAATTGTTGTTGCATTTTTGCCCAAAACTTTGGGCATGACAAATACCCCTAGTAGCTGCAAAATTAAGAACACAGGTGGTAAAGGAAAGGCTATTATTAAATCACTAGAATAGCCTTGTTTCCTCTCCTATCCCTGACATTGGCATTTCTGATAGTGAGTATTTCAAGGATGAGAAAATTGCTTCCTCTAGAGAAATAAGGTCAATGAGACTGGCTAAGTTCACTGCTATGACCAAAATTTCAGCTTCTATTGATAAAACTCCCCTTGAGGAAGAATCTAAAGAACATTATGAAGACTTTATCTTTAATGGTGAAGTCACATGGAGTGGTGAAGATACCCTTGAGGAGCCCTTGGACCTGATTGTTGATGATTCTTTTTCACACTCTATACCTATTGAGACCCATTCCTAGGATTCTCTTGATAGGCTTAACATTCTTAAGGATTATGGGAATGGGGAATAAGAAGGACAAGCTAAGTTGGGAGTTACTACTGATGAGAATTCTTCTTAGAACTAACATGTGTTGATTGCTGAGTGGCAAGACCTTGGAGCTTCATGGAAAATTTGGAGAGCACTCAAAATTTGTTATGCTATGAAAATAATAGGGAATAGATCATGCATCTAGAGAAAGGAATTGAGAACTTGGTGAAGATCAACAAAAACCTAATGCAGATGTTTATCATGGAAGTGGTGACTATGGGTAGGATGATCGAAAGAAAGAAAAAGAAGAAGGATATTATGAGCAAGAATGAAGAAATGTCAAGGGCAAAAAGATCGACGTCTCTTCTCCTTGGGAAGCTGCATTAGATCAAATACTGATGACTAGGGCTATATTTCTTAGTTCACCCATGTTTTGAGCTCTATGTTGTTTAAAATTTTTTTTTGTTCTTAGTTTGATGTCTCTGGACTTCAATTTAAATAGTTCTTATAGAATTGTTTATAAAATTTTATTGATCTATGTTGATTTTTGGGATTTCTCTCCAATCCATCTGATGGTTTTTTATTTGGAATTACAATGGGTTGGGGTCCTTCACCACTTAATACAATAAAAAACTAAGTATTGTAAAAAATAAAATTGTAACAAAACTAAATATTACTAAGTAATATATACTCTATGCGGTGTAAAATATCTGAATTAATATATTTAATAAAACATTAAACACAACATTCAATGAAACATTACAAGAGAGATTAAAACAAATAAACAAATTAGAGAACTCCCTCAAATCATCTCATTGTTCTCTATTCTTAGGGACCTTGCAGGTTTAGATGTTGGCTTTCAGATGCATGATCTCAAGATGACTACCTAAGAAATGAGAATGAAATGATGTGATTCTATAATCTATATGATGACGTGCAATTCTACATTATCATGACGACTATGCTATGAATTCCATGATCCTATTGGTATGCTATGTTATGACACTAAAACTATGAAAATGTCTATGAAACTATTGCTACTGATGCTATGATTAAAATTGCTAAGATATTGAGATTACAAAGATTGCTAAGGGTCTTCTCATGGTTGAGAAGAGGGCTATTTATAAATTTTCCAAAGCCAATGATGAGGTGGCAAGATTCAATGGTGAGGATTTGATCTGGAGATATCAACGATCAAAAATGAAGGAGTTAGGGAGGAGGTTGAAAGATAGGACACTTGTCATCCCTAGAGGGAAAAGCATCAAGGAATCCTCAACAAGTGCCAACAAGAAGCCAAATGTCAAGGGAATAAAAGACATGTGGTAAAGGTGCCATGTGTCCTAAAGGGAGAATGGACACTCCAAACGAGATAGATAGGGTTAGTTAACCCATGGTTAGATTAGTGGGATGGGTTAGGCTAGAATGTGGTTAGGTTAGGTGGTTAAGGGTTAGGACATGTGTCCAAATTTGAATTAAAAATTTAGATTTAATGACAAGGAATAATTAAATAAACAAATTAACTAAACTTGCTTATTAAATTAGGAAAATAGAAGAAATGGATTTAGATGGGAAGAATTAGAAATACTGAAGTATATAAATAAATTATTAAATTCATTTATATAGTAGAGGAATAAAAGACTTTAATTAATTAAATAACTTCGTATTTAAACAACTATCTCAAGACCAATTTTTAGTGAATACATATTTCCCCTCTTTGAAGCGATGTGTGGCAACACATTGGTTCAAAGAAAAATTCACTTGATGCCCCAGACACTCCAGAAATTGATAAAAATGTTGTTTTTTGCCCTAGACTTCGATAATCGCATGGTAATGCGTATATGCCCCCTCAGGAGATGAATTGGAAAAAAAATTGATTTTTAGGACTTTTTAGCAATTTTTAAAATTTTAATTATTTATTTGAATTTTTTTGAATTTTTAAAGATTTTTGACATTTTTACCGATTTTTGAATTTGCAAAAAATTTCTAATCTTTAAAATTTCATGATTGATTCATCTCTCGATAGAAAGGAGAAAGTGAGGAGAGTTTGAAAAATTAATTAATTTGAAAAAAATAAACAATGCCACTTAATTCACTCTCTTCTCACTTTTTAAAAGGGGTAAAAGTGAAATTCACTTACCATTGTAATTCATTTGCACCTTGGTAACTTGAAAATTGGAGCTCTAAGGAAAAATGGTTATCCCACACTGAAATCATCAATTTGAGTGAGTACGGTGATGTCAGTGGCCTCCCGAGTACAGTCCTTCAATATGTAGATCAAAAAACCCTCTTTTGTACGATTTTTTTTTTATTTTTAGCATGTTTTTAATGCGTTTTAGCGTTGATTTTACCGTTTTAGCATTTTCAGTTCTTGTTTTAGCACTTAGGGTTAGGTATTTAGCGTTTAGGATAAATTGGCACATTAGGTTAATGTTTTAGTGCTTGGACTCATTGTGTTAGCATTTTTTGTAGATTTAGCGTATTGGGTATTTTTGATAGCTCATTGTGTCCATATTTTAGCACTTTGATGGGTTTAGTGCTTCGAAGCCAAGGTTCAATGCATAGAGTTATTTTTATAGTGCATCTAGTGTTTTAGTGCTTTGGGGTGATATTATAGTGCTTTGATGGCACAGGTTAGCACTTAGATTTTTTGGCACTTTGGTGCTATATGTTAGCGTTTTCATGGCATAGTTTAGCGTATTAGTACCAGAATGTTAAGAATTTGGTTTTGTGTCCTCATCTGTGATTGGTTTTGATCACTTTTGACTACCATGATGTTAATAGATCAATAAGATAGATAAAAATGACCTCATGATGAATGATCATCGATGATAAATGCTCAACAAGATTGATTGAATCTCACATGAGCTGAGTAGGATGATAGATAGATTGATAAATAGATTGATAAGTCAAATACTGATATTGTGATTTTATGTGGTATGATTGTATGAGGAATTAGGTGTTTTGTAGTCTCAGGAATGTTTCCTGAAGACATGGCAGTTGATACCTCATCTGCTATAGGCGGACCTTGATATTATCGCCAGATGTGGATTGTCATCACTACTTGATATGCCCCGGTATATGATTAACTGAGGTTTACTGACAACCTTGGCTAAGAGATGGTACAATGAGCATAATACTTTTCATTTATTCACTGGTGAGATGATAGTGACGCTGGGGGGATGTCTATAAGATCTTGTGGATTTTGGTGGTTGGTGACATAGTGATGTATGATGTGACCAAGCAAGATGGGACTGATGCACTGCAACAAATTTTCTATGATGATCACATTTGTGGTTATGAAATCTCTTAGTAGGAGAGGGTTGATCTATATGACCTGTTACCATCAGTGCTAGAAGGATTTGTTGGTGGATTCCTCTATCCCGACCATAGGTTGAAGGGACTATCTGTTGGCTAGGGTTGAGTATTAGAGAGTATGATCACATAGGGGACACACTATTCCTGGGGTTCATGCATGCTTTCCCATTTATATCATGATCTTCATCAGGTAGTATACCTTGGTGCTACCAGTTTATCAATAGGTGTCACTTTATTACAAATTTGGGCCTAGGAGCATCTAGCTATTATGAAATCATTGGCAAACAAGGATTGACTAGTAGGGAGACCCTATGTATTCAGCTATGCAGGCATTATTGTCCAGCAAAAGCTAGGAAAACTGGAGTACTAGCGTAGTGTATTGGGTGACTAGTGTATTTGGATTGTGAGCCATGGGCAGAGGATGGGCTCAAGATGCCATACATGTTTATTACTAGATATTTGATAAGGTCTACCCACTTCATCATTGAGTGCTTCATTGTCACTCGAGTATTGAGGCAGTGTGGCCATGTATAAGGATTCCCACATGGGATGGCATTATACGCACACCGATGATAGGATGTGGCAGACTGAGGACCGACCATTTTGTACGAGTTATCTTGCACAGAGTATATCTCTCTTGATGCACATGACTGAGATTACTTACCAGGCACTACATGTAGTTTTATAAAATTGTGACCCTAGCAATTTTTGACTACATTAGGGTCCTCACGCACACGAGATTGAATCCTCTAGCCTAATCGGAGACTAGAGATTGCTCAACCCTCAGAATCTGCTTCTTCCTTGGCCTCCACATCACCCTACGTGCACTCTACCTTGGAGAAAGGGGTAGGATAGGGGTGTGGCACCCCTATCCCCCCTAGGACAGGGGCATGGGGTCCTTGTCCTCCCAGCACAGGGGTGTGGCACCCCTGTCCCCACCCTATTTTGGGGCAGGACCTTTCCTAGAGCTTGCATTGTAGGTTGTGCAGTGAGCGGGAAACTTCCCTGATGTCAGCCTATGACAAAAATCAATTTCATTAACCCTAATTGACATGTATTTAAGAGACATTTTCCCTCTCATTTGCATAAAGTTCAATAAGGTGAAAATTTGCGATCAAGCGTTCAAGAGCATTCAAGCATTCTTTTCCAACATTGATCATTCTCAAGTCTCCCTTCAAGGCTAGGTGTTGCATTCAAGTCAAGGATTCAACCATTTAAGAGGAGATTGATTCCAACATTCAATTCCACACAAGCATTTCTATCAAAATTGCTATCACAACCTCCCTTGAGGTGATTTACAATTCAGTCTTTCATTTACATCTACTTGCAAGTACTTTCTTTCATTACTTGGTTAATTCCAAAACTAGGGTTTGACCTGAAGGAAAACCCCCAATCCCAACACATTTTCTTCTCTTTTCTCTATGTAGGTTGGAGGTGTGCAACTATTCTTTTAGATTCAAGCTCCATTTGCAGGTGGAAAAACCCTTTTTGTTTCGCCAATTTTTTGGAGGACTATGTACATTCCCGCCATGATCCAGGCAACTTTTCCTCAAATTTGCAGGGCAACTTTGTCTTGACATATTACTGCCAGATCCAGGTGCACAACTTCATCCTATATTCTAATCTTAAGTTATAATCAGTTCTTTTTCACTTTTGCACTTCATAATTCAATCAATTCCTTTCCATTTCAAATAGGAAGAGGGGATTAGCTTATCATTCCCATTTCACTCAGAATTCTATCTTCTTCTTTGAAGGTTGAATCTAGTGAATTATCCTCTCCTCTTCCAATGTAATTGGGTGAAAAGTGTTTGAAGGGACATCTATAGTGAAACTCTCATCTCTCCTTGGAGGGAATGGGTAGTTTTCCTCTTGATCTCTCATTCACACATTTCACCACATTATATTTTGGTGAACTCGACGTCATGCATGCTTTCCTTTGAGAAAAATTGCATTTTTCATTTGCAAGTTTAAATTTTCTGCAAACTTAGTGGTTAAAGCATTAAAAACCCTTGTTTTTTAAATTAAAATTGAAGTTGTGATTTTTAAAAATTGCTTGTGGTTATCTTAGATCTGAAAATTGTCTTGTTTATCAAATTCAATTTCCTCATTGTCTTGTCCAATTTGCAAATCAAATTTATAAAATTAAGAGGTTACTTGTTAAAACCCTAATTTTCAAAAATCATCTTGAACTTGTGCAAAAATTGGATTTCTATTTAATTTTCAGATTTCTGATTGTTCTCAGACTTGTTTTCATTCCTACAATTCAAATTTTCAATTTCCCTCCCTTTTCCCAAAATTCAAATTTCAAAATTAAGTGGTTACGTCATAAAACCCTAATTTTCAAATTTAATTGGATTTTGTGCAAATTTCAAATCAATTTCATTCACATTCAGATTTATAAACATTTTCCAAGGTGTCCCTATCCATTAGGTTTGACCTTTTTCAAATTTTCAATTCAATTCCTCTTTTTCTTCAAAACCCTAATAGGGTCCTATTTTTACATTTGCGCCTTCATTTCGCCCATCTAGACGTTGTAAAATTCATCAATTTTTGGGGGTTAGCTTTGAAATCATCGTAATATTTATCCCTGAAAATTTCAAAAAAAGTTGGTCGGACCATGTGCGTTCCCGCCACGGTCCTCGATTTTTTTCCCAAAAATTTGAGAGACTGTTATGATTGTATTTAATAGCCTAAATCTAGAAGATTGGTTGATTTTGCCACTTTTTTATCCCTCTATAATTGGAAATACCTCCAAAATTTAACATTTCAAATTTCAAGAAAATTTTTAAAATTAAGAGGTTAATTATAGTCTTCCTTGATTTTAAAAATTTTGATTTTAAAATTAAGTGGTATTCCCTTGGCCCAAATTTAAAATTCCAATTTCCTTTCAATTTTGGAAATTGTGTCATCCTCTTCCCCCAATAAAGTTCAAACTATGTAATTGTTATTTTCTTAAATTTTGCATTAATCAATTTTGTAAGCTTTGTTCCAAAATTCAAAATTCAAATTTTCCCTCTAGTGCATGAGTTTTACCACTATTATTCCTACCTATCCTAACCCCGTTAGACGAAGCATTAGAATTAAGGCTTCCCAAGGTTTAATTACCGAAGAGATGGAGCCTAATTTGGGTGACTTATTTAATGAGGATCATGGTAATTCTTCCCATCCTAATCATGTCCCTATTCACCCCATTGATGAATCCCATGATGAAGATGAAACTTTAACTAGGGTTTCTATAGATCAACTTTCTACATTGGATAATCAATTTGATAACTTTCAACAATGGATGTCCCAAGAATACCCTAATAGTGAACCTCTTCCATTAATTGAAGGCCTTAAGCGCATGATTCAAAGTGATAAGAATGGAATTGATATATTGTGTGGCATTGCACATATTATTGATTCTAATGTCATGCCTATCAAGAGTTGTGCTGAAACCCTAGGTTATTCACAACCTTCGACACAAGTCAATCCTTCTATTCCTTTGACTACTCTTATGACTAGTATTCCTACTTTTACCTCCAATATCATGGCTACTTCAACTCAAAGTTACATTCCTACAAACATTGGTCATGGGGGCAATCCCTCTTCATCATTTAATCCTCCACCTTTACCTTTATCTTCCATAAGTATTCATATTATTCCTCAACCAATCAATGTGACACAAGGGGGCAATTCCTTCAACAACTTTGTTCCTCCTTTAAGTGTCCCTTTCCCTACCCAATCATCACCTATGCCTATTTATCATAATTTGCCACCACATTATTCTTAGTCCATGCCTTCTTTCAATAACATCACACCACCTTCTCAATCAACTTTCTAACATCAATTCTTCTACCAAAATGACAATTAACAGTCTTGCTCAAACTATGTCTTCCTTAGAACAATAAATTGCTTCTATGAGTCAATCTAGGTTTAGTGTGCCCACATTTGATGTTGCAAGCCCACTTTCTCTTGATAATGTTAAATTTGTGCCACCTAAACATGTTGAGACCCCTCAATTAGAACTCTATAATGGAAAAGGTGATCCTCTTACGCATGTCAAAATATTTCAAACCTTGTGTATCGATTTTGCTTATGATCAAAGATTGCTTGCAAAATTGTTTACAAGAACACTAAGAGATAAGGCTTTACAATGGTATTTCTCTTTGCCTTCTTATTCTCTCACCTTTCAACAATTGGCAAATGCTTTCATCCAACAATTTCAAAACAACATTGGTCCTAAAATCACTTTGACTGATTTAATGCATTGTAAACAAGGTGTTAAAGAAAAAGTGACTGATTTCATTGGTAGATATAAGCATTTGTGTGCTCAAATTTTTTTTAATGTACTTGATAATGATATTGAAATAATTTTCATTTCTAGTTTACAAAAAGATATTAGGGAAGAGCTTCTTTTGTATGAATTTACTTCCTTTCCGCAATTGTGCACAACACTCCACAATTATCAACTGCCTGTGAGTCAAATGGAGCAACCCACTTCTATGGCTCCGAGTGATAAGGGGGAGAGTGTTCAAAAACTATTTATGAAGTTCAAACCAACAAAAATCTTCATCAAGTTCAATGATACAATAAACAACCACAATGTGAATGATGCAACAGGTGTGCCTTCTATTTCTAAATTTTTCCAAAGAGGAAGACATTTTACTTCCTTGAATGAATCTTTACATAGTTTTATGTCTCAGTTGTTGCACATATATGTTATCAAACTTCCTCCTACAAAAAAAATTATCCTTATAAACTTGCATCCCCTTATTTTGATAACAATTCCTTTTGTCAATTTCATCATTAGCTTGGTCATGATACTGAGAAATGTTTCACATTGAATAATAAGATTCAAGACTTGATTGATAATAATACTATATCTGTGGTAGGTGTGAATGATAGAGGGGATAAATCAGTAGCTCCTCCTAATCAAAATCTTAATATTTTCACTAATCCCTTGCCTTCTCATACCTCTAACATTATTGAGATTGTGCCTAATTCTTTCTCTTCTGAAGAATTCACCTCTATGGCTCCAAACTTGGTTAATATGTAAGAAACACAAGATACACCTAAGGATCCTTTTATTACTTTTGACCTTAGCGAGACCATTAGTACACCCGATGGCCCTTTATACATAGTTGTAAAGGTTAAGGATATCCCTTGTCATGGTGCCCTTATTGATCCCTCTTGCATGGTTAATGTCATAACTGAAGAGTATCTTTTCACTTTATGATTGCATAAACCAATATGTGATGCTTCTAATGTGGTTGTGAAGTTATTTGATGGATTCTCTTGTCCTACCATTGGTTCTATCACCCTGCCTGTTGAAGTTCATACTAAATCCACAGATGTTGAATTTTTTATCATACCCTCTTCTAAGAAATTCTGTGTGAAGTTGGGCTATCCTTGGCTATCTTCCATGAAGGCTATTGCTTCTCCAATCCACAAGCTTCTAAAATTTCCTCACAATGGATAAATCATAATCATGAACCATAGCTTATTTTGTCCATCTGAAAGAAGCCCTAGTGTTCCTACTGATTTTTTTTGGCCTAAACAATTTCAATCTCTTCCATTAAGGAGCAATGCTATTTTTCAATCTTATCAAAAATGGAAAAAAGATATGATCTTATCCTTAAGTCAGCCTAGATCTCCAACACTTGACATTCCTATTATTCTTCAAGATGAGGTTCTTCCCCTCATGGATAGAACTAATCTCCCTCCTAAGGAAGATCATCAACCTATTCCTATGGATGTGACTTTACCTTCTCTTAAGGAGAACAACAATATACCTCCTAAGGTTATACCTATACCTCCTCCTCATGATGGACCTGGTCTTCTTCCTATACCTACCATTCCTCCTTTCTATGGTGCAGTTCCACCTCCTTCCTCTTATCGAGAGAAGAGGCCTTATTCTCCTCTTGTTGAACTAAAAAGACATCAACGTAAACCTTCAACTATCAAGGAGAGAAACATTCCTACTACTTTTAAAATGTTCCTCCTCCTTCTCAGCCTTCCACTGAGACCTGACGAAATCGTTGTGCAAGAGAACACTGACGAAGACATCATGTTCGAGCTTGTGAAGTTTTCCCTCAAAATACTCAATCTCCTCAGACTCCAACAGTTGACATGATTCCCTTTTATCCCAAGCAAGATGTTCAACCTACATCTCCAGATCATAAGTTGCACAAATCATGTGATGGTTTTACTCCTATTCGTGTTCTTGCTCCTCTTTCTCACAACTTTGATGAACAAATGGGTGAACATGTTATTCATAATGGCAATACAACTCGTAATGCTTCTGATAGTGAGTATGAATATGCTAATGTGGACAAGCATTTATCAACTGAATTTTCACAAATCCTAATCCTAGCTCCTAGAGTTGAAAAAAGTGACTTACAACATGAGCATAGTCCTCATTTGGATCTTGTGATAGCTCCATATACTATTCTCGATGTCACTCCTCTGGCGTGTTGCTCATTTTCCCAAAATAGTGATTAGTAAGATCGGGAGGTAGATGTCATTCTAGATTAGTAGTATTAGCACTTTATATCTTCTCTCTCTCTCTCTCTCTCTCTCTCTCTCTCCTTTCTTTCTCTTTTGTGACCATTCTTCTATGTGTGTCCCTATTCTTCTATTATCCCCTTAATGTCTACTTGGGGATGATGCAAAGCATTGATATCTTTACTTGGTCTCTTTCATGTTGACTCAAAAGACATCCTCTCTTCCCTTTCTTCCAAGGTAGTGTCCTTCTTTGGGGAATGACAATTATTATATGCACATATACATACATGATATACATGAGTTATCATACAGCATACTGACCCCGAGGAAAGTTAAACTACCTCATACCTCATGTTTTGTGTCCATTATACTTGGGTTTATTCCTAGATTGGGGGCTAAATCCTTGTGATAATGTGCTTCCTTTCTTCTCTCTCTCAGGTGTATTCTACCTTAAAGAAATTGCCTCTGATGTGGCATGTGTGATCTCTTTAACATGGGGGCATATGCTTTGCTCATATTTTCCTTATTGATACTTAAAATTACTTAGTGAACTTTATTTTGCTTTGTAATTTTGAGTATCCTTGCTTTCATGACTCATAGTGAGGGGAACTTTGCTACTTGCAGTCATGGTTCTTTACTTCTTAATGTTCCCTTTTACTTTGTCAATTGAAGTTGTAAGATCCTAAGTCCACTGGGGGCTTGGCACATCTTGCCTCCTTGACGTGGTAAAAGTTTTTAAATCTTGTTTCCTTGTACTTTACCGATAGTATTGGTGTACGCTCATACTCCCCCTAAAGTGGGGGCTAAATGTAGTGTCATAAAATTGTGACCCTATCAATTTTTGACTACATTCGGGTCCTCACGCATGCGAGATCAAATCCTCTAGCTTGATCGGAGACTGAAGACTGCTCAACCCTCAGAATATTCTTCTTCCTTGGCCTTCACATCACCCTGTCTACACTCTGCCCTGGAGAAAGGGGTAGGACATGGGCTTGGCACCTCTGTCCCCCCTAGGAAAGGGGCATGGCACCCTTTTCCTCCCAAGAAAGGGGCATGGTGCCCTTGTCCCTACCCTATTTTGGGGTAGGACCTTTCATAGAGCATGCATTGTAGGTTGTGCAGTGAGCGGTAAACTTCCCCGATGTCGGCCTGTGAGGAAAATCAATTTCATTAACCCTAATTGGCATGTATTTAAGAGGAATTTTCCCTCTCATTTGCATAAGGTTCAATAAGGTGAAAATTTGCGATCAAGCATTCAAGAGCATTCAAGCATTCTTTTCCAACATTGAGCATTCTCAAGTCTCTCTTCAAGGCTAGGTGTTGCATTCAAGTCAAGTATTCAACCATTGAAGAGGAGATTGATTCCAACATTCAATTCCACACAAGAATTTCTATCAAAACTGCTATCACAACCTCCCTTGAGGTGATTTACAATTCAGTCTTTCATTTACATCTACTTGCAATTACTTTCTTTCTTTACTTGGTTAATTCCAAAATTGGGGTTTGACCTAAAGGCAAACCCCTACTCCCAACCCATTTTCCTCTCTTTTCTATGTGTAGGTTGTAGGTGTGCAACTGTACTTTCGGATTCAGGCTCCATTTGCAGAGGTGGAAAAACCCTTTTTGTTTTGTGGATTTTTTGGAGGACCATGTACATTCCCGCCACGTTCTAGGCAACTTTTCTGTAAATTCACAAGGTGACTTTGTCTCAACATATTACTACCAAATTCAGGTGCACAACTTCATCCCATATTTTGATCTTAAGTTATATTCAGTTCTTTGTCACTTTTGTACTACATAATTCAATCAATTCCTTTCCATTTCAAATAGGAAGAGGGGTTTAGCTTATCATTCCCATTTCACTCAGAATTCTATCTTCTTCTTTGACAGTTGAATCTAGTGAATTCTGCTCTCCTCTTCCAATGTAATTGGGTGAAAAGTGTTTGAAGGGAAATCCGTAGTGAAACTCTCATCTCTCCTTGGAGGGAGAGGGTAGTTTTCCTCTTGATCTCTCATTCACACATTTTGTTGGTCCTCACAACTAGAATGGTAACTAGGTAATAAAACACAATTCAGGGATTGAATATCCTTAAATAGCTAATTTTTCCTATGGAAAAGACTCATTTAGTTATCAACCAGGGATGTAAATTTGAAATGGGCTAGCACTGTATGTGCACCAAGTTCATATTGCAACCATCCTATATTACTGTAGGAAAGAGAATTCTTCTCAAAATAAACACTCAGAATCTCAAATGAACTAACACTTTAATCTTACAACTAGAAATTACTTTAAACAACTACTATTAAATGACAAAGTTCTGGTGAGTAGCAGGAACTACTCTGTTGTTGTGGCTACATGACAGACATAGGAACTGTTTCCTATGGTTGTAGGAACAGACAACTGCAGAAACAACTTCTACAAAAGTATAAAACTAACTGAAACATACAAAGGATTACTCACCAAGTGGGGCCCCTTGAGTGAGTATCTCAAGAACTTTAGATTATAATTGTCTAATTATTTAAAATTGCATTGATCTCTTTATTTCATCTTGACTAGAAAATACATAAACAGTACCAAAAGACTGTGTATTGCAAGATACTATGATAGTTCTTTGCTATCCCCAAGACGAGAGAGATCCCTTTATCTATAGAAAAACTTATAACAAACTTCTAACTGATCGACCACATTCCTAGGGAATAGGTGAACAAGATTTATTAACAAGAGAAGAAGTCAGCCCAAGACAACAAAACTACATCTGTCCTGTAGCTGAGAAAATATAGCATGACTAGCCTCCTAGATCTAAGCTCCACTAAGTACAGTTATAAATTTTTATAAATTAATCTGATGAAGAACCGGTCAAGTGGTTTTGATCATTACTGCATTTCTCTAGCTAGGTCTGCATTGTGGTTATATATTTGATGATCTTTTGAACCACCATTTGTCTTTACTCCACCTTTGTTGACCTTGCATCATGATATTAATGCATAACAAAAATGTGTATATACTAATGCTAACATGATATAATGCAAACCATATTTATAATTATTTTCAGATATTTACATAGATAGATCATTATATGACATCCTTAGGTATAAGTTAAACCAGTTTCAGAAACACTTAAAGGTATCAACTTAAAAGAGTATTATAATCCAAATGTCATCTAATCATAAGACCTAGGAAGGAGTATTATATAAAAAATCTATCAAAATAGAGCGATTATTTAGGCTCATCATCTCCCCCTAGCCTAACTTCTTGTTGATCCTCCAGCAATAGGAAAATTTTAGATTCTGGCATTGATTCGAAAATTGCCTGGGGTAACCTGTCTAGAACCGCTTGGGATAAGCTCCAGTAGAATCCTTTCATTTTCTCCAATCTCTTCCACCTAGTACATTTCGTTGCTTCCCTATATGGTGGATCACTCTCCCTGCATCCCATCAATGGCTATATGAGGATTGGACGTTGAAAGCTGAGAGGCATCCAATGTCGTCCCTTTGTTCTTCCCAAGTGCATATACTTGGGTGCTCTATTTAATGCTACATGGTAATTTTGTGCAAAGTGTGGCTCAAATTGTTTCAACTCATCTATTAGGTTGTTCCAATGCTAGACTACATGTCTTATTGCCTCTTGTCCTTCCCTTGGAGCAATTTGTTCATATTCTCTATACGCTTCTTCTCATAAGGGTAGGATTTCCTTTGCATAATTTTTCTCATATATAATCTTCTACCAATCAAAGTAAAGTCACCTAGGTTCCCTTGATTGAGACCTTAAGGGTAATGAAAGCTCAAGTTCTTCCTTGTAATGCACCTGAAACTACTCTCCCCTTGATATTTCATTCTGCATATAGGACATAAGATCCCTCAATTGGATATCTCCAATGTAATGGAGAGGGTTCCAATCAACATCATCAGGAATAGCATAATTATGTACATATAATTCACAAAGTAGATTTTTGATTCCTGTAGGAGATGTCTAAAAAGCACTATAAAATTCTTCTGGTGTTTGTAATGAGGGACTTAAATCTTTGACAATCCTCATCATTTGGAAGATAATGTGTTGTTCTCTTAAGTATAGAGAGTAAACACGAGGAGGAGCCCGACATTGCATTAGTTGTGGTACCATGGTGGCTACTGTTTCCACCTTAGCTTTAAGTTGGGCTATTTCCTCATCCTTTTGCTCAATAAATTTCTTCTGGTAATCAATTATCATTTGCATTTTTACCTTTTCAAGTTCCCAATCCTCATAAAGAGAAATTCCTAAGGGAAGTAGGTGACCTATGAAAAAGTGCTTTAGGTTTCTTCCTTTCTACTTTGCCTCCTGCTTCAATTACCTGCTCTGCAGTAGATGCTAAGTTGTATAGTCTTTCAAAACCTACTTCTGTCTGAGGTTGCTCAATATCCTGGAGTTCCCCTTCTTCCTGAAACTGTAATTCCTGTTCTTACTCAATATTTTGTGGTTCTTCTTCTTCTTCATGATCTCTTTGAGGTTCATTTGGTGGAGAAGGAGGGATATCATCGTGGAGTGGATTGTGTTGTTCTTTTTCTGGGGAGTCAATCAGGATTGTAATATTTGGCTTTGTGGGTTGGTCTTGGCTTTTAAAATTTTTACGAAGCCTACAACTACTTCTTCAAGATTTTCCTTTTTTGGCTGCAAGACTACTTCCTATAGCCAATTCTTTAACTACTTCAATAGTTACTGTAGGAACTAGTTTTACAATTTTCCTCTTCTTGGCCGCAGGGGGGGTACATTCTCATTTTTACTTTTCTTCTCCTTATACTCTATATCAAATTGGTTTTCTTTGCCCTTTTCCTTTTGTGTGGCAGCCCTAGTTTCTCTTGAACCTTGAGGAGGAACCCCTGCTATAACTTCTTTTTGTAAGGGTTCCTCTGCTGCAGGAAGATTTTGTTCTAAGGATTTCAATGAGGATGAGGGTTCAAGAGGGGAACCAGGTTCTACAAGGTTTTCTTGTTCCTGAGATGGAAGTGGTTCCTCTATAACTATGTTCTCTACCCTAAACATTTTGGTTTCAACAAATTCATTCCAAAGCATTGGAGAAACATCTCTCAAAGATTTTTCAACTAAAAGCTTGATTAGGCAATGGTGAGAAATAGAGTGAGGCCTACCTTTCTGGGTCTATGTTGCACTTATAGAAAGAAGGTTGTACAATAGGCTTGGAACATTCATCCTTCTTCCATGGCGTAGATGAATTAGGAGCTTGAAGTGATGAGAATGCAGACATGAAAACCTTCCTTCACAGGTTAAATATTTTAAAACATACAATGCTACTTAAATTTAGTCTTAATGTTTTTCTATATATCCCAATCCAATAAATATAAAATCCAATATGTCCTAAAATAGGTGAACCAATTTATTAGATGTAATATGGAAAATTTTTTAGGGTTTCCACCCAAGAGAGATGAAAACCCTTAGCTTTCCATTCAGGTGGAAGGGATTCTCGCCTAGTTCCTTGTCTATCCACTACTAATGGGGGGTCTCCTGGATGTGTAAATTCTTCTCTTACATTGTGTGCATCCTTGGACTCTGAGTACTCCTCCCCATATGTTGGTAGCCTAGTTACCTTTGCTATCCTTTCCTCTGTAACCACTACTCTTAAACCTTTTACTTGAGCTTCTCCATTTGACAGCGTGCGGGTAAATTCCCTTGCAATTTCTTCATTAAACTTCGTCAGCTTTAAGAAATAATACAACCATCCACTATTCCTAAATACTGGTTCACAATCCTGGTCCTGAAGGAGAACTTCATGGATTGTCAGCTCATGTTGACTAGGTGGACCACCTATTATAGAAATAACACTTACAACTTTAAAAATAGCGTAAATCTGCTCAGTTTCTACACTATAGCATACTCAATGTGCCTTTACTTTGTTGGAACCTAGCTGGAGTCTAAAAATAACTCTAAGCAACAAACAAGTAGAATGCAAGATATCACCTCAAACTAGAAATTTGAAAAAAATAAAATGCAATCCGAGAGGACATCAAAATTATCTGCTAGAGTAATTATCAGTGTACTTCCCCCCCCAACCTAAGGTTTGACAGGTGTCCACACATGCAGAGGAGGATCAAGAAAGGACAATATGCAAAATATCACAATTAGAGTTAATATGGTTTAATGATATACATGCAACAAGAATAAATGCACATGAGCGTACCTGACATCACGCGAGAATGACTGCAGGTTGAAGATATTTGAGTCGTCATGCATGGAAAATGATGCAGAAATGGATGGAGTGAAAGGAAAGAAATGAGTGAATACAGGATGAAATATTTATTATGCAGAAAAGTAATCCTGCTAGATGGGGAAGTATTTATTATGATCGTGCAGCAAGGATATTAAGATGGAGTGGTGATGGCAAAGCCATTAGTAGTGGCTACAGGAATCTCGACATTCTTGGCAGTGGAAAACTATCACAGGAAGTCATCTTTGCTCAGAGGTTTATGGTATAGGTGCAACTGATGACCGTTGACTAACAATTTAAACTTAACATGATCTATGGTAGATAATCTGATAGCACCATTAGAAAATATTTCAATTATTTCATAAGGTCCTAACCACCATGTCTGTAATTTTCCCAAATTATCTTTATACCTAGAATCATAGAGTAGAGCCCAATCTCCTGGCTAGAATGATTTATCCTTTATATAGTGAGCATGCCACTTCATGCACTGGTTTTGAATAGATTCAGTATGTTGTAGAGTGGACTTCCTTATCTCATCTAAAGCATTAAGTTGCATGAGCCTTTCTTCTTGTGCTGCAGACAAGTCATATCTAAGGAAATAGTTGTTCTCAAAGTTTTATGTTCAAACTCTACAGGCATCATTTCTTTTGTCCCATATACCATTTCAAATGGTGTAAACCCTGTTGTAGTTTTCCAGGTGGTTCTATAAGCCCATACAACTTCAAATAATTGGCTAGACCAATCTTTTCTATTGAGTGATACTGTTTTGGTCAATATTGATTCAAGCTCCTTGTTAGTAACCTCTTCTTGGCCATTAGCCTATGGATGGTAAGGAGTGGGTTTCTTATGCCTGACATTGTATTCATTAACTAAGGTTGTGATCAGAGTGGAAGTGAACTGTGCCCCTTGATTGGTCACTATTTCTCTAGGAACTCCATACCGAGTGAAGATTTCTTCATATAAGAATTCTGCCACCTTATTGTCTTTGGCATGCTTGAAGGCTTTGACCTCCACCCATTTAGTAACATAGTCAATACAAACAAGAATGTAGGAGCGAGCATTTGATGGTGGATCAATTGGCCCAACAAAGTCTAGACCCCATTTGTCAAATGGTGTCACAACCACTTGAGGGTGTAGAGGCATTTCAATAGACCTAGTTGGTTTGCCCATTCTTTGACATCTGTCACATTTCCTGGTATATTTAACTGCATCCTTGTGTAAGGTTGGCCAATAGTATCCTGTAGTTAATATTTTGAGAGCTATTCTTTTGGCTCCAAAATGACCTCCACAAGGTTCATCATGACATGCATGAAATATATCATATGTCTCATCTTCCCTTACACAGTGCCTCATAACTTGATTTGGCCCTGTATAAAATAAGCAATCTTCTATCCATGAGAAGTTGAAACTCTTTTCTACTAGCAGTCTTTTCTCTTTGGGTGATAAATGTGGGGGTGTCTTGTTAGCTGCTAGGTAGTTGGCTATGTCAGCATACCATGGACTATGTAAAATGATGGAAAACAAATTCTCATCTAGAAAGGAATCATTAATGATCTTATTATCTTGTGTGTGAATCCTTGACAAAAAATCTGCCACTACATTTGCTTTCCCCGGTTTATCAATGATAGTAATATCAAATTCTTGCATTAATAATAACCATCTTGCCAATCTACCTGTAATGAAGATTTTATTCATGAGGTACTTGATGGTTGCATGATCAGTATGTACAAAGATTTGATATCTAGTTATATAGTGTTTGAAATTATTAAGGGCATAGATGATAGCTAACATCTCTTTTTTAGTAACAGTGTAATTCAGTTTTGATCCTTGCAAATTTTTACTAATGTAATAAATTGCATTTTCCAAAACTCCTTGCTTATGTCCCAAAACTGCTCCGATTGCAAAATCGGATGCATCTGTATGAATGTGAAAAGGAATTGACCAATCATATCCTTTAAGCACAGGGGCCTGGGTTAAGGCTTCTTTGAGTTGACAAAATGATTTTTCACATGCAAATGTCCATTCAAACTCATCTTCCTTTGTCAATAAAGAATATAATGGCCCTACTTTTTGACTAAAGTCCTTGACAAATCTCCTATAGTACCCTGCATGGCCTAGAAAAATTCACATCCTTTTGTTTAGTAGGGGCAGGAAGATCAAGTATTTCTTCTATTTTACTTGGATCCACTTGAATACCTGATTGAGAGATTTGATGCCCCAACACTATACCTTCTTGCATCATCATAAAACATTTTTCACTATTTAAGGATAAATTGTGATCTTCACACCACTATAATCCTTTGGTCAGATTTTGTAATGCCTCCTTAAATGTAGTTCCATAAGTAGTAAATTCATCCATGTAGATTTTCATACAATCATGGGATATGTCTGAAAATTTACTAAGGACAACCCTTTGAAAGGTTGCAGGGGCATTACATAAACCAAAAGGAAGGACTGAATAGGCAAATGTGCCCCAAGGGCAGGTAAAGGTGGTCTTTTCCTGATCTTCTGGAGCTATTCTAATTTGATTATAACCACTAAACCCATCCAAAAATGAAAAGTATTTCTTACCTGCTAGAAAGTCTAGCACTTGATCTATAAATGGAAGTGGGAAGTGATCTTTTTAGTAGCAGTGTTGAGCTCCCTATAGTCCACACAAACTCTCCATTTTCCTCCTTTCTTTGGAACTATAACAAGAGGAGAAACCCATTGACTGTCTGAAATAGGGTAGATGAATCCTGCATGAAGCAACTTTTGCAGTTCCTCTTTAACTATTTCCCTTAAAGCAAGATTAATCCTTTGCCGAGGTTGTCTAACTGGTTTACAATCTTCTTTGATATAAATTCTATGGGTACACAATGTAGGATTTAATCCTTTCATATCCTGATAATCTCATGCAAAAGCTTGTTGTTGGGCTTTGAGTAATTCTATTAATGACAATTTTTGATCTGCTGCTAATTGATTATTTATATTCAGATTTCTCCCTGCAGCAATTTCTATTTGAATTACTGATTCTACATTAGATATTTAAGATAGAGAAGAGCTTTTAATCTCCTATGGTAGCAATGTGTGAAACATATCTGTGGTGTTAGGAGAATTTTCAAAGCCTGCAGATGGGAGAAGGGTATGTAGAGGACTTACTGGTATACCCAATGACAGTTGAGCTGCTCCATAATAATTCCTTATTATGTTAGAGAGTATTGTATCATCCTCTTGAAGTTCTATGAATGGGTCCCTTGAAAACATCATTAGTTTTTTAACAAAGTTAATTTCCTTTGCTTCTTCTCCTATGTCTGGCCATACTACTTGCTCTTGATCAATTTGTGGTTGTGCTAGAGAATAAAGTGCAAGTGTTTTGGTAGTAATACCATCTGAAATTGTCATATCTCTAGATATGCAACCTATATATGCATCAGCTGTTGCCAGCCAAGGCCTTCCCAGAATAATTGGATATCCACCTAATGTTGCCTTAGGAAAAGGGATTATGAAATCAACAGGATATTCCCAAGAATCTAATGTGACAACAATATCTTCAACTATTCCTTTAGGCCGAACATTGGAGCTATCAGCAAGCTGCAGGACCATTGGAGTTGATCTGAGACTAGTAATGCTGAGTTGTTGCATGACATCCTTAGTCATCACATTTATTGTTGCTTCTAATTATATCAAGGGATTTTTTATTTGAGTTCCATTAATGACTACCTTGACAATAGGGCTACGTGGGTCAGAATATTTAGGGACTGTTATTTTTCCTAACATAATATCAGCCAACTATCCTACCACATGCACTAATTTTGGATCTTTTCTCTTCCTCCCAGGTTTCTTTAGACATGCCTCTTTAATAGCTTTTCCATATATGGGAATATCTTTAATAGCTTGAAACAGTGGAATTTTAACACATATATGTTTTAGCTAATCAATAAGATCAAAAGCTATATCATCATCTTGCCTAGATACTTCTACTTGCAATCTTTGAGGAAACAGGAGAGTTCTTATAGGTATATTTGAAGTTTCAGACTGCTGAACTTACTCAGGGTTTCCATATTTATCAGGTGTGCTTTCCTGAGTAGTCTCCTCTATTGGTAACTCTGTTATGACTGGAGGAGATGGAGTAGGCAATGTTGTCCCTGATCTCAAATTAATATCACTTATATTGAGAGAGTATGCAGGATAATTATTAGGATCAGTTGAAAAAACTTGTTGTTTCTATTGTGCTTTATTATTTGGATTTGGAACATGTTGTGTTGGCAGTTGTGTTGGCTTGGATGAAGTGGTAGTAGGAGCTAGTGGCATTAAAGCTGGTTGTTGGGACTATTGTTGTGGCTACAGGAAACCTGATGACTGGTTTGCCCATTTCTATCCTCCCCTCTATTGTGGTGACTGTTGCCAGTTACTTTAAGGGGGAGACCAATTCCCTTGTGGCTGCTGCCATTGTGATGAGGAATTCTGATAATTAGGCCAAGGTTTTGGAGAGTTATTTCAAGACTAAGGAGTATAACTTCCAAAATTTTGGGAATATGGTGGTTGCCACTGATTATTTTGTGCATTGAAGTCAATATAAGGATTAGAAAATGACAATGGATCCTATGGAATACCTTATCTTGGAGGCCAAGGCTTTCATTGTGCAACATAAAAAAGTTGTTCATCATCTCCGTAGACAAGCTTTAAATCTAGGGAACTCTGGTGGCTATCAATTTTAGCTAACAGTTTGCATCTACAGTCCTTCTTCTTTTGTCAATAGTGAGGACAAAATTCAGCAAGCATAGCCTCTGCCTCCTCATGCTTCTTCTTTTCCTATAGTGTATCCAATTGGGTAGCCATATTATTAATTATATCTTCTTTAAAATCCTTCAACAGATGAGTTATCTCCATTATTGAAACTGATGAAGATGACTTTGCAATTGAAGAACTAGGCCTATAATGTCTTCCCCTTTTTGCTGCAACTCTTGAATACTTTTGACAGATTTGTCTAATATCATCCCATTGAACTTGAGTAATATCTCCTCCTCCCATTAGATCTAAGGAGTCAACATAGTCATCATTGATCCCCCTTAGAAAAATCAACTTCATAGAGTCTTCACTTAGATTGCTATGTTTGGATTTGTTGACACTAAATAAAAACCTTTCCAAATAGTCTTCCAGGCTCTCATCTTATTTTTGTGTCATTTTGAATATATCATCACCATGGTGGTCCATTCCCCTGCAATAGTATTTATACTTATCCAAGAAGTTTGTTTTCATTCCCTCCCAGGTAGTGATTACATTTCTTCCTAAACTCATACACCATCTCAAGGTAGCTTCTTTCAAAGTAGCAGGGAATAAGTTGAGTTTATGAGCATCAGTGGTAATCATAACTTCTGCAAAGGATATCAAATTCAAACAGAAAGGTGTTTGGATCTTTTATTACCAATCCATGAAATTTTGGAAGTGAAGAGGCTGGTATGTTTTTCAAATTTGCATTATCATGCAAATCAAGAATGGGGAGCTCAAATGTTGGATTTACAGGTGGAGGTGGAGAATTCGCTACCATTGGTCCCTGATAAATGACTTGAGGTAAAATATTTTGTCCAGGGGGTTCGTTCAAGAAATCTAGGTCTCCTTTTGACAAATTAAAGACACTACTATTTAGCACATAAGTTTCTACAAAAGGGTTTACTTCAGGTGCTTGATCTGATCTTATATCTTGTGTAGAATGTGTGTGTGTGAAAAAGGGTCTGTAGCTGTAAGCACAACACTTCAATTAAGTCATTACATGTATGGTTAGTAAATAATAATCAATCAATAATAAACCATAACAAAGCGACTAATTTCCTTCTAAAAGATGCGAGTATAAGATTGCTCTCAGATTTTTTATAAGAAATACCAGTGACTAGACTACACCAAGATGAAGGATTTAATCTATATGATATTAACTATATGGATGCAAAGATGAATAATTCAAGCAAATAACGGATTCAAGAAATATGGATTCAAGTAATGATAGATGCAAATAATCTAAAAAGAACAATCAATGACTCCAGAGCGAAATTAGTGTGATAATAATCTCCAAGCATGTTCTCAAAAATCTCTGGGGTAAATTGGAATGAGACCTGAAGACTAAATTTATAGAGAATTACAAGAGAAAAGCTCAATTTAGGATTAATTGAAAATAATTGAGAAATCAAGTTTAGTTAACCTTGAGATAGATTCCAATTATAGTTTAATTGAAATGCATTCAAATTAGAAGTCCAAGTTGCATTGGAAATAATAATAAATTAATTCCATGAATTTGTGATAAAAATAGATAATTCTTTTATTTATTCAAGAAAAGAGTCTTTTCGATGCAATTGAACTTCTTTTTCTGAAAAGCTTTGAGTTCCAATTTTAGAGAATAATTCAATAATTCAATTTAATTGCTTTTATGATTTCAAGTTCTAAATTTAGAAAAAGAAATAATATCTCAAGTTTGATTTCTCTTTCAATCCAATTTTTTTTGTTTAATTTCAATTCAACTCTTGCTTTGTAATTAATTCCTCTTTTGTAATAAATTAATTCCTTTTGCATGATTAAATGTCAATTTTATTAATTATTTAAATATGCAAGGATATTTAATAAATTAAATAAGATAATTGATCAAAATAATATTCTTGGAAATGATTCAATTAATTAAATGAATATTTAATTAATATTGAGTAATTGATTTGCCATGTGATATTTGATGATTAAAGAATTAGTAATGTGCTCAAGATTGATTTAATTGCCTTTGGTTAGGACCTTGGTGATGTTGTCGAGATTAGGGGCCCATGGTTTAGATGACCATTTTTAGGGTATTATATTTGCCCCTCTTTGAATTAATGTGCAAGCAGTGTGTTGGTTCAGAGAATGTGTGATGTCTAGAAGATGCTAGTTCTGAACTTGAATGATCACAAACTAGACGAAGAGCAAGGTGTTTAGCTTGATTCGAAGTGACAAAGCTGAATGAAGTCTGATTAAAGCGATACTAATCCCGAACTTGATTAAACTGAGGAATGATAGAAACAAAAGATACTGAACTTGAACTTGATTGATCAAGAAGCAGATCTTACTGATCTAGAAATTGATTGATCAAGAAGCAGATCTTACTGATCTAGAAATTGATTGATCTAGACACAGTGAGTGATGATAAAAATTGATCTTGAACTTGATTGATCAAGACACGATGAAGATAAACTGTCTAGCTTGATCAAGAAATGAATACTAAACACCTACTTAGATTGAGTGTGATCAAAGATACTCTTTAAACTTTTGATTGAGTTTAAACGAATAATCAGTTTGATGTAAAGCGATGAAACTGATTAACATTAAGAGATTGACTCAGATGAAAGACAAATATCAGCTTGATTTGAAGTGATGAAACTAATATGCCCCTAGCAATTGATTCGATTCAGATGATCGAGAGATCTCACCTTGATGTGAAGCGATGAAGATGAGATGCCCCTTAGCAATAAGAATTGATTTTCTTTAGTTGAAAAGATTTTGCTCAACTTTTGATGAAGATTTGAAAAAAAATGTTCTCGACATGTGAGATGTGAGGTCATAAGGTTGTAAGTATGCCCCCTCGGGAACGAAATTGAAAAAATAGCGAGGGTACTTGATCATAGGCAATTGTGTGGTGAAAATAAGTTATTTGAGCACAAATTGATTGTGAGGAATATTTGAAGAATCGATGTTGATTGATGAAAAATTGAGCATAGAGTTGATCATAAAGTTGATGTGTAGAGTTGAAATTGATATTCAACATTGAAATTGAGTGCAATTGGAAGAAAAAATGAGTATTTGATGAAAAGAGCGCTAAGTGATCCAAATTGTGAAATTGACTAGAAAAATGATCTTGAATTTTGATTTCGATCCCGAAAATGGAATCAGAGCAGGCAAATTAGCTAAGCATACAATTTTCATGTCCATCAGAGCAAGTTGAAAAATTAGGTTTTTGGCTATATATGAGACGAAAGTGTCATTTTCAAATCATTTTAACTCTCCAAATTTGAAAATTCAAAAAGCCTTCTGCAAAGAAAATGGTGGTCCCTACTTGTCAGCATCGATTCGACCACCAGAGACATCATAATTGACCCCAAAAATATGAGCCAGCAGTAAGTGATCGATCTTAAGCCTCTTTATGTTGTCAATTTTGAATTTTTTTGCTCATTTTTCAAATTTTTTGCATGTTTAGGGTCAGGTTTCACGTTTTATCGTGCGAGGTAGGAGTCTATCTCGTACGAGTAACTGTTAAAATTTCTTTTGTCATTTGAAGTCATTAGAATTATTGTTCGGGCCCTACCCTTGTATCGTACGACAGGTCTATAAAAAGACAATTTTGTTGTGCAGGGTCCGATAATTTGTCATTTTGGGTTGTTTTATCGTACGATAGCTATTCTCGATTCGTACGAAATACTACTTCTCTATGTTTTGTCGTTCGAGAGATAGTGAGCATTTTTTAAGTTCTAAATATGAAAATTTGATTTTGCATTTGACTTAGTTGGATTTGCTTGATGTTTTACTTCTCTTGTAGGCTCATTTGGAATGTTTTCTGATGCTTCATTGTTGGATTTTTTTGTAGGTTCGATTACCTCTTATGCTCTTTAGATATGTGTATCCTCCTACTATGGCATTAGTTTGACATTTATCTGAGGTTGATTAGGCTCATATTGATGTATGTGGTTTGACTCATCTTCTTGGTTTACCAGATATCCGTGTGAATCACGGTATGCTCACGACGTTGGTAGAGCGTTTCCATTCAGAGCATAACACAGTTCATTTGCCAATGGGGGAGTTGACTATCACTCTCGAGGATGTATATAGGATCCTCCATATCCCTTTTGCTGGGGATAAGGTGGATTACGATTTAGGACACCTTCCAGAATTACAGGCAGTGAGGCATGTCTTCAGAGATCTGGACATTTTGACCCATTCCATTAGTTGGGACATATTGATGAGTAGATATAGTGAGGAGTTTCCTCTGGCGTGTGTTCTAGCAGGATTTATAGGTTGTTTTTTGATGCCAGATAGAGGGTAGCAGGGTTTCCAGTGTGGTTGGGGCAAGATGTTGATGAGATTTATGGAGACCCCTCAGAGGCTTGGCTGGGGTTCTTGCTTGCTAGCTCACATGTATCGCGAGATGCATGAGATCATATATAGAGATGGTCGGAGCATGGCTGCAAGTGTATATATTTTATAGGTTTGGGCTTGGGAGCATCTTCCCATTTGTCAGCCTATTGTAGATGATAGTAGAGAGCTTGGGCAGTCGATTATATACAGGTATGCCAGTTATATTATGCAGCCCCATCTTGGCAAGAAAATTTTTTGGCGGTGATAGTTAGATGATTTGATAGCCATAGTGTGGAGACTATATAGAGGTTTGGAGCCATGGTATGACTGGTGGCTAGTCTGTAGGGACCTTTTTGTCATGTGTCCACTTATTGGGAGATCACAGACTATTGTGGAGCGGTTCATCATTTCTCGAGTGATGAGGCAGTATGGCCAGCCTTAGGGGATCTCATAGGAGTTTATAGTGTATGCGCGTTACGCGGATGAGGAGAGACATGGATGACCTCCACAGTTATCTTATGCCTTAACTATGTAGGAGCTGACTAGTCTACAATGCCTTAGATGGGATTATATGGATGATGTAGTAGATGCAGGGGTATTGCCCCAGTACAGAGAGTGGTTCTAGCAGTATCCTTTTCCTAGGTTTACTGATCTGGTTGAGCAGGCATCACGCATTGAGGATATTGAGGATGATGCTCCCACATAGGTATAGGGATAGGGTTCGAGATAGGGCCAAAGACAGGGACATGGACAGAGAGCTGAGACTCCGAGGTGGACAGGTGGTGATCCTGGTGCTAGTAGCAGCAGGGTTCTAGCTGAGGGTGAACAGTAGAGGGATGAGGGTGGATCCCTTGGGAGAGTAGGAGTGAGATTGGGTTGAGCTGAGGAGGAGCGAGAAGCTCTGAGATAGGTCTGGTAATGGTGAGAGGAGCAGGGTGGTACTAAAGGTGGAGATAGGGGTGGAGAGTCAGTGAGAGAGCAAGGGACAGACATAGGATGGTCGATGAGAGCACGTCTTGCAAAGCTGTAGTCACAGTTGATAGTGGCTTAGACTCAGTTGGCAGAGTGAGATCGTTAGCTTATGGAGATGAGAGCAGAGAATGATCGTCAGGTCGCGGTGATGAGAACAGAGTGAGACACCCTCTAGTAGGAGGTTTTGCATCAGAACAGTAGGGCAGTCTACTATGTCGTAGCATATAGCGTGGTAGTTCCAGTAGCGCAGCAGGTGATTCCTTATTCTTAGTATATGGAATGTTCTAAGGGAGCTCGGGCACCTCGATAGGATCTCGGTCATCAGGCTCTTCCTCCTCCACCAGGCAATGAGGGAGAGGCTCAGAGCTAGATATTCTTCTTGTATCTCGGATATATTTTTTTGTAGACACACCCATTTTTTTGTAGCCTATACGATTCTTGCTTCGATGGGAGTTTGTATATGTCATTTGACATCATTTTGTACCTTTAGACTTGACATGATATATATACGAGATCTGATTTGACTTCATCATTCTTGTGTTGATTCATTTATGAGATGTCTTTTATATGCTTTGTTCTATATGTATGCATTTCTTTTCAATATGAATATATATAATGCAGATGATTATGGATGTCTATTTTTGTTTCTTTTCATATGCAAATAAATGAATGTGCAACTAAGTAATGAATAATGCAATTTTTTTTTTCATTTTTCTATGCAATAAGATGAATGCAGATGAGTGAATAATGAAATGTATGAATCTATATTAAATGTTATGTATGCAGCTAAAACATCTCAAAACACAAGTACTCAATTGGAGAAATGATGATAAATAGACCACTTAGCGTAAGAAATGATAATGCTTTCAACTCTCATTCAGAAGATAAAGAGATTATTACCATACCAAAATCACTCTAAATTCACAAAAATGCAGAATGATATACAAAATGATATGCGAAATGCAACCTAAACCTAGTCACTGGATTTAAAATACTTAAGATTCATCACTGAGCATAACGAACACAATAGGCAGGTTAGAGTTTCTTTCTTTTTTAATGTGCAATATGTATTATCTTGTCCGCAATGACCCTTTTTTTGGTCATATCCTTGGACAGATTTCGTAGGGACCCGAATTGTATCATAAAGAAATTCTCTCAAAACAAACAAAGAAATGATATGGACCTCCCTGTAACATACAAATAAGCGGAGTCGAGGTATGTGAGGTGATTTCACCTTGTTGTGAAGGCTCTTATCATAGACACCCAGCTAATTTATATGTTTCCAGATCATTGGGATCATTCCTACAAGTAGAAAACAAAAAAACTATCATGCCCCCAATCCTTGCTCCTCTTAGTCACAATAGACTTCCTCGAGTTACTCAGAGGGATAATAATCAATCACTTACCGATGGCTCATAGTTTTGAGGTTGATTATGACATTTCTAGCACTCGAATCGATGCCGATGAGTAGGGACCACCATTTTCTTCACATAAGGCTTTTTGAATTTTCAAACTTGGAGGGTTAAAATGATTTGAAAATGACACTTTCGTCTCATATATAGCCAAAAACCTAATTTTTCAACTTGCTCCGATGGACATGAAAATTGTACCCTTAGCTAATTCACCCACTCTGATTCCATTTTCGGGATCGAAATCAAAATTTGAGATCATTTTGCTAGTCAATTTCATAATTTGGATCACTTAACACTCTTTTCATCAAATGCTCATTTTTTCTTTCAATTGCGCTCAATTTCAATGCTGAATATCAATTTCAATTCTACACATCAACTTTATGATCAACTCTATGCTCAATTTTTCATCAACCAATGTCAATTCTTCAAATATTCCTCCAAATCAATTTGTGCTCAAATAACTTATTTTTACCACACAATTGCCTATGATCAAGTACCCTCACTATTTTTTTGATTTCGTTCCCAAGGGGGGATACTTAGGACCTTATGACCTCACATCTCACATGTCGAGAACATTTTTTTTCAAATCTTCATCAAAAGTCGAGCAAAATATTTTCAACTAAAGAAAATCAATTCTTATTGCTAAGGGGCATCTTAGCTTCATCGCTTCACATCAAAGTGAGATCTCTCGATCATCTGAATCGAATCAATCGCTAGGGGCATATCAGTTTCATCACTTCAAATCAAGCTGATATTTGTCTTTCATCTGAATCAATCCCTTAATGTTAATCAGTTTCATCGCTTTACATCAAACTGATTATTCGTTTAAACTCAATCAAAAGTTTAAAGAGTATCTTTGATCACACTCAATCTAAGCAGGTATTCAGTATTCGTTTCTTGATCAAGTTGGACAGTTTATCTTCATCGTGTCTTGATCAATCAAGTTTAAGATCAATTTTTATCATCACTCACTGTGTCTAGATCAATCAATTTCTAGATCAGTAAGATCCGCTTCTTGATCAATCAAGTTCAAGTTTGGTATCTTTTGTTTCTATCGTTCCTTAGTTCAATCAAGTTCAAGATCGGTATCACTTTGATCAGACTTCAACCAGCTTTGTTGCTTCGAATCAAGCTAAACACCTTGCTCTTCATCTAGTTTGTGATCATTCAAGTTCAGAACTGACATCTTCTAGACATCACATGTTCTTTGAACCAACGCGCTGCTCGCACATTAATTCAAAGAGGGGCAAATGTATTACCCTAAAAATGGTCATCTAAACTATGGACCCCTAATCTCGACAACATCACCAAGGTCCTAACCAAAGGCAATTGAATCAATCTTGAGCACATTATTAATTGTTTAATCATCAAATATCACATGGAAAATCAATTACTCAATATTAATTAAATATTCATTTAATTAATTGAATCATTTCCAAGAATATCATTTTGATCAATTATCTTATTTAATTTATTAAATATGTTTGCATATTTAATTAATTAATAAAATTACCATTTAATCATGCAAAAGGAATTAATTTATTACAAAAGAGGAATTAATTACAAAGCAAGAGTTGAATTGAAATTAAACAAAAAGAATTGGATTGAAAGAGAAATGAAACTTGAGATATTATTTCTTTTTTTAAATTTAGAACTTGAAATCATAAAAGCAATTAAATTGAATTATTGAATTATTCTCTAAAATTGGAACTCAAAGCTTTTCAGAAAAAGAAGTTGAGTTGCATTGAAAAGACTCTTTTCTTGAATAAATAAAAGAATTATCTATTTTTATCACAAATGCATGTAATTAATTTATTATTATTTCCAATGCAACTTGGACTTCTAATTTGAATGCATTTCAATTAAACTATAATTGGAATCTATCTCAAGGTTAACTAAACCTGATTTCTCAATTATTTTCAATTAATCTTAAATTGAGCTTTTCTCTTGTAATTCTCTATAAATTCAGTCTTCAGCTCTCATTCCAATTTACCCCAGAGATTTTTGAGAACACGCTTGGAGATTATTATCACACTAATTTCGCTCTGGAGTCATTGAAGATCATTGTGCTTTTTAGATTATTTGCATCCATCATTGCTTGAATCCGTTATTTGCTTGAATTATTTATCCATTTTGCATCCATATAGTTAATATCATATAGATTAAATCCTTCATCTTGGTGTAGTCTAGTCACTGGTATTGCTTATAAAAAATATGAGAGCAATCTTATACTCACATCTTTTAGAAGGAAATTAGTCGTTTTGTTATGGTTTATTATTGATTGATTATTATTTACTAACCATACATGTAATGACTTAATTGAAGTGTTGTGCTTATAGCTATTTTTTTTTAGCAAGGTGCCTGTTTACCAAGGCATTTTCTCTCTTTATATTTTTTTTCTTTTTCTCTTTTTTTTGTATTTTATGATTTTTCTGATTTTTTTGATTTTTTTTTCAAGACTTTTTTAAATTTTTAGGATTTTTTTTCAGGACTTTTTCAGCTATACAAGTTGGTGGCACAGAGAATGCTAAGAGAAGAATTTATTCAAGTGGATGGCGTTAATCAATTCATGGAGCTGTTCTCCTTCTGAATTTGAGAGTTGATAGGCACCAAAGCCGAAAATTGTAGTAACAATGTAGGGACCCAGCCAGTTGGGTTCAAACTTCCCTTTATTGTCTCGAAACTACTGATTTTTAGGATTTTCTTTCAGAACTAGGTCACCAACTTGAAATTCTCTTTGTCGAACTTTCTTGTTATATCCTCTAGACATTCTCTTCTGATACACTCTGAGATGATCAAACGCCACTTGTTGACGCTCATCCAGGAATTCGAGTTCTTGCAATCTAGATATTCTATGATCTTCATCAGTAACAAGATCTTGCAAAGAAACTCTTAGAGATGGTATTTCTACTTCAATAGGTAGTACTGCTTTGGACCCATACACCAAAGAGAAAGGTGTAGCCCCAGTAGGTGTTCTAATACTTGTTTTGTAAGCCCATAGTACAGGATTGAGTTGCAGATGCCAATCCTTCTCAGATTTGTTCACTGTTCTATGCAAGATAGTCAGTAGGTTTTTGTTAGATGCCTCAGCTTGTCCATTACCTTGAGGGTAATATACCGATGACCAATGTTTCCTTATTTTGAATTTCTCACAAAGCTCGTCCAGATCTTTATTCTTAAATTATCCTCCATTATCAGTCACAATGGATGAAGGTATCCCATACCTGCAAATGATATAGTTTCGGATGAACAAGGCGACTTGTTTACCAATTTCTTTGATGAGCGGAACCGCCTCTACCCACTTGGCGAAATACTCAGTGGCCGTTATGATGAATTTATGTCTGTTGGATGATGCAGGATATATCTGACCAATGAGATCAAAGGCCCATTGCTGAAAAGGCCAGTGTGTAATAAATGGTATGAGGTCCCTGTTACTACTTATCAAGTTGCCATTAGTTTTATGTTCAAAGTTATTCTATATACTCTAGTCGGTTATCTATATCGAAATATTCAGTCGGTATGCACAGTCCAATCGGTTATAGAAGAAAGTAGTCATAGAGCCCAGTATGCACCGAGCTATCTACCGAGTAGCAAAGATGACACACCGAGTGAAACATGTTACCAGATTCATTGAACCTGGACATACATATGGAAACATGTTACAAGATCAAGGTACATAGAACCGTTATCACATTGGAAATTGCACTTAAAGATTGTGTATGATTTTGAGGTCATCTATCCAATGAAATATTTTGCATGGTTATTCATTCAATAAAACATATTTGTAAGATCGAAGCAATGAATGGATCACCGACATAAGAGATCTATTTATACAACATGGATTAAGATAAGATATATACATGTAGCATGACAGAAAGGAAGATATAGAAATATATGAAGCAAGACATGTAAAAGCACTAAGTGTTATGACTGTTACAGAGACACTAAGGTCACCGAGAAGGATTTCAGAGAACAGTCAAAGAATAGAGTAAATAGAAGGGTTTACCGAGTTACTATATGGGTTACCGAGGTATGCTATAAGCAAGGTAATCTTATTCTGAGCACATAGAATCTACTATAACATTCTAGATGTAAAGTTGCAGATATTTGTAATGATTTTACTGTAATATTTTGAAGTTGTAAGAGAAACCTTTAGTAGGGTAAAAGACTCTAATCAAGTCTATAAATTGTAAAGCCTCTAACCAGGTGCAACATTTAGATTAAGTGTTGTAAAATCTTTTAGCAAGGTAGATCTAACAGATCTTGATACTCCTAATAGGGTAAGCTATCAGAAATAGCTAAACATGTAGCTCTAACCGAGCAATCTTTATTCTTGTAGTAGTGAAGTTGTGGGTGCCATCCCCACCATAGTTTTTCTCTCTAACCAAGAGTTTCTGCGTAACCAAAATATATGTGTTATGGAGTGAATCATGTATGATTATTATCTATTTGTTTTAGCTTTATATTATGTTATTGCACTATTCGGTTTATGCATAATAGTAAAGTTATTGTTGAAGAAAAGTTTTGAAGTATTGATTCACCCCTCCCCTCTTAGTACATTAGCTTTCCATATTGGGCCTAACAGTCCCTTGTCAGGGCATGTATGATATTTCCATGAAGCAGACATTTCTCACAAGTCTTAGTAAATTTTATGGCGTCTTTTTCCATGTCTGACTAGTAGTAGCTAACCCGTAGTAGTTTCCGAGCTAAAGTTAGGCCATTCGAATGAGATCCACAAATAGCTTCATGGACTTCCGATAATGCACGTTTAAATTCTTCAGTTTCTAGACATCTAAGCAATACACCATCCAAACCTCGTCTAAATAAATCATTAGCTATGATAACATACCGTGAAGAGTTCTAGGTTAGGTTTCTTTTCTTATTTTGAGTAAGATTTCTAGGGATAATTTGGTTGCATAGATAGGAATAGATGTGGTTGTATCAAGATGAGTCATGTCCAATGATAGCACAGACTATTTGCATCTTAGAAGAATCATAAGCAGGGTAATATAACTCTTCCACCAGGAAATCAAAGAAAAAATTGGACCCCTGTAACTCAGGTATAGATGTCAAGGTGGCCATAACATCTGTTGCTCTGTTTGCAGATCTAGGAATCTGTTGGAATGATACAAAAGCAAAATACTTCTTAAGATCATCAACCATCCTCTTGTAAGGCATCAATTTTTCATCTCGAGTCTGATATGTATCATTGATTTGATTAACCACCAACTGAGAATCTCCATAGATATACAATTTTGCAACCTTCCATTCAATAGCTAGTGTTATCCCACTCACCAAAGCTTCATATTTTGTAATGTTGTTTGTGCAAGGGAATAGAATCTTATAAGAATTTGGGATTGAATACTTCTGAGGAGTAATGAATAATATGCCAGCACCTGAACCATTTTGTGTAAAAGACCCATCAAAGAACATTTTCCAAGGTTGTTGAGTAAGATGCATTATAGATTCATCTGGAAACTCTATGTGTAGTGGTTGAGAGTCTTCAAGCAGAGCTTCAGCAAGTTGATCAGCAATTACCCATCCTTTTATGGCTTTGTGTTCCACATATTCAATGTCAAAGTCTGTAAGGATCATGACCCATTTCACCAATCTTCCAGTAAGTGTTGCCTTATTGAGAAGATACTTGAGTGGATCAATTTTGGCAACCAACTTGACTGAATGTGCTAGCATGTAGTGTCTCATTTTTTGTGATGCAAAGACTAACGCCAAGCATGCTTTTTCTATTATAGTGTAGTTCATTTCATAAGACACCAATGTCCTACTAATGTAATAAATAGCTCATTCCTTTTTGTTGTCATCCTGTTGTGCCAGAAGTGCCCCCAGTGATGAATCAGTTGTTGATATATATAAAATTAGTGGTTTACCCTGAATTGGTGACATCAATATCGGAGGACTCAACAGGTACTCTTTGATTTGCTGAAGATGTTGTTCACACTACTGATCCCAATTGTAAATTACTCCTTTTCTCAATACCTTTGTGAAAGGTTGAGCTTTGTCTGCTAGCTAAGAAATGAATCGTCTAATGGATTAGAGACGTCCCTGTAGACTTCTCATTTGACTGATGTTCTTCGGAGGTGGAATTTCCATTATGGCTTGGACCTTTTCAAGATAAACCTTGATTCCCTTCTTTGAAATGATGTAGCCAAGTAGTTTACCAGATGTCACTCTGAATGCACACTTCTTTGGATTTAACCGGAGTTTGAACTTTTCCATTAACTCTTGAATATGTATTGATCTTTTCATAGCCTTCACTAAGGTGTCATGAACATAATCTTCCATATTCTTATGCATCATATCATGAAAAATAGTTGTAACTGCTCTTTAATAGGTTGCTTCTACGTTCTTTAGCCCAAATGGCATGACGTTCTAGCAAAAGGTTCCCCATGCACAGGTGAAAGTTGTCTTTTCTTGATCTCCAGGAGCTATTTTGATTTGATTGTATGTATCAGGAGAATCCATCCATTAGTGAGTACATTTCATACCCAGCAGTCATGTCGACTATCATATCAATATTTGGTAATGGAAAGTCATCCTTCAGACAAGCTTTGTTAAGATCTCTGAAGTCAGTGCAAACTCTGATAGAATTGTCTGCCTTTGACATAGGTACTATGTTTGAAATCCATTCGGCATAATCTATAGCTCTAATGAATCCAGCTTTGAGTAGTTTTTCTAGTTCAGCCTTGACTAATAGTGCTACATGCAGGTGCATCTTATGGATTTTTTGCTTAACTGGTTTTACTCCTGGTGTAATTGAAAGATGGTGCATAATGAGATCAGGATCCAAGCCTATCATATCAGAGTACATCCATGCAAAGTTTATTTTCTTTTCTAAGAATAGCTGAGTGAACTCCTTCAATTCTTCTGCTAATAGGGATTTAGCCACATGAATGATGTATGGTGTCTCTTGACTCCCAATTTTCACTAGCTGAGTTGGCTCGATCAATATGGAGGACCTTTCCTGGAAATGACTTGGTAGTATATCAAGTATCTCACCTTCCGGTGCCTCAGAGAGGTTTTCACCTTTAGGTACGTCCTTTATTTTCTCTTTTTTAGATTCTGACACTGCCACAATGTGGTTTTCGCCATCAGATCTTTTATTTTTATTTTTCTTCTTTTTGCGACTAAGATAATTGATATCCGCTTCAGTCATATTTTCACTTTGTTCACTGGTGGAAGAGTCCATAGGTTCGACTGGATTGAGATAATAGGCTAACATATAGTCATTGGCAAAAGTAGGTATATTAATGGGCTGGTTTTGTAAAGTACAGTCAATCAATTTGAGATGTACTAAGTGTAATACCCTAAAAATGGTCATCTAAACCATGGGCCGCTAATCTCGACAACATCACCAAGGTCCTAACTAAAAGCAATAAATCAACCTTGAGCACATTATTAATTCTTTAATCATCAAATATCACATGGCAAACCAATTACTCAATATTAATTAAATATTCATTTAATTAATTGAACCATTTCCAAGAATATCATTTTGATCAATTATCTTATGTAATTTATTAAATATCCTTGCATATTTAATTAATTAATAAATTTGCCATTTAATCATGCAAAAGGAATTAATTTATTACAAAAGAGGAATTAATTACAAAGCAAGAGTTGAATTGAAATTAAACAAAAAGAATTGAATTGAAAGAGAAATAAAACTTGAGATATTATTTCTTTTTCTAAATTTAGAACTTGAAATCAGAAAAGCAATTAAATTGAATTATTGACTTATTCTCTAAAATTGGAACTCAAAGCTTTTCAGAAAAAGAAGTTCAGTTGCATTGAAAAGACTCTTTTCTTGAATAAATAAAAGAATTATCTATTTTTATCACAAATGCATGGAATTAATTTATTATTATTTCCAATGCAACTTGGACTTCTAATTTGAATGCATTTCAATTAAACTATAATTGGAATCTATCTCAAGGTTAACTAAACTTGATTTCTCAATTATTTTCAATTAATCCTAAATTGAGCTTTTCTTTTGTAATTCTCTATAAATTCAGTTTTCAGCTCTCATTCCAATTTACCCCATAGATTTTTGAGAACATGCTTGGAGATTATTATCACACTAATTTTGCTCTAGAGTCATTGAAGATTATTGGTCTTTTTAGATTATTTGCATCCATTATTGCTTGAATTGATTATTTGCTTGAATTATTCATCTATTTTGCATCCATATAGTTAATATCATATAGATTAAATCCTTCATCTTGGTGTAGCCTAGTCACTGGTATTTCTTATAAAAATCTAAGAGAAATCTTATACTCACATCTTTTAGAAGGCAATTAGTCGCTTTGTTATGGATTTTTACTTATTGATTATTATTTACTAACCATACATGTAATGACTTAATTGAAGAGTTGTGCTTGTAGCTACAGACCACTTTTTCACACACACATCTCTGGCACCCACCGTGGGGTAGAAGACTACATTTTTCGGCCTCCAAGACTGACTGGTTTTTTTTTTGTCATTTTCCAGATTTCAATTTTTTTGATTTTTCATCCATACATCTCGTACGACAATTCCCACAGGCTGAAATGACAAACTGCAGGTGTCATACGAACTGGAATCCTTTCCTATACAAGTTGGGATCCTATATCGTATGAGTTTTATACTGTCGTACGACTCTGTATTTTCTGGTAAAAAAGTAAAAAAGAGGCAAATTTTTATGATTTTTATTGATTATTCTGACGATTAACCCTGATTGTTTATCTGTCTATCTCAGAATTTTTCACAGCCTAATCAGTTTTTGCAGAACGCTTGTCAAAGAATATGCTTGTCACACAAAGACAATATGACTATTGATTCATTGTCTTTGCAGGTTGCCTAAGGAGAATCGACTAAACATCATGTATTCTTTAAATTCATTTTTAGGAACCTAACTTGCTATCTGGTTAACAAATTTGTCTTTCATGTTTTTATAAGATTCTGAGAGGTAGGAGAGTATGCTCTTGTCTTTTTCTAGACAATTAGAAATCCAAACCTTGAGGCTTTTTCTTTGTTTGAGATTTGTACATCTTTAGCAGGCCTGCCCTCCCGAGGGGTTGAAAAACTCTTAAAGCCGTTACGACTGGTGTGAGAAGAATGACCTAAGTGGGAACAAATAAATGCCAAGTACTCCAACCCACTATAAAATAAACATGATTTGATGAAAATCAAGTCAACGGTAGTGCTTGGGAATAGCTCTCCTCCATACCTTCAGGTATATTAAACCTTGGTTTTCAAGGCTAGGAGACCTCTTAATTGAGTTTATACCTTGACATGCTGAACGGATCCCTGACTAGTTCTGATTAAAATTAGAAGCTACCCGGTTCACCTCTGAAAAGGAGATAATCTTTGTGCAAGAGAGATATTAACTCTCCCAAGATACTTGTCATTTCATGCCCCCATTAGCATTTGGAGTCGTATAATACGACATTGAGAATCCATTGCATGAGACTCAGCGGCCATATTCTGATTAGCTATTGGGTGTGTACCTAAGTCTACGAGAAAAGGTTTTCTTTCCTCACCAAATTCCTTAGGGTTTGCATGTTGTGATTGAAGTCACTATACATACTACTTGTTTTTTGTGTTTTCATCCCTAAAAAAAAAACTAAAATATCAAAATTGGAGAAGACAAGAAACCAACTCAGTGATTAGAAACTCTATCTGTGTCAGAAACTAGTCCATCCTAGCTCAAAACTTTTTCCATGTCAGAAACTAGTCCATCCTAAGTTGAAACTCTGTCCGTGTTAGAAACTAGTCCATCCTAAGTCGAAACTCTGTCTGTGTCAGAAACTAGTCCATCCTAAGTCGAAACTCTATCTGTGTCAGAAACTAGTCCATCCTAAGTCGAAACTCTATCCGTTTCAGAAACTAGTCCATCCTAAGTCGAAACTCTATCTGTGTCAGAAACTATTCCATCTTAAGTTGAAACTTTGTCTGTGTCAGAAACTAGTCCATCTTAAGTCAAAATTTTGTATCCTGGTAAAAAATTAGTCCATCTCAGAATTGGTCATACTCAGTTATCATACTTAGCAATTGAAAAAAAACTCAAAATTTCTAGGCTCTATCCTGTGAACAGTCATACGAGTCTAATAATTTATCATGTTCCACTTGATCCTGTGTCGTACTAGTCTTCTGATTTGTCATCCTATACCTAATCTTGTGTCGTACGAGTCATTTTCATCTGTCATCTGGCTCTGTATCCTGTATCATACAAAACAAAACTGCTCTGAGTATTTTTTCATCCTACACATACCCAAATGTCCTACGGTACGAGGAAGCAACTCATACGTAACAACAATTTTGTCGTCCTAAAGCTGCTAAATTGTCATCCGATTTAGAAAATTGTGTTGTACGAGTCTTTGGTTTTGTCAGAATAGAATAGTAAAACTTGCCTAAAAATAGTCTACAGCAAACATAATACTAGTTATCAATTTTCTTGAGCATAAACAGATCAAGACAGCGTACTTTTACCATTTGTGTTGCACGATTTGGTCGATCATCTTTCAGCTAGTTCAATCAACTACCTATCAAATTTTAGTCACTTAGATAACATCTTATATAGGATAGATCATTCCTGAAACCAGATTGAATCTTACACTACTCTTAGAATCAACTTAGATAAACATCTTATACAGGATAGATCGTTCCTAAAACCAAACTGAATCTCAATTGTTTCTCCCAAACAATACTCTAAATAAAACAACTAGCTCTGAAATTGATCTTGACCTCTACATCACAAACAACTTTAGGTCACACTAATCCATAAAGATGCCTACACAAACCAGAAGTTCTCATAAGAAAGAAGCCAAAGGCAAAGGAATACCCTTTTCATACATCGATAATCCATTTTATGAAGGGGATCCACTCACTGACATACCATCATCATCAGGTGGACCAATTTTTGATGAGCCTAAATCTCCCACTGTATATGAGATGGAACACAATGACGGAAAAAAGGACGATGATAACATTCCTGAAAATGATAATGTTTCCTCATCATCAAGTGAGGCTGACGAAGCCATTGAACCTCCAGAAAAGGAAATTCATGATTGTCAAAAGGACAAAGACTTTAGAAAAATGATGAAAGCTATCATGACCCAAGAGAAGGAAGACTATTTCTTAGAACTAGCAAAACAATGTGCCAAACTTCCTACTGGATATGATGTTTAGACGCTCGTTACTAAAAAGAAAGAATCACCTATACTCATGGTACACAAACAATTACTAGCCTTATGAATGGAAGTCATAGAATTGAAAAATAAGGACAAGTCCCCAAAACAATATTCTCTAGAAACAATATGTCCCTTTCCATTTGACAAGAATCTATACATGCCTCCATTTCCCTCACGAGTGGAGATCCCAAAATTTGATAAGTATGATGGTACCTCAGATCCCCAAGATCATGTCAGAGAGTTTTGTGCTACCTATATGGAGTTCATGCATGATCAAATGTACCTCATGTGCCTTTTCCTGAGGAGTTTAGGGGGTCAAGCAATGGAATGGCTCTCAAGCCTACCCAAAGGAATAAAAACGTTTGAATAACTAATCCAACTATTTTTACAACAGTACTCATACAACATTCGACATCCTATGACTATGATCGATCTTTGCAATACTAAACAAAAAACAAGGGAGCCTCTTCTTAGTTTCCTCCAACGCTAGAGAAAGATGTTTTCTAGGTATTCTTGACCTATCCCAGACTCTGATAAAATGGATATATTTGTCAATAACTTGGTCCCTGAACTGAAATATAGTGTACAAATGCAATTACACCCATCATTTAATAAAATGGTAGATAATGCCATTCGAATGGAAGATGTGCTCTTAAAGAAGGGGGATATCACGCCTTGGAAAGAAACACAACCCAAATCTAGCTCTAAAGAGAAAAATAAGTATTAGAAATTTGGCAAAGACAACAACAAGAATGTTGTTAACGATAGAGTAGTAGACACTGTTAAAGATAACTCAAAGCCCACGATATTCAACTTGGCTAGTGGTACACAAGCACTTAAAGCTACTAAGGTTGCAGCAGAAAATCCACCAAAGAAAACAAAAGAATGGTTCAAAGAAAAGCCTTGGCTTTCCAAACCTAAGCATGATTTTACTCCTCTCGAAGAATCGTATGAATCCACTTTCAAAACTTTGTTAGCAAATAACTTGATAACACTTCCAGATAACTCCAGACCATATGATCTAGATGTCAAACCAAGATGGTGGAGAGAAAATGAATATTGTGACTTCCGTCAGAATAAAGATCATAACATAAACAATTGCATGAAGCTAAAACATGAGATTCAAGATCTCATAGACGGTGGTAAAAAAGTTGTTGGGAATCATCCAACCAATGTAGATCATAAAGCATTTAAGGACCCTTTTCCTGTTTACGAACAAGGTGATTCTTCAAAGACCAAAGGAGGTGCCAAGGTAAATTATACTTATACCAGTCAGGACAACATTGTCATGCCCAAAATTTAGAGCAAGAACGGAATAATTTTTTTTTTTTTTAATAACAACTAAATAACAATAAGTTCGTTGACACGAAATGCACTAACTAGTTTTGGTCTTAACTATGTTTAGAATGAGCTTTATCTACTAACTTAAATAACGGAATTAATTTAAGATTAAATACGAATTAAAATGGACTAGCTTATTGTCTGTCAATCTATTTAATTTATAATTAAATATCAACTTCATAATATTTAGTTCATAAACATTCAAGCTATTTAAATTTAAAATAAATATTAACTTTATTAATATTTATTTCATGAATACTTAAATCTATTTAAATTAAAAATAAATATTAATTTCATTAATATTCAGTTCATAAACTTCTTAATCAATTTAAATTTAAAATAAATATTGACTTCACTAATATTTAAACATCTCATCTTAATTAAATTTTAAAATCAAATATTACTTCATTATTATTTGTTTTATAACATCTCAATCTTTCAAAAATTAAAATTAAATAATTCAGCCCTATATATATATATATATATATATATATATATAGAAGGGTTTACCCATATAAACCCTAACCCTTATTTATTCTATAAAATAACCCCTTATTTTATTTTAATATTATTAAACATATTCACCCTAGCCCTAACTGGCTAGGGTTTTCTTTTTTTTCTATTATGCAGGGCTGAAAGAGCAAGGTCGGTGGCCATGGCGGAGGGCGGGGTTGCAGCCTATCATTGGCGCACGATGCACAGGGGGGAAGGAGGAGGCGGCGACGTTTCCTGTGGGCGCTGCTCACTGTGGATTACCACAGTGGTGGCAACCATTGTGGTTGCCCACAGTGTCGGCCTTAGGGTCATCCACTGTGGGAAGCCGTAGTGGCGCCGACCACTGTGTTTAACAAAGTGGGTCCGACCGATACCAAGGTCCCTTTTTTTAATTTTTTAATTTATTTATTTTTATTTAAACAAAATAAAATTTGTTAAATATCTCTTTTTAAAAAAAATATATAATTATATATATATATATATATATATATATATATATTTATAGCATTTCTATATGCATGCAGACATAATACCCTATTTTTATTTTGGTGACCATTATTCTGATTTTAGATAGAAAAATATAAATGGATTAATACTTTCCTAATTCATTCACAGCAAGGGTTGTTTTTTTTCTTTTAAAACCAAAATACTTATTGCCAAAACATAGATGAACTAAATTAACCTTAGATTTATCTTCTACATAAAGTAACTGACTAAATTAAATTAATTTTATACAGCAAATTTAACAAGTTAAAATATTACATTTACGAGATGAAATATCTATTTAGATACTAACTTTCTGAAATAAATGAAAGAATAATTTCCAGAACTTTATTGTACTATATTGCATTTACAGAAAATAGAACTATATAGTGTATTTTCAACCTACAATATGCATGCAAATCTAATTTATGCCTTTCCTATTTTATTTTATTTTAAATGCATAAGAATGGAATAAATTTCCTGCTAATCAATTTATCATAAACACATCAGATCTACAATTCTTTTTTTACTTAAGAAAAAAATAATTTAGGAATACTCATTTCTTTTCTACAATAAATAAATTTACTGATTCTGCAATTACTACAGCAAATAAATAGATAATAAATTTTTATTAAAATCTATCAACAACTAAATCTCATATTTTCTGCAATTAAAATGAAGACAAAATCGTAGATAAAAAGGAAATCACAGAATTAAATAAAAATGATTTTTAAATTTCAGTGAGCTATTGCATGCAATTCAAAGGCATTTCTTCTTTAATAGAAAGATGAATATATCTAGCTTTTTTCATTCCAAAAAGTATTCTGCAAAATTTACAAGATAATTTCCTTATCTAAATAACAAATAACGAAATCCCATATCTTTATTTCTATTTTACAATTAGACTCTCATTTCAACGAATGAGGATATATTTCTCCTTTTAAAACTAATATTTACAACTACAAATAATTTCTGCAACAATAACTCCTGCAACCTTCCACTTGTCCTATTCTTTTCTCCCGACAATCCTACATATTAAATCACAACTATGACCATGGAGTGCTCACCTCCCAGCCTAGGCTAACTGGTAGCCACCCCCAAGCTCAGAGAACCAAGCCCTAGACGGGAAACAAACATTCAAACACAAAGAAGACAAAATGCACACAGATTCAAACACACTCCCATCCCGGCTACACTACACCACACTTTGGTGATGACCTTTTTAAGGGTGGTAGTGGACCAATACCCCAAGGAGAACTGCAAGTATGGAAAACATGTAGCCACCTAATGGCACAACAAATACATCAAGAATTGCAACTCCTTATTCCTTATGCCCCCCAAGGCATTCTAGCCTTATTTCCCTCCTTATGACCCCCATTGCACAAATAGGCCATGCAGCAAGGGTCACACAAAAATCCCTTGTGATCACTCTCATAATGAGAGTCTCTCACTCGAGGGTTGTCACTGCTACCACCCACAAGATCCTCCTCTCTCCCAAGAGTAAGAGGTCTTGAAGACTCCCAAAAACACATACAAAACATAATACAGAAGACCAAATGAAATCCCCAAAAAGGACATACAAGTAAACAGATTTCTTACACCAACATACTTTCAAACACATGCAAAAAAGAAGTCATTTTAAGAAGAACGTAACCAACCTTAATCTGCCCAAAGGTAGGTTAGTATTGTTGAGGATGAGCTGCCCAATTCCACGGATCTTCTCCTTCTACCCTTAGCCAAATTTCACTATTCCAAATCTATTCTATTCTTTTCAAAATTTCTCGTCTCCAAAAATGGAGAGTGGGTGATTACCCTCAAATATCCAAATTCTTGCTTAAGAAGCTCATTGTGAGAGTTCTCACAAGTTTCTAAAAACTCAAGAGGAAGGTAAGATAGAATGGGAAAGGGAACTCTCATTCGAAAAGGAAAGTTTACAACTAGGTTCAAACTTCTAATTTCAATTTTCGCACAACTCAAAAAAGTCAAATTTTAGGGTGTCTAAAAAGTCACTTAGGAGTAGAAACTTGCCTAAAATTACCCCTAACCCTTAGGTATACCTTATGGGCTTTAGGAAACCCTATTAAACTACCTCTAGGTGTTCATTTAACCCATTTTAAACCCCTCTGAAGTTTATTTTCGGGTCAAACCTATGTTGACCACCCCAAAGATTCTTTACCCAAGGTATTTATGACATCACGTTACATTAATTGAAAAAGCTATAGTTGAACACTTTCCCTCCAAGAGACAAAAATAAAAATTTAAACTTAAATCAACACATGTGTCAAGTGTCACAAAGAAAACACTTTTACAATATAATACATGAAATCGTCTCTTGTGGATTTTACACAAATCAATTAAATAACACTTAACACACATGCATCATATACTGTTACGAATAAAATACAACACAAACGGGGTGTTGTCTCTCCAAATAGACAACCCCTGGCTTACGAACATACATAGGTCTAGGTTTGGTTCTCCGTAATATTTCCATGGTCACATGGATAACTTCCTGCGCATCTCAATTTACACATTAGTACTTTCAAATATTCACATATAATATAATTCAAAGGAATAATAATACACATCATCACTTGCATACAATTTACATCTGCATAAATTAAATACATCTTTTATCCAAGCAATTTCACATAAGCAATTCATCCTAATTCTCATAAACTTAAACATACATCATAATTCTATTATCATGGTAAAGTCCTACAAATTCAATAACGACTTTTATCACCACAGTTTCATCTTAATCAAAAATCATGTAGTGTTCTATCTCATAAGGCATATAACTAAATCATCAATATATAGCAATGTTATCCAAATCCTGAAATCATATAAGTTCTAAATTCCAAAATACATCAAAATAAAGAATCCATAATAGTCTCAATATAAAAACCACTGAAATTTCAGACTGAGTCGAGGTGAGGCCTCACACCCTCCCCCTCTAGGCATGAACTTCCTCTTGGAGTTCATCAAAGAGGTGGGGGTACTCTGATCTCATATGTGTTGCGTCCTCCCATGAAGCCATAACCTCATCATAACAATCCCACTGGACCCTAACTTGGTCCAGCTCTCGACCTCGAAGGGCCAACATCCGGCATGCCAAAATGTGAATGGGCTCCAAAGCTAGCTACTCATCTGACTCCACCTGCAAGGCATCCCAATCTAAAATATGAGACTCATCATAGATATATTTCCTCAAAACTGATACATGAAACACATCGTGGATGCGTGACAGGCTAGGTGGCAATGCTAAATGGTAGGAAACTTGGCCTATCCTCTCAAGAATCTCAAAAGGTCCTACAAAGCGAGGTGTGAGCTTAGAACCCTTTCTATAATATATTGGACTCTTATGCAGTCGTACTCTCAAGAAGACTCTGTCTCCAGCCAAGTAGCTACGATCTATCCTATTTGCATCAGCATATTTCTTCTGTCTATCCTGAGCCTCTCTGAGACACTACCTAATCAAATCCACCTACTATTCCATATCCTGAACTATCTCAGGACCAACAGAAACTCTATCCTCTATGCGATCCCAACTCAACGGTGTCCTGCAAGGCCTACCGTATAATGCCTGATAGGGTGGCATCCCCAAAGAAATGTGATGCCTATTGTTATAGGCAAACTCCACTAAGGGAAGATACTCCTCCCACCTGGTCTGATGATCCATAACATACATGTGAACCATATCCTCTAATACCTGATTTACCCTCTCTGTCTGACCATCTATTTCTCGGTGATAGGCTGTACTGAAATTGAGCATAGTGCCCATAGCTGCTTGTAATGACTTCCCAAAAGGAAGAAGTGAAAAGAGAATCCCTGTTAGAAATAATCTTGCGGGGCATTCCATGAAGTCTAACAATGTCTCGCAAGAACACCTATGCTACTACTGGAGCTATGAATGTAGTACAGACTGGTGAAAAGTGAGCTACTTTGGTCAACTTGTCGACTGTCACCAAGATAGCATCATGGCGACGAGATGACATAGGAAGACCAATGATGAAATCCATGGATATAGTATCCCACTTCCACTCTGGTATAGCATGAGACTGGAGCAACCCACCTGGATGGCGATGCTCCGCCTTTACTCTCTTACACTCGAGGCATCAAGCTACTATTTCAGCAATGAGCTGCCGCATTCCTAGCCAATGATATAACTGCCTCAAGTCAGCATGCAACTTTTTAACTCTGGGATGTGCTGCATAAGGAGCTCTATGAGCCTCCGTGATAATGAACTCTTGCAATCCCCCGGAGGAAGGTACATAAATGCACCCTCTGTGGTGTAACAGTCCATCGGACTCCAAAGAATAATTCACATATTTCCCCTCTAGAGTAGCTTGAGATCGTATTACCTGACCAACCTCTGCATACCATCCATCCTCTGGCAAGTGCTATAGTATATGGTCTCTCAAATCTGTGCCCATAGATATGGTGTAAACCTCATGACATCTCGTACTCAAAGCATTTACAACTATGTTTTCCTTTCCTTTGATGTAGTGAACGTCAAAATCATATTCGCACAAGAACTCCATCCATCTCCTCTGACATGCATTAAGGTTCGGCAGAGTGAAAATGTACTGAAGACTCAGATGATCTAAATGCAGCTCGAAGTGATGACCTAAAAGGAAGTGTCTCCACCTCACAAGTGCATGCACTACTGCTGTGAGCTCAAGGTCAGGAGTGGGGTAATTAAGTTCATGAGTCTTAAGTTTCCTAGACTCGAAAGCTATGGCCCTACCATCCTGCATAAGAACTGCTCCTAAACCCTCTAGTGAAGCATCTATACAAACCATGAAGTCAGCTATGGGATCTGGTACAACAAGGATAGGAGCACTAGTAAGTGCCTTCTTGAGTTCCTGAAAGGCCTTCTCACACTTCTCTATCCTCTCAAATTTTTTCCCTTTACGCTAAAGAGAAGTAATAGGGTGTGCGACTCTGGAGAATCCCTCGACAAAACATCGATAATACCCTGCTAAGCCCATGAAACTCCAGACCTCTGTCACACTGGTTGGCGCTGGCCAATCCATAATAGCCCTAATCTTTGATGGGTCAACTAAGATCCCATCACCGGAAATAACATGCCCAAGGTACTTGACCTCTGATCGAAAGAAAACACACTTTGACAAACTGCCAAACAACTGGTTATCACGCAAACACTGCAATACCTATTTCAAGTGCTCCTCATGCTCCTTCTCATTCTGAGAATATATCAGTATATCATCGAGAAACACAATAACAAAATGGTCCAGAAATGTATGGAATACCCCATTCATGAGGCTCATAAAAAACCACTGGGGCATTCGTAAGTCTGAATGGAACTATGGTGAACTCATAGTGACCATATCTAGTGAGAAATGCGGTCTTGTGGATATCACTCTCCACTATTCTCAGCTGATGGTATCTTGACTTTAGATTTATTTTGGAAAAGACTTTGGCACCCTGAAGCTGGTCGAATAAATCATCAATTCTAGGCAAAAGATATCGGTTCTTGATGGTTACTTTATTTAGTTGCCGATAATCCATACATAATCAGAGAGATCCGTCCTTCTTCTTAATGAAGATGACTAGTACACCCCAAGGGGATACGCTAGGATGAATATGACCCTTCTCAAGGAGTTCCTCAAGCTAGATTTTGAGTTCATTAAGCTCGTTTGTGGTCATCCTATAAGGTGCTCTGGAAACAGGCTCGGCTCCTGGTACTAGGTCTATATGAAAATCAATCTCTCTACAGGGTGGCATTCCTGGTAACTCTAAAGGAAACACATCTGAATATCCCTTAAGGATAGGATGGTCATCAAGCGATGTTTCTTTTTCTTCCTCTTCTCCCTTGTCACTGATAGTGATAGCAAAAAGCTGACATCCCTTTTGCATGCTTCGCTTAAGCTGCATTGCGGAGATCATATGAAGAGACACGGGCCTCTGAATCCTAGTGATAACTATGGGCGAACCATGATCATCCTCACACTTGATCTTTTTCAGGTAGCAATCCATCTTGGCTCTGTGGGCATAAAGCCAATCCATGCCAAGTACGATACCGTAAGATCCAAGTGGTGTCACTCTAAGGTCTACTAAAGTGGTGGTCTTGCCAATCTACAGCTGACATGCCCTAACCTCTAATTCCACTGACACTCTAGCCCCTGAAGCTAATTCCACTTCCCAACTGACACCCTATCTAGTTGCCACTAGCCCACAATGCTCCACAACCAATGGAGATATGAAGGAGTCAGTAGCTCCTAAATCAAACAAAATAGATACATTGTTACCTTTGATCATACCTGCAGACTCGATGACCATGGCCTGATGCTCAGCCTGGCGGTTGTCAACCACTACGAATACTCTATGGGACCTGCCCATATCACCAACTATCGGCTCTGAAGCAGCCATCCACTGATTCCCTGCCATCTGACCCTGACGCCAATCCCTCGCCATATGCCCCATGGCTCCACACATCTGTCCTACTAGATCTGTTGTACCCACCCCTAGAGGACTATTGAGTCCTCACTGGAGGTGTGTACTACACCTGTGCTCTCTGATCACATCTCTGTCCCTGGGTCTGCCATTGCTTGGGCTTGGAGCCCTGCTGATACTGTGGAGGCTTCTACCTTTGGTTCTGTGGTGTCTGTTGTGGAGGAGGGGGTTTGGAGAACCCCTGTGAGTTTTGATTGTTTCCCTTCCAATGTAATTTCTGGAATCCATAAGTCTGAGGTGTGGGATTTTGGTTCTGAAACCAATCCCTATTGTCCTATGGTCTGACCTGAATTTCCTCAGCAATCAGTGTCTTCTCCACAGCAACCCAAAGGCTCTCTGGAGCGGACATCCTAACTGGCCCAACTATACCGGCATTTAACCCTCTGATGAAGTGGTTTACAAGAAGTTTCTCATCCTTTAGATAATCTACATAAGGCAACAGCTCAAAGAATTTTCTCTCATATTGGGTTACTAATAAGCCTTTTTGTTGGAGATCGTGAAATTCATCTATATGATGTTGTCTGAAGTGTTCTGATAGGTACCTCTCGCGGAACCTCTCTATGAAAATCTCCCAAGTGAGAGTATCAGGAACTAATCCGCATTTGTACTCTTCCTGTCTCCACCAAGTGGAGGCCGACCCTCTCAGCAGATGGATTGCGACACATGCTTTAGGTTTCTCTCATAAGAATGCAATGCAAAGCACCTCTCAAGACTCAAAAGCCATGCCTCAGCCTCTACCCCATCCGTAGAACCTCCAAAAGACGGTGGCTGGAGGTGCATGACCTCCCTGATAAGATCCCCTGGATCCCGACGAGCTCTCTCAAAATAAACTGGTTCCACCACTGGAGGTGGTCCTGGCATGTGCATAGACTCTGGCTCATTTCCACCCTGACTCTCTACAAGAATAGGAGCTGGGCTCCTGCTTCGTTCTCTATCAATTGATCTATGACTCCCAGAGTCCTGATTTCTAACTTGAGGGTTCTCTGCTGGAATCCTTTCCCGAACTATGCCAATAAGATTCTGTATTGCTTCTAAGAGGTTTTGGTTAGGTTCATTTGGCTATTCGAGAGGTGCTCCTGGGTTCTCTTCTGGAACTGATGCCTCACTCACTACCTCTTCGCATGCTATGCGCACACATCTAGGACCCCATCTGCGCTTGCGAGCTTGTCGCGTTGTCGGAGGCATCCTAAGAGGAAAATAAAGTAAAATAAATAATTAATTTCTTTTAGAATAATATTAATTCAATTAAATTTAAATGTCTCATAAAATCATTTTAACAAAAATAATTTCAATAATCCTAGGCGAAACGTAAGTGGAGTAAGGTTCCTAGTGTGGAAACCTTGCTTTGATACCAAAATGTCATGCCCAAAATTTAGGGCAAGAATGGAATAATTTTTATTTATTTTTTAATAACAACTAAATAACAATAAGTTCACTAACACGAAATGCACTAACCAGTTTTGGTCTTAACTATGTTTAGAATGAACTTTATCTACTAACTTAAATAACGGAATTAATTTAAGATTAAATATGTATTAAAATGGACTAACTTATTGTCGCTCAATCTATTTAATTTATAATTAAATATCAACTTCATAATATTTAGTTCATAAACATTCAAGCTATTTAAATTTAAAATAAATATTAACTTTATTAATATTTATTTCATGAAATACCTAAATCTATTTAAATTAAAATAAATATTAATTTCATTAATATTCAATTCATGAACTTCTCAATCAATTTAAATTTAAAATAAATATTGACTTCACTAATATTTAAACATCTCATCTTAATTAAATTTTAAAATCAAATATTACTTCATTATTATTTGTTTTATAACATCTCAATCTTTCGAAAATTAAAATTAAATAATTCAGCCCTATATATATATATATAAATAATATTATATATATATATATATATATATATATATAATAATAATATATATTACACCTAGAAGGGTTTACCCATGCAAACCCTAACCCTTATTTATTCTATAAAATAACCCCTTATTTTATTTTAATATTATTAAACATATTCACCCTAGCCCTAACCGGCTAGGGTTTTCTTTTTTTTTCTATTATGCAGGGCCGAAAGAGCAAGGTCGGCAGCCATGGCAGAGGGCGGGGTTGCAACCTATCATTGGCGCATGATGCATAGGGGGGAAGGAGGAGGCAGCGACGTTTCCCGTGGGTGCCGCTCACTGTGGGTTACCACAGTGGCGGCGACCACTGTGGTCGCCCACAGTGTCGGCCTTAGGGCCATCCACTGTGGGAGGCTGCAGTGGCACCGACCACTATGGTTGCCCGTAGTAGTGGGAGCCCGCGCCGTCCCACTGTGTTAAACACAGTGGTTCAGCTAGCCGACCACTATGTTTAACACAGTGGATCCGGCCGATACCAAGGTCCCTTTTTTTTAATTTTTTTATTTTTTATTTATTTTATTTAAACAAAGTAAAATTTGTTAAATATCTCTCTTTTTTTTAAATATAATTATATATATTTATATATATATATATATAAATGTGTATATATATATATATTTTGTTATATATTTATATATTTATGTATATATATATATATAAATAAATATATTTATAGCATTTTTATATGCATGCATACATAATACCTTATTTTTATTTTGGTGACCATTATTCTGATTTTAGATAGAAAAATATCAATGGATTAATACTTTCCTAATTCATTCACATCAAGGGTATTTTTTTTTCTTTTAAAACCAAAATACTTATTGCCAAAACATAGATGAACTAAATTAACCTTAGATTTATCTTCTACATAAAGTAACTGACTGAATTAAATTAATTTTATACAGCAAATTTAACAAGTTAAAATTTTACATTTACTAGATGAAATATCTATTTAGATACTAACTTTCTGAAATAAATGAAAGAATAATTTCAAGAACTTTATTGTACTATATTGCATTTATAGAAAACAGAACTATATAGTGTATTTTCAACCTACAATATGCATGCAAATCTAATTTATGCCTTTCCGGTTTTATTTTATTTTAAATGCATAAGAATGTAAGAAATTTCCTGCTAATCAATTTATCATAAACACGTCAGATATACAATTCTTTTTTGACTTTGGAAAAAACTAATTTAGGAATACTCATTTCTTTTCTACAATAAATAAATTTACTGATTCTGCAATTACTACAACAACTAAATAGATAATAACTTTTTATTAAAATCTATCAACAACTAAATTTCATATTTTCTGCAATTAAAATGAAGACAAAATCGTAGATAAAAAGGAAATCACAGAATTAAATAAAAATCATTTTTAAATTTCAGTGGGCTATTACATGCAATTCAAAGGCATTTCTTTTTTAATAGAAAGATGAATATATCTAGCTTTTTTCATTCCAAAAAGTATTCTGCAAAATTTACAAGATAATTTCCTTATCTAAATAACAAATAACGAAATCCCATATCTTTATTTCTATTTTACAATTAGACTCTCATTTCAACGAATGAGGATATATTTCTCCTTTTAAAACTAATATTTAGAACTGCAAATAATTTCTGCAACAATAACTCCTGCAACCTTCCACTTGTCCTATTCTTTTCTCCCGACAATCCTGCATATTAAATCACAACTATGGCCATGGAGTGCTCACCTCCCAACCTAAGATAACTGGTAGCCACCCCCAAGCTCAGAGAACCAAGCCCTAGACGGGAAACAAACATTCAAACACAAAGAAGACAAAATGCACACAGATTCAAACACACTCCCATCTCGGCTAAACTGCGCCACACTTTGGTGATGACCTTTTTAAGGGTGGTAGTGGACCAATACCCCGAGGAGAACTGCAAGTATGGCAAACATGTAGCAACCTCATGGCACAAAAAATACATCAAGAATTGCAACCCCTTATTCCTTATGCCCCCCAAGGCATTCTAGCCTTATTTCCCTCCTTATGACCCCCATTGCACAAACAGGCCATGCAGTAAGGGTCACACAAAAATCCCTTGTGATCGCTCTCATAACGAGAGTCTCTCACTCGAGGGTTGTCACTGCTACCACCCACAAGATCCTCCTCTCTCCCAAGAGTAAGAGGTCTTGAAGACTCCCAAAAACACATACAAAACATAATACAAAAGACCAAATGAAATCCCCAAAAGGGACATACAAGGAAACAAATTTCTTACACCAACATACTTTCAAACACATGCAAAAAGAAGTCATTTTAAGAAGAATGTAACCAACCTTAATCTGCCCAAAGGTAGGTTAGTATTGTTGAGGATGAGCTGCCCAATTCCACGGATCTTCTCCTTCTACCCTTAGCCAAATTTCACTATTCCAAATCTATTCTATTCTTTTCAAAATTTCTCTTGTCTCCAAAAATGGAGAGTGGGTGATTACCCTCAAATTTCCAAATTCTTGCTTAAGAAGCTCATTGTGAGAGTTCTCACAAGTTTCTAAAAACTCAAGAGGAAGGTAAGATAGAATGGGAAAGGGAACTCTCATTCGAAAAGGAAAGTTTACAACTAGGTTCAAACTTCTAATTTCAATTTTCGCACAACTCAAAAAAGTCAAATTTTAGGGTGTCTAAAAAGTCACTTAGGAGTAGAAACTTGCCTAAAATTACCCCTAACCCTTAGGTATAGCTTATGGGCTTTAGGAAACCCTATTAAACTACCCCTAGGTGTTCATCTAACCCATTTTAAACCCCTCTGAAGTTTATTTTCGGGTCAAACCTATGTTGACCACCCCAAAGATTCTTTACCCAAGGTATTTATGACATCATATTACATTAATTGAAAAAGCTATAGTTGAACATTTTCCCTCCAAGAGACAAAAATAAAAATTTAAACTTGAATCCACACATGTGTCAAGTGACACAAAGAAAACACTTTTACAATATAATATATGAAATTGTCTCTTGTGGATTTTACACAAATCAATTAAATAACACTTAACACACATGCATCATATACTGTTAAAAATAAAATACAACACAAATGGGGTGTTGTCTCTCCAAATAGACAACCCCTGGCTTACGAACATACATAGGTCTAGGTTTGGTTCTCCGTAATATTTCCATGGTCACATGGATAACTTCCTGCGCATCTCAATTTACACATTAGTACTTTCAAATATTCACATATAATATAATTCAAAGGAATAATAATATACATCATCACTTGCATACAATTTACATCTGCACAAATTAAATACATCTTTTATCCAAGCAATTTCACATAAGCAATTCATCCTAATTCTCATAAACTTAAACATACATCATAATTCTATTATCATGGTAAAGTCCTGCAAATTCAATAATGACATTTATCACCGTAGTTTCATCTTAATCAAAAATCATGTAGTGTTCTATCTCATAAGGCATATAACTGAATCATCAATATATAGCAATGTTATCCAAATCCTGAAATCATATAAGTTCTAAATTCCAAAATACATCAAAATAAAGAATCCATAATAGTTTCAATATAAAAACCACTGAAATGTCAGACTGAGTCGAGGTGAGGCCTCACACCCTCCCCCTCTAGGCATGAACTTCCTCCTGGAGTTCATCAAAGAGGTGGGGGTACTCTGATCTCATACGTGTTGCGTCCTCCCATGAAGCCATAACCTCATCATAACAATCCCACTGGACCCTAACTTGGTCCAGCTCTTGACCTCGGAGGGCTAGCATCCGGCATGCCAAAATGTGAATGGGCTCCAAAGCTAGCTGCTCGTCCGACTCCACCTGCAAGGCATCCCAATCTAAAATATGAGACTCATCATAGATATATTTCCTCAAAACTGATACATGAAACACATCGTGGATGCGTGACAGGCTAGGTGGCAATGCTAAACGGTAGGCAACTGGGCCTATCCTCTCAAGAATCTCAAAAGGTCCTACAAAGCAAGGTGTGAGCTTAGAACCCTTTCCGTAATAGATTGGACTCTTATGCAGTCGCACTCTCAAGAAGACTCTGTCACCAACCAAGTAGCTACGATCTATCCTCTTTGCATCAGCATATTTCTTCTATCTATCCTGAGCCTCTCTAAGACACTGCCTAATCAAATCCACCTACTATTCCATATCCCGAACTATCTCAGGACCAACAGTAACTCTATCCTCTATGCGATCCCAACTCAAAGGTGTCCTGCAAGGCCTACCATATAATGCCTGATAGGGTGGCATCCCCAAAGAAGTGTGATGCCTATTGTTATAGGCAAACTCCACTAAGGGAAGATACTCCTCCCACCTGGTCTGATGATCCATGACATACATGCGAAGCATAGCCTCTAATACCTGATTTACCCTCTCTGTCTGACCATCTATTTCCGGGTGATAGGCTGTACTGAAATTGAGCTTAGTGGCCATAGCTGCCTGTAATGACTTCCCAAAAGGAAGAAGTGAAAAGAGAATCCTTGTCAGAAATAATCTTGTGGGGCATGCCATGAAGTCTAACAATGTCTCGCAAGAACACCTGTGCTACTACTGGAGCTGTGAATGTAGTACGGACTGGTGAAAAGTGAGCTACTTTGGTCAACTTGTCAACTATCACCAAGATAGCATCATGGCGATGAGAAGACATAGGAAGACCAATGATGAAATCCATGGATATAATATCCCAGTTCCACTCTGGTATAGCCTGAGACTGGAGCAACCCAGCTGGATGGTAGTGCTCCACCTTTGCTCTCTGACACTTGAGGCATCAAGCTACTATCTCAGCAATGAGCTGCCGCATTCCTGGCCAATGATATAACTGCCTCAAGTCAGCATGCAACTTTTTAACTCCGGGATGTGCTGCATAAGGAGCTCTATGAGCCTCTATGACAATGAACTCTCACAATCCCCCAGAGGAAGGTACATAAATGCACCCTCTATGGCGTAACAGTCCATCGGACTCCAAAGAATAATCCACATATTTCCCCTCTAGAGTAGCTTGAGATCGTATTACCTGACCAACTTCTGCATACCATCCATCCTCTAGCAAGTGTTGTAGTATACGGTCTCTCAAATCCGTGCCCATAGATACAGTGTAAACCTCGTGACGTCTCCTACTCAAAGCATCTACAACTACATTTTCCTTTCCTTTGATGTAGTGAACGTCAAAATCACATTCGCACAAGAACTCCATCCATCTCCTCTGACGTGCATTAAGGTTCGGTTGAGTGAAAATTTACTGAAGACTCTGACCATCAATGCTTAAAGTTTCCTTATAACGGAACTGAAGTCAGTATTCCTACTGATACAAATGTCATCTGTAATGCATTGACAAAAGACACAGATACTTTTGTGCCTCATAATAGGGTAGCCTCTCCAAATGCAGATCCAGAAACACTGATGAAAGACTTAGAAAAGAGATTGAAGATTACAAATACCAGTATGGATGGCTACTAGATAGAACCAGTACTTTCATTAGTTTCTCTCCCTCCATCACCAAAACAGTTGGGCAGGCCATTAGAGGCTATGAGAACACAAACTTCATCTCTGAATACCATATATGATGGTCTCTTTGTATAGTCTTCTACCTCCTTGGCGGATGAAATAGAAGAGGATCTTGTTCTTAACTGGGTCTTTAAGGAAGATAGTCAAAATGAGGAGATACGACATTGTGAGATTTCCTCAAACCAATATGGTCCTGGCTACAAAATGATTCAACGCATGGGGTACTCGGGTCCTGGTCCTCTAGACAAATAAAAGGAAGGTATTACTAAACCAATTCATCTACAAACCAAATCCACAAATGATAAGGCTGGACTGGGATATGATCCGAAAAAGACATTAGATCAAAAACATGTGTCTAAGTTTAAGTGGCAGAAAAGGATATCACCTTTAACATTATAGGATGTAGACACTCAACAAACAAAAGTAGAGTGTAGAAAAGAGAAAGAAGAATCAGCAATCAAGAAAGAAGAAATAGTCAGTGCTCAAGCTTTGATGGTATCAGCTACAATAATATAGGAAGTTGAGGTCCCTGAGGATATAAGAGATGAAGTAGTAAGAATCAGAGAATTGTTTGCACCACTAAAAGTTCCAGTCACATATACTGGCAGGTAGCAAGTAGATGATTCAGAGACTGATTCAAATGAGTATGAATGGGGTCATGACCACCTCTTAGACACATCCACTACATAAACTCTAGAAGAGTCTAGCGATGTCATAGATGATACTCAAGAGCTGATGTGCATAAAACTAGAGAAAGAAATACATGAAATTAGACAAAAGAGACAAGCAAATTATGAACAAGGATTGAAAGAAGGAAGAATACCAAAAAGCTTCTCATCTATGTACCCCTATCCTAAAATAGAACAAATTAGGTATAGCACTACACAAGAAGAGTTGGAAGCTACAGAACAAGAACTAGTTATCAGTCTAGAAGAAGCTGAATGGAGTAGACGATAGCAAATCATAGAAACATCAAGATCATGTCAATAGGTGTGTCAGATACAAATGACAAATGAACCACAACATGAAGGAACTTGTAGTATTAAAGATGTTGGTGTTGATACCATACATACACTTATTAAATCACTTGAATAAGAATCAAAAACTTCACCTGATGACTCTGATGAGAGTCCTATTTAGGACAATATCTACTTAGCGTCAAATTCTGAATCAGCTAATACAAACAATGAAAATCTATCTACTGATCTTATCGCTGTTACTTCATGATATGACATCCAGTCTGGCATAGTGAACGATGTTACAAGTATGTCTATTGGATTAGATCAACTAAATATTAACGTGAACTTTGATAATCATGATCTGACTCTTCCTGGTCTTGAGACACTTACGCAAGGTATTCTTCTGGAACTTGACTTTTCGATCTATTGTTGTGATAACAATACCGTGAACGCTCTTGAACCTATCCAAAATTTATCCTTAGTACATCCTGAATTGATTGACTATACTTTACAAAACCAGCCCATGAATATAACTACTTTTGCCAATGACTATATGTTAACCTATTATCTCAATGCAGTCAAACCTATAGACTCTTCCACCAGTGAATAGAGCGAAAATATGACTGAAACGGATATCAAGTATCTTAGTCATAAAAATAAGAAAAATAAAAATAAAAGATCTGATGGCGAAAACCACATTGTGGCGGTGTCAGAATCTAAAAAAGAGAAAATAAAGGACTTACCTAAAGGTGAAAACCTCTATGAGGCGCCTGAAGGTGAGATACTTGATATACTGCCAAGTCATTTCCAGGAAAGGTCCTCCATATTCATTGAGCCAACTCAGCCAATGAACATTGGGAGTCAAGAGATACCACACATCATTCATATAGCTCAATCACTATCAGCAAAAGAATTGAAGGAGTTCACTCAGCTATTCTTAGAAAAGAAAATAAACTTTACATGGACGTACTCCGATATGCCAGGCTTGGATCTTGATCTCATTATGCACCATCTTTCAATTACACTAGGAGTAAAACCAGTTAAGCAAAAACTCCATAAGATGCACCTGCATGTAGCACTATTAGTCAAGGCTGAACTAGAAAAACTGCTCAAAGCTAGATTCATCAAAGCTATAGATTATGTTGAATGGATTTCAAACATAGTACCTATGTCAAAGGCAGACAAGTCTATCAGAGTTTATACTGACTTCAAAGATCTTAACAAAGCTTGTCTGAAGGATGACTTTCCATTGCCAAACATTGATATGATAGTCGACATGACTGCTGGGTATGAAATGTACTCACTAGTGGATGGATTCTCCGGATATAATCAAATCAAAATAGCTCCCGGAGATCAAGAAAAGACAACTTTCACATGTGCATGGGGAATCTTTTGCTGGAACATCATGCCATTTGGGCTAAAGAACACAGGAGCGACCTATCAGAGAGTAGTTACAACCATTTTTCATGATATGATACATAAGAATATGAAAAATTATGTTGATGACACCTTAGTGAAGACTATGAAAATATCAATGCATATTCAGGAGTTAGGTCCTATACTCGACAAAATGGAAAAGTTCAAACTCCAATTAAATCCAAAGAAGTGTGCATTCAGAGTGACATTTGGTAAACTACTTGGCTACATCATTTCAAAGAAGGGAATCGAGGTTTATCCTAAGAACGTCCAAGCCATAATGGAAATGCCACCTTTGAAGAACATCAGTCAAATGAGAAGTCTACAAGGACGTCTTCAATACATCAAACAATTCATTTCTCAACTAGCAGACAAAGCTCAACCTTTCACAAAGGTATTGAGAAAAGGATTAGTTTACAACTGGGATCAACAGTATGAACAATATCTTCAGCAAATCAAAGAGTACCTGTCGAATCCACCGATATTGATGCCATCGATTCAGGGTAAACCACTAATTTTATATATATCAGCAATCGATTCATCACTGGGGGCACTTCTGGCACAATAGGATGACAACAAAAAGGAATGAGCTATTTATTACATTAGTAGGACATTGGTGTCTTATGAAATGAACTACACTATAATAGAAAAAGCATGCTTGGCATTAGTCTTTGCATCACAAAAATTGAGACACTACATGCTAGCACATTCAGTCAAGTTGGTGGCCAAAATTGATCCACTCAGGTATCTTCTCAATAAGGCAACACTTATAGGAAGATTGGCAAAATGGGTCATGATACTTACAGAGTTTGACATTGAATATGTGGAACGCAAAGCCACAAAAGGATAGGTAATTTCTAATCAACTTGTTGAAGCTCTGCTTGAGGACACTCAACCACTACACATAGAGTTTCTAGATGAATCTATAATGCACCTTACTCAACAACCTTGGAAAATGTTCTTTGATGGGTCCTTTACTCAAAATGGTTCAGGTGCTGGCATATTATTCATTACTCCTCAGAAGTATTCAATCCCAAAGTCTTATAAGATTCTATTCCCTTGCACAAACAACATTGCAGAATATGAAGCTTTAGTGAATGGGATAAAACTAGCTATTGAATGGAAGGTTGCAGAATTGTATATCTATGGAGATTCTCAGTTGGTGGTTAATCAAATCAATGATACATATCAGACTCGAGATGAGAAATTGATGCCTTACAAGAGGATGGTTGATGATCTTAAGAACTATTTTACTTTTGTATCATTCCAGCAGATTCCTAGATCCGCAAATAGAGCAGCAAATGCTATGGATACCTTGGGATCTATACCTAAGTTACAGGAGTCCAATTTTTGCTTTGATTTCCTGGTGGAAGAGTTATATTACCCTATTTATGATTCTCCTAAGACCCAAATAGTCTGTGCTATTATTGGACATGACTCATCCTGATACAGCCACATCTACTCCTATCTATGCCACCAAATTATCCCTGGAAATCTTACCCTAAATGAGAAAAGAAGATTAACCCGAAATGCTTCGCGGTATGTTATTATAGCTAACAATTTATTTAGATGAGGTTTGGATGGTACATTTCTTAGATGTCTAGAAACTGAAGAATCTAAACATGCATTATCGAAATTCCATGAAGGTATTAGTGGAGGTAATCAAACCTGCAAAAACCCAACAATGAAGCATCAGAAAACATTCCAAATGAGCCTACATGAGAAGTAAAACATCAAGTAAATCCAACTAAGTCAAATGCAAAATAAAATTTTCACGTTTAGACCTTCAAAAATGCTCATTGTCTACCGAACGACAAAACATAGAGGGACAAAATCTTGTACAAGTCAGGAATAGCTCTCATATGACAAAACAACCCCAAACAACAATTTATTAGACCTAGCATGACAAAATGGTCTTTTTTATAGACCTATCGTATAATACAAGGGTGCATCCCGAATGAAAATTCTAGTGACTTCAAATGACACAAGATAATTTACCAGTTACTCGTACGAGACATAATCCTATCTCACACAATAAAACATGAAACCCGACCCCAAACATACGAAAAACTTGAAAAATGAGCAAAAAACTTCAAAATTGAAAACATAAAGAGGCTTAAGATCGATCACTTACCGCTAGCTCATAGTTTTGGGGTCGATTATGATGTCTCTGGCACTCAAAATGACAAAACACAGAGGGACAAAATCTTGTACAAGTCAGGAATAGCTCTCATATGACAATTTATTAGACCTAGCACGACAAAATGGTCTTTTTTACAGACCTATCGTACGATACAAGGGTGCGTCCCAAATGAAAATTCTAGTGACTTCAAATGACACAAGATAATTTACCAGTTACTCGTATGAGACAGAATCCTATCTCGCACAATAAAACATGAAACCCGACCCCAAACATACGAAAAACTTGAAAAATGAGCAAAAAAATTCAAAATTGAAAACATAAAGAGGCTTAAGATCGATCACTTACCGCTGGCTCATAGTTTCGGGGTTGATTATGATGTCTCTGGCGCTCGAATCGATGCGCACGAGTAGGGACCACCATTTTTCTTTGCAGAAGGCTTTTTTTGAATTTTTAAACTTGGAGGGTTAAAATGATTTGAAAATGACACTTTCGTCCCATATATAGCCAAAAACCTAATTTTTCAACTTGCTCCGATGGACATGAAAATTGTACCCTTAGCTATTTCGCCCATTCTGATTCCATTTTTGGGATCGAAATCAAAATTTGAGATCATTTTGCTAGTCAATTTCACAATTTAGACCACTTAGCGCTTTTTTCATCAAATGCTCATTTTTTCTTCAAATAATGCTCAATTTCAACGTTGAATATCAATTTCAATTCTACACATCAATTTTACAATCAACTCTATGCTCAATTTTTCATCAATCAATGCCAAATTTTTCAAATATTCCTCATAATCAATTTGTGCTCAAATAACTTATTTTTGCCACACAATTGCCTATAATCATCAATCCCTCGCTAGTTTTTAATTTCGCTCTCGAGGGGGCATACATAAGACCTTATGACCTCACATCTCACAAGTCAAGAAATAAATTTTTCAAATCTTCATCAAAAGTCAAGCAAAATCTTTTCAACTAAAGAAAATCAATTCTTATTGCTAAGGGGCATCTCACCTTCATCGCTTCACATCAAGTTGAGATCTCTCGATTATCTGAATCTTAATCAATCGCTAAGGGCATATCAGTTTCATCACTTCAAATCAAGCTGATATTTGTCTTTCATCTGAATCAATCTGTTTCATCGCTTCAAATCAAGCTGATTATTCATTTAAACTCAATCAAAAGTTTAAAGAGTATATTTGATCACACTCAATCTAAGCAGGTGTTCAGTATTCATTTCTTGATCAAGCTGGATAGTTTATCTTCATCGTGTCTTGATCAATCAAGTTCAAGATCGATTTTTATCATCACTCACTGTGTCTAGATCAATCAAGTTTTAGATCAGTAAGATCCGCTTCTTGATCAATCAAGTTCAAGTTCGGTATCTTTTGTTTCTATCGTTCCTCAGTTCAATCAAGTTCAGGAATGGTATCGCTTTAATCAGACTCTATTCACCTTTGTCACTTTGAATCAAGCTAAACACCTTGCTCTTCATGTAGTTTGTGATCATTGAAGTTCAGAACTGGCATCTTCAAGACATCACATGTTCTTTGAACCAACGCGTTGCTCGCAAATTAATTTAAAGAGGGGCAAATGTAATACCCTAAAAATGGTCATCTAAACCATGGGCCCCTAATCTCGACAACATCACCAAGGTCCTAACCAAAGGAAATAAATCAACCTTGAGCACATTATTAATTCTTTAATCATCAAATATCACATGGAAAACCAATTAGTCAATATTAATTAAATATTCATTTAATTAATTGAATCATTTCCAAGAATATCATTTTGATCAGTTATCTTATTTAATTTATTAAATATCCTTGCATAGTTAATTAATTAATAAAATTGCCATTTAATCATGCAAAAGGAATTAATTTATTACAAAAGAGGAATTAATTACAAAGCAAGAGTTGAATTAAAATTAAACAAAAAGAATTGAATTGAGAGAGAAATCAAACTTGAGATATTATTTCTTTTTCTAAATTTAGAACTTGAAATTAGAAAAGCAATTAAATCAAATTATTGAATTATTCTCTAAAATTGGAACTCAACGCTTTTTAGAAAAAGAAGTTCAGTTGCATTGAAAAGACTCTTTTCTTGAATAAATAAAAGAATTATCTATTTTTATCACAAATGCATAGAATTAATTTATTATTATTTCCAATGCAACTTGGACTTCTAATTTGAATGCATTTTAATTAAACTATAATTGGAATCTATCTCAAGGTTAACTAAACTTGATTTCTCAATTATTTTCAATTAATCCTAAATTGAGCTTTTCTTTTGTAATTCTCTATAAATTCAGTCTTCATCTCTCATTCCAATTCACCCCAGAGATTTTTGAGAACACGCTTGGAGATTATTGTCACACTAATTTCGCTCTAGAGTCATTGTGCTTTTTAGATTATTTGCATCCATTTTACATCCATTATTGCTTGAATTGATTATTTGCTTGAATTATTCATCTATTTTGCATCCATATAGTTAATATCATATAGATTAAATCCTTCATCTTGGTGTAGTCTAGTCACTAGTATTGCTTATAAAAATCTGAGAGCAATCTTATACACATCTTTTAGAAGGCAATTAGTCACTTTGTTATGGTTTTTTACTTATTGATTATTATTTACTAACCATACATGTAATGACTTAATTGAAGTGTTGTGCTTGCAGCTACAGACCACTTTTTCACACACACACTAAGGATAAATTTTGGACACATTCAAGAGCGTTCACCGTATTGTTATCACAGCAGTGGATCGAAAAGTCGAGTTCCAAAAGAATACCTTGCGTAAGTGTCTCGAGACCAGGAAGAGTCAGATCATGATTATTAAAGTTCACGTTAATATTTAGTTGATCTAATCTGATACACATACTTGTAACATCGTTCACTACGCCAGACTCGACGTCATATCATGGTTTAACAGCGATAAGATCAGTAGATAGATTTTCATTGTTTGTATCAGCTGATTCAAAATTTGAGCTTGAGTAGATATTGTCCTAAATAGTACTGTCATCAGAGTCATCAGGTGAAGTTTCCAAGTCTTCTTCAAGTGATTTAGTAAGTGTATGTATGGTATCAACACCAACATCTTTAATACTGCAAGTTCTTTCATGTTGTGGTTCATTTGTCATTTGTATCTGACACACCTGTTGACATGATCTTGATGTTTCTGTGATTTGCTATCATCTACTCCATTCAGCTTCCTTTGGACCCATTACTGGTTCTTGTTCTATAGCTTCCAACTCTTCTTGTGTAGTGCTATACTTGATTTATTCTATTTTAGGATAGGGGTACATAGATGAGAAGCTTTCTGGTATTCTTCCTTCTTTCAGTCCTTGTTCATAATTTGCTTGTCTCTTTTGTCTAATTTCCTATATTTCTTTCTCTAGTTTTATGTGCATCAGCTCTTGACTATCATCTATGACACCGCTAGGCTCTTCTAGAGTTTTTGTAGTGGATGTGTCTGAGAGGTGGTCAGGACCCCATTCATACTCGTTTGAATCAGTCTCTGAATTGTCTACTTGTTGCCTGCCAGTATATGTGACTAGAACTTTTAGTGGTGCAAACAATTCTCTGATTCTTACTACTTCATCTCTTATATCCTCAGGGACCTCAACTTTGTGTATTATTGTAGCTGATACTAGCGAAGCTTGAGCACTGACTATTTCTTATTTCTTGACTGTTGATTCCTCCTTCTCTTTCCTACGCTCTAATTTTGTTTGTTGAGTGTCTACTTCGTGTAATGTTGAAGGTGATATCCTTTTCTACCACTTAGACTTAGAAACACTTTTTTGGTTTGATGTCTTTTTCGGATTGTATCCCAATCCAACCTTATCATTTGTGGATTTGGTTTGTAGCTGATTTGGTTAAGTAATACCTTCCTTTTGTTTGCCCAGAGGACCAGCACCTGAGTACCCCATGCATTGAATCATTTTGTAGCCAGGACCATATTGGTTTGAGGAAATCTCACAATTTCATACCTCCTCATTTTGACTATCTTCCTTAAAGAGCCAGTTAAGAACAACATCCTCTTCTATTTCATCTGCCAAGGAGGTAGAAGACTGTACAAAGAGACCATCATATATGGTATTTGGAGCTCAAGTTTGTGTTCTCATAGCCTCTGATGGCTTGCCCAACTGTTTTGGTGATGGAGGGAGAGAAACTAATGAAAGTACCGGTTCTATCTTGTAGCCATCCATGCCGGTATTTGTAATCTTCAATCTCTTTTCTAAGTCTTTCATCAGTGTTTCTGGATCTTCATTTGGAGAGGTTGCCCTATTATGAGGCACAAAAGTATCTGCACCTTTTGTCAATGCATTACAGACGACATTTGTATCAGCAGGAATACTGACTTCAACTCTGTTATAAGGAAACTTTAAGCATTGATGTTATGTTGACAATATTGCCTTCATTTCATGAATCCATGGCCTGCCTAGTAATATATTATATGACAAAGAAATATCAAGTACTTGGAAAAGGACATCTCTTTCTACAGGTCCCACTCTGATAGGTAATGATACCAGACCTTTAGAAGTCCTTTCTTCCTCATCATAGGCTTTTATTGTTATTTTCTTGCCAGGATTAATGACATTTTCAGAGAATCCTAGTTGCGTAAGATGACTATAAGTACAGATATTCAACCCCACACCTCCATCTATCAAAACATGTTTGACTCTGTGTCTGTGGATCATGGCTTCAATATGAAATGGTTGGTTATGTGGATGATTTAGCGAGTTGTCATCTTCTTCGAAGAAGGTCAAATAGTGAGGTGAAGTCAGATGACCCACCATAGACTAGAACCGATCAATGTATAAATCTTTTGGATCGTTGGTGGTGAGCAATGCTTTGTCTAGGATCTCTTTGTGAGTAGATGAGAGTTTTAGCAATTCAAAGATTGAGATTTGAGCATTTGTCCTTTTTAATTTCTCTACAATGCTATATCCAGAAGATGATGATGAAGTTAACCTTTTAAGTTTGTCCAAGGTTGATTCTTTTTGTTTGTTTGACAAGGCTGGTGGGTTTGATGTTGCTTGAGCCAGGTCAAAAGAACTAGCTCCTTGGAGGGTGACTTTCTTTTGAGAATGGGTGAGAGCTCTTGCATATCATGATTCATTTGGTTTATCTTGGACTATAATCACATTGCAATATTCCAAGTGGGAAGGCTCAATCATGTTGATAATGTTATCCTGACTAGTATAAGTATAATTTACCTTGGCACCTCCTTTGGTCTTTGAAGAATCACCTTGTTCGTAAACAAGAAAAGGGTCCTTAAATGCTTTATGATCTGCATTAGTCAGATGATTCCCAACAACAACTTTACCAGCGTCTATGAGATCTTGAATCTCATGTTTTAGCTTCATGCAATTGTTTATGTTATGACCTTTATTCTGATGGAAGTCATAGTATTCATTTTGTCTCCACCATCTTGTTTTGACATTTGGATCATATGGTCTAGAGTTATCTGGTAGTGTTATCAAGTTGTTTGCCAACACAGTTTTGAAAGAGGATTCACATGATTCTTTGAGAGGAGTAAAATCACGCTTAGGTTTGGAAAGCCAAGGCTTTTCCTTTAACCATTCCTTTGTTTTCTTTGGCAAATTTTATGCTATAGCCTCGGCAACTTTAAGTGCTTGTGTATCACTAGCCAAGTTGAATATTGTGGGTTTTAGGTTGGTTTTAATAGTGTCTACTACTCCATCATTAACAACATTCTTGTTGTTGTCTTTGCCAAATTTCCAATACTTGTTCTTCTTTTTAGAGCTAGATCCTAGTTGTGTTTCTTTGCAAGGCATGATATCCCCCTTCTTTATGAGCACATCTTCCATTCGAATGGCATTATCTACCATTTTGTTAAATGATGGGTGTACTTGCATGTGTATGCTATATTTCAGTTCGGGGACCAAGTTATTGACAAATATATCCATTTTCTCAGTCTAGGATAGGTCGTGGATACCTAGAGAACATCTTTATCCAGCATCGGAGGCAAGTAAGAAGAGGTTCCCCTGTTTTCTATTTAGTATTGCAAAGATCGATCATAGTCACAAGATGTCAAATTTTGTATGAGTATTGTTGTAAAAATAGTTGGATTAGTTCTTCAAACATTTTTATTCCTTTGGGTAGACTTGAGAACCATTCCATTACTTGACCCCCTAAACTCCTTAGGAAAAGGTGCATGAGGTACATTTGATCATGCATGAAGTCCATACATGCAGTACAAAACTCTCTGATATGATCTTGGGGATCTGAGGTACCATCATATTTGTCAAATTTTGGGATCTCCACTCGTGAGGGAAATGGAGGCATGTATAGATTCTTGTTAAATGGAAAGGGACATATTGTTTCTAGAGAATATTGTTTTTTGGACTTGTCCTTATTTTTCAATTCTGTGACCTCCATTTGTAAGGCTTCTAATTGTCTGTGTACCATGAGTATAGGTGATTCTTTCTTTTTAGTAACAAGCATCGGAACATCATATCCAGTAGGAAGTTTGGCACCTTGTTTTGCTAGTTCTAAGAAATAGTCTTCCTTCTCTCAGGTCATGATAACTTTCATCATTTTTCTAAAGTCTTTGTCCTTTTGACAGTCACGAATTTCTTTTTCTAGAGGTTCAGTGTCTTCATCAATCTCACTTGATGATGAGGAATCATTATCATTTTTGGGAATGTTATTATCATCCTTGTTTCCGTCATTGTGTTCCATCTCATATATAGTGGGAGATTTAGACTCATCAAAAATTGGTCTGCCTGATGACGACAGTATGTCAATGAGTGGATCCCCTTCGTAAAATGGATTGTCGATGTATGAAAAGGGTATTCCTTTGCCTTTGGCTTCTTTCTTATGAGAACTCCTGGTTTGTGTAGGCATTTTTATGGATTAGTGCGACCTAAAGTTGTTTGTGATGCAGAGGTCAAGATCAATTTCAGAGCCAGTTGTTCTATTTAGAGTATTGTTTGGGAGAAACAACTGAGATTCAGTCTGGTTTCAGGAATGATCTATCCTATATAAGACATTTATCTAAGTTGATTCTAAGAGTAGTGTAAGATTCAGTCTGGTTTCAGGAACGATCTATCCTATATAAGACATTATCTAAGTGACTAAAATTTGATAGTTAGTTGATTGAACTAGCTAAAAAATGATAGACCAAATCGTGCAACGCAAATGGCAGAGGTTCACTATCTTGATCTTTTTATGCTCTAGAAAATTGATAAGCAGTATTATGTTCACTGTAAGCTATTTTTAGACAAATTTGATTGTTCTATTCTGACAAAACCAGAGCCTCGTACGACAAAATTTTCTGAACCGGATGACAATTTAGCAGCTATAGGATGACAACAATTTTGTTTTGTTTGAGTTTCTACCTCGTACCGTATGACAGTTGGGTATGTGCAGGATGACAAAATACTCAGAGCAGTTCTGTTTCATATGACATAGGATACAAAGCTAGACATTAGATGAAAATGACTCATACAACATAAGATCAGGTCTAGGATGACAAATCAGAAGACTCGTATGACACAGGATTGGGTGAAGCACGATAAATTATTAGACTCGTATGATTGTTATCAGGACAAAGCCTAGAAATTATGAGTTTTTTTTTTGATTGCTGAGTATGACCAATTCTGAGATGGACTAATTTTGGACCAGGATAGACTAGTTTTGAACAGAATTTTGACTTAGGATAAACAAATTTCTAACACAGACAAAGTTTCAACTTAGGATGGACTAATTTCTGACACAGACAAAGTTTTGACTTAGGATGGACTAGTTTCTGACACAGATAGAGTTTCGACTTAGGATGGACTAATTTCTGACACAGATAGAGTTTCTAATCACTGAGTTGGTTTCTTGTCTTCTCCAATTTTGGTATTTCAGTTTTTGTTTCAGGGATGAAAACATAGAAAACAAGTAGTATGTACAGTGACCCCAATCACAACATGCAAACCCTAAGGAATTTAGTGAGGAAAGAAAACCTTTGTTTGTAGACTTAGGTACACACCCAATAGCTAATCAGATTATGGCCCTTAAGTCTCACACAATGGATTATCAACACTATATTATCCGAATCCAAACACTAATGGGGGCACAAAATGACAAGTATCCTAGGAGAGTTACTATCTCTCTTGTACAAATATTATCTCCCTTTCGGAGGTGAACCAGGTAGCTTCTAACTTTAATTGGAACTAGTCAGGGATCTGTTCAACGCATCAAGGTATAAACTCAATTAAGAGGTCTCCCAGCCTTGAAAACCAAGGTTTAATATACCCGAAGGTACGGAGGAGAGCTATTCTCGAGCACTGTTGTTGACTTGATTTTCATTAAATCACGTTTATTTTATAGTGGATTGGAGTACTTGGCGTTTAGTTGTTCCCACTTAGGTCATTCCCCTGACATCGATCGTAACGACTTTAAGAGTTTTTCAACCCCTTGGGAGGGCAGGCCTGCTAAATATGTACAAATCTCAAACAAAGAAAAAACCTCAAGGGTCTAGATTTCTAATTGTCTAGAAAAAGACAAGAGCATACTCTCCTACCTCTCAAAATATTCTAAAAACATGAAAGATAGATTTGTTCTTTAACCAGATAGCAAGTTAGCTTCCTAAAAATGAATTTAAAGAATACACGATGTTTAGTCGATTCTCCTTAGGCAACCTACAAAGACAACGAATCAGTAGTCATATTGTCTTTGTGCGACAAGAATATTATTTGACAAGCGTTCTGCAAAAAATTGATTAGGCTGTGAAAAATTTTGCAATAGACAGATAAACAGTTAGGGTTAGTCGTTAGAATAATCAATAAAAATCATGAAAATTTGCCTCTTTTTTTTTTTTACCAGAAAGTACAGTCGTACGACAGTATGAAAACTTGTATGATATAGGATCCCCACTTGTACGAGATAGGATTCCAGTTCATATGACACCTACAGTTTGTCGTTTCAACCTGTGCAAAATGTCGTACAAGATGTACAGATGAAAAATTGAAAAATCTAAAATCTGAAAAATAACAAAAAAATAAGTAGTCAGTCTTGGAGGCCAAAAAATGTAGTATTCTACCCCACGGTGGGCGCTAGAGATGTGTGTGTAAAAAAAAGGGTTTGTAGTTGTAAGCACAACACTTCAATTAAGTCATTACATGTATGGTTAGTAAATAATAATCAATCAATAATAAACCATAACAAAGCGACTAATTGCCTTCTAAAAGATGCGAGTATAAGATTGCTCTCAGATTTTTTATAAGCAATACCAGTGACTAGACTACACCAAGACAAAGGATTTAATCTATATGATATTAACTATATGGATGCAAAATGGATGAATAATTCAAGCAAATGACAGATTCAAGCAAAGATGGATACAAATAATCTAAAAAGCACAATGATCTTCAATGACTCCAGAGCAAAATTAGTGTGATATTCATTTCCAAGCGTGTTCTCAAAATCTCTAGGGTAAATTGGAATGAGAGCTAAAGACTGAATTTATAGAGAATTACAAGAGAAAAGCTCAATTTAGGATTAATTAAAAATAATTGAGAAATTAGGTTTAGTTAACCTTGAGATAGATTCCAATTATAGTTTAATTGAAATGCATTCAAATTAGAAGTCCAAGTTGCATTAGAAATAATAATAAATTAATTCCATGCATTTGTGATAAAAATAGATAATTCTTTTATTTATTCAAGAAAAGAGTCTTTTCAATGCAACTGAACTTCTTTTTCTGAAAAGCTTTGAGTTCCAATTTTAGAGAATAATTCAATAATTCAATTTAATTGCTTTTATGATTTCAAGTTCTAAATTTAGAAAAAGAAATAATATCTCAAGTTTGATTTCTCTTTCAATCCAATTCTTTTTGTTTAATTTTAATTCAACTCTTGCTTTGTACTTAATTCCTCTTTTGTAATAAATTAATTCCTTTTGCATGATTAAATGGAAATTTTATTAATTAATTAAATATGCAAGGATATTTTATAAATTAAATAAGATAATTGATCAAAATGATATTCTTGGAAACGATTCAATTAATTAAATGAATATTTAATTAATATTGAGTAATTGATTTGCCTTGTGATATTTGATGATTAAAGAATTAATAATGTGCTCAAGATTGATTTAATTGCCTTTGGTTAGGACCTTGGAGATGTTGTCGAGATTAGGGGCCCATGGTTTAGATGACCATTTTTAGGGTATTATAGAATGCGAGGGAAGAAATCTTCCTAATGCATCTCTTCTCCTCCTATGCATGCAGATTAATGAAGGAAATTCAAAGAACTAATTAAGAAAACTTAAAACTAATGGTTTACAACAGGTCCTTAGCTTGGCACCATCCCTGACAACGGCACCAAAAATGTTGGTCCTCACAACTGGAATGGTAACTAGGTAATAAAATACAATTTAGGGATTGAATATCCTTAAATAGCTAACTTTTCCTGTGGCAAAGGCTCATTTAGTTATCAACTAGGGACGTAAACTTGAAATGTGCCAACACTATATGCGCACCAAGTTCATATTGCAACCATCCTATATTACTATAGGAAAGGGAATTCTTCTCAAAGTAAACACAAAGAATCTCAAATGAACTAATACTTTAATCTTACAACTAGAAACTACTTTAAACAACTACTATTAAATGACAAAGTTCTGGCGGGTAGCAGGAACTACTCTACTGTTGTGGCTACAGGAACAGACACGGGAACTATTTCCTATGGCTGCAGAAATAGTCAACTACAGAAACAACTGCTACTGAAGTATAAAAGTAACTGAAACATACAAAGGATTACTCACCAAGTGGACCCCTTTGAGTGAGTATCTCAAGAAATTCATATTACAATTATCTAATTATTCAAAATCACATTGATCTCTTTATTTCATCTTGATTGGAAAATACATAAACAATACCAGAAGACTGTGTATTGCAAGATAATATGGTTGTTCTTTGCTATCCCCAAGAGGAGAGAGATCCTTTTATTTATAGGAAAACTTATAACAAAATTCTAATTGATCGACCATATTCCTACGAAATAGGTGAATGGGATTTATTAACAAGAGAAGAAGTCAACGCAAGACAACAAAACTACATCTGTCCTGTAGCTGAGAAAATATAGCATGACTAGCCTCCTAGATCTAAGCTCCACTAAGAACAGTTATAAATCTTCATAAATTAATCTGTTGAAGAACCAGTCAAGTGGTTTTGATCATTACTACATTTCTCTGACTGGGTCTGCATTGCGGTTATATATTTGATGATCTTTTGAACCGCCATTTGTATTTACTCCACCTTTGCTGACCCTGTCTCATGATATTAATGAACAACAACCATGTGTATATACTAATGCTAACATAATATAATGCAAACCATATTTATAATTATTTTCAGATATTTGCATAGATAGATCATTATATGACATCCTTAGGTATAAGTTAAACCAGTTTCAGAAACACTTAAAGGTATCAACTTAAAAGAGTATTATAATCCAAATGTCATCTAATCATAAAACCAAGGTAGGAGTATTATATCAAAAATCTACCAAAATAGAGCCATTATTTAGGCTCATCACATTTCACCACATTACATTTTGTATGACTTAGCTTGCACAAAGTATATCTCTCTTGATGCACATGATTGAGAATACTTACCAAGCACTACTGATGGGGGCACGATGACAAATTATGCTCAGTATTTTATTACCCATCCATTCCCTATATTATCATGCTTGAATGAGCCCATGCTAGCTTTTGATGATGGTGAGGATAGGTCACCTCGGTTATTGATTAGATGGAGGAGGAGCACAGATGAGGGGGGAGAGGGTGGTGTTGGTGGGGGTGGTGATGGTGGACATGGTGGAGATAATGGCCCAGGGTAGCTGAGGGAGTAGAGATAGATGCCTGGTGACTGGGAGACCCACATAGTAAGGAGGAGAGGATCTGGGAGACTTCCTCCTCAAGGAACAAATACAAGGATAGTGGGTGTAGCCAGCTAGACACTAGAACAGGTACATAGTGTTGGCAACAATAATGAAGGGGAATTGAGAGGGGGGGTGAATCAGTTTTCACCGGATTAAATAATTTAAGGACAACTTCAAATTTGATCAATTGCAGCAAGATCAAAGATAATAATAATAACAACAACACACATATCACCAATATTTTGACGTGGAAAACCTGGTTAAGGGAAAAACCATGGTGGGAATCTACCCACAATAAGATGATACTCTGTAGTAGTATGTGTAAATATTACAATGGGGAATGCACATGCATTCAGGCACACTGCCTAGAGCTCACTGCTCAGAATATAATAACCCAGAAGGCTACAACCCTCAGGGAAGGTTCACTACCTTACAATAACATTTGGACAACAATCCAGTTTATATGAACTAAAAGAATAGCATCTCCAAATGCTTGATGACAGTTCTAGTTAAGCACATTTGTCTGCCCTGTAGCACTCTCTTCTCAACACTTCATATCGAAAGATGAATTCACTTGTTCACACACATACCACTATGTGATAATGCAAACATAACCATACATACACAAATTACATGAATATAACACTTATTTATACAAATCATCAACCTTGACTACAAGGTCGACTCAACCCTCAAGACCTAATTACAAAATAGCATAAAATGACACATAGATCAACCATCAGACCAATACAATTCCAAGACAACATAGCATGGACCTAAATCAAATCCTTAAACATGAAACACCACCAGAAATCTCATCAAGATCATCCGCAACATGCTACACCAAAGAAAATGTTGCATAACATGAAGAACATCACCAGACCCATAAGATCCTCAATAATGTGCACAATGATCAATGAGGACTAGAAAAACAAATAGGACACAATTAGGAAACACCAACATGCACATTAGAACCATATCCAATAACTGCATCAACACCACTTAATCAAATCTTCATCAATCAACACGTTGATACTCAAGAACACTTTAACAACAATAACTAGGACTAGAAAGATAACTTACGAAGCACCAAATAATGAACCAACTGAATTGAAGATACACATTAACATCCCAAAAACTCCCAAATCCGTAACTCAAGATATAATCAATTAAGAGCACAACAGATCAAACACCAAAACACTGCAACATTGAAAAACCAATCCTCATATCATAATCCATAACTCAATCAGATCAACACATATCAACATGAAACCAACACATAATTGATTAAACATACTTGATTCAGTGTATCTGACAGATAAACAAACTAGATCAACTCTCTACAATCACCAGAATACTAAAACATAAGAATATGTTGACATCAATGACAACAACATATCCTAGCAACAGTAATATCCAACAATCTCCCCCTTTGTATTGATAGAAACATATGAATGTGAAAAAAAACTCACAAATCTAAACATCACACACTGGATACTCCCTCAAAGAAGCAACACCTACTCATCAATCTAGATAAGAAGATAATACTATGAAGTCCATCGGATTGATGCATCTCAATGCATCTAGTTCTCATCAGGAGGGGCAGAAACCCCTAACTTATCTTTCAGATATAAAAATGTATCTGTAGGCAAAGGTTTACTAAAAATATCTACAATTTGATCCTTTGTAGATACATACTATAATTTGACTTCTTCCTCATTGACTTTCTCCCTCAAAAATTGATACTTAATTGATATATGCTTTTTTTTAGAATGCAGTACCGAATTCTTGGAAATATTAATAGCACTTGAATTATCACAATATATAACAGTAGGCTCATCATAAATAATTCTAATGTCCTTCAACATCTACTTCATCCAAACTATCCTAGTATAGTTTCTAGAAACAACAATGTATTTAGCTTTTGTAGTAGATAGAGAAATGGTATCCTTCTTACTCATCCAGGAAACCAACTTCTTTCCCAAAAAGAATGCACCACTGGAGGTACTCTTCTGATCATCAACATCACCTACCCAATCAACATCAATATAAGTACATAACATGAAATCATCATTCTTCACATACCACAAAACATAGTCAACTGTCCCCTTCAAGTATTTGAAAATCCTCTTCACAGCAGTAACATGGATTTCTTTAGGATGAGCTTGAAATCTTGCACAAAGACAAACAACATAAATAATATCTGGTCAAGTCTAAGTGAGGTATAGCAGTTCACCAACCATAGATCTATGCAAGGTTTCATTAACTTTCTGAGATTCATCATGCTTAGACAACTTACATCCAGTCACCATAGGAGTTCCAATAGTTTTGGAATCAGTTAACCCAAACTTCTTCAACAATTCCCTCACATACTTAGATTGAGAAATGAAAATGCCTTTATCAGTCTGTGTAATATACAATCCTAAGAAGAATTTCATCTAACCTATCATAGAGATCTCAAATTATTTTTGCATATCATCAACAAATTTCTTACTCAAGTCATCATCTCCTCCAAAAATAATGTCATCAACAAAAACTTCAACAATTGAAATGTTATCATTATCAACCTTAAATTATAAATTACTATCAGTAGTACCTTTAGAGAATCCCAACTTCATCAAATACCTGTTCAATCTAGTATACCAATCTCTAGGGGCTTGTTTAAGTCCATATAGTGCCTTCTTCAATCGACATACTATGTCTCTTTCATCTAATAATGAAAATCCATTTGGTTGCTCAATGTAGACTTCCTCTTCCAAATCACCATTCAAAGAGGCTGACTTTACATCCATCTAATATACCTTGAAATTCTTATAAGTAGCATATGCAAGAAGTAATCTAACAACTTCACTTCTAGTTGTTGAAGCAAAAGTCTCCTCATAATTAATTCCTTACATCTGTGAATATCCCTTACATACCAGTATTGCTTTGTTTCTTACCACTTCACCAGCTTCATTCAGTTTATTCTGAAACACCCATTTAGTGCCAATCACATTCTTGTCTTTAGGTCTCAGGACAAGTTCCCATGTATTGTTATTCTTAATATGATTCAACTCTTCTTCCATTGCTTTCATCCAATTCTCATCTTTACAGGCTTCAACAACATTTTTAGGTTCAACCTTGGAAATCAAACATCTCTTCAACAACAATCCTTCTCCTAGTCATCACACCTTTGTTTTTGTCACCTATAATCTAATTTTTTGAATGATTCAATCTTACATAACTTGAAGTCTTCTGATTATTCTGATTCTCTAGTTCTTGAACTTTTTCACCAACAATAATAATTTCTAGATCAATTGTCTCTACTGGATCATTCTACTTTAGGCTCTCAGTATGTACTTGCTTTGAAATAACATCTTGAACATCAAAATCATATCCGCATGCTTTGATATGCTTCTCATGACATTCATCAACCTTCACATTTGCACGTTCCACTATCTTTCTCAACCTCTTATTATAACACCGGTAGGCCTTGCTCTTAGTAGAATAACCCAAGAAGATTCCTTCATCACATCTTGCATCAAGATTTCTTATATCCTCATCTCTTTTGATATAACATTTTCTTCTAAAAATTATAAAATATCTAACTATAGGAACATGACCAAACCATAGCTCATAAGGAGTCTTACCAGAATCACTTTTTCTATGAACCCAGTTGAATGTGTATACAACAGTGCTAATAGCTTCTCTCCAAAAGGTCTGCGAAACATTCCCTTCAATCAACATAGTCCTAGTAGCATCCAAAATAGTTATGTTCTTCCTTTCAACAACTCCATTCTGCTAAGGGGTTTTAGGAGCACATAACTATCTTCTAATTCCATTCTTACCATAAAATGAATCAAACTCACTAGATGTGAATTCTCCTCCTTTGTTAGATCTTAGATATTTCAGCTTCAATCCTGTCTCAGTCTCCACCTTAGCTTTGAATATCTTGAATTTATCCAATCCTTTTCTCCCTTAGAAAGGTAATCCACATCATTCTAGAGTAGTCATCAATCAACAACATGAAATACCTATCACCCTGCATACTTCTTGAATGCGGAAAAATGCGGTGACAAAAGTGAACAACTCGAATCCAAAAGACCCACACACCAATGAGACTCTTGGTGCAAGTATATGAATTGATTCAATCAGTTTAACTTCCCAAGGGGTGTCCTATTGTTCTCTATCTCATAGGATCCTTAAAGTCAATGTTTTTCTCTCAGATCATTGAGAAAAATAACTTAGGAATGACAACTCCAAGAACGGGTGATGTTTGATTTATATGCATGAATGCATTGTAAGATATATAAGATGTTTAAAACTATGATGATTAACCTAGTATGAAGATGATGATATGATAAAAAATTAGCCAATTATCCTAGCATGATATACTATCCTAACATGAATATCTTATGATATTAAAAATATTCCTAAATGCTATGATGATATTCTAACAAAGAGAGGCTAAAATGTTTAGTAAATTAGACTATAATGTAGATGCATGAAAGATTGTCAATATGAAAAATAAGGAATGAGAGCTCTATTTATAGGGAAAATAGGGCAATGGATGGTTAAGATTGAATAATCTTAACAAGGGTTAGGATTGAAAGTTAATCAATCCATGTTTACAATTCTCACCGATGAAATGGTGACAATTGTCAACAAGAGGTTGCTTGAGAGGAGATGCAAGAAGCATTAAATGTCTGAGAAGTCATGAAGGTTAGCCTAGGAGGTAAGGGTTAAGGTTAGGCTAGGGTTATTCAATGGATAAAGATTTTACCAAAGGGGTAAACTCTTGTGCAAGGGTTAATAGGATAACCAAGGTTAAAGCCATGAATGGTTGATGAGACCCTTGGGTCAAAAGGATAGTTAAGCTAGAGGAAAGTCTCTAACCAAAGGTCAAAGATGAGTTAACCATAAATGGCTATGTAAGAGCCTTTAATGGTTTGGAAGACTTTAGAGGTTAACCATTTGAAGAGACAAAGCCTTTAATGGTTATTGAAGACTTTGGAGGCTTTGAGAAGTGACATATCTTTACTTAGGAATGTGAAAATAATTAGGAGATGAACTAGGCTAAATTGGAAGTGATTAGAAGAATCTAGAAGGGGTTTAGGAGGCAAGTGGGAGATGTAGGACAATAGAAATGGGGAGATTTAATAAATAAATTAGATTTATTTATTTGTAAGGATCAATTTAATTAAATATAAATTTAATTAAAAAGGGAGAAAGGGGAATTAATTAAATAAAGTGATTTATTTAATTAAAGGTAAGAAAAGGTTTAGGTGAATTTAATTAAATAAATTGAGTAATTTATTTAATCAAATAGATGAAAATGAAGAAATTAATTAAATAGAATATAATTAATAAGAGGAATGGGGTTAAAATAAAAATTAAATATTTATTTAGGAAAGTGGTCAGATTTATACATCTACATTTTGCCCCTCTTTGAAGTGACGTGTGTGCACATGTTGATTCAAAGAAAATTGTTGGATATGCTGCCAAAATTTGATCGATATGATGTTGTGTGTTAAAATGTCGATATGATTCCCCAGATGTGCAGAATTGACGTGATATGAAAAGTTGATATGAAGCTGGTGTTGATATGAGATTGATATAAAATTGATGTCGATATGCCCCCTCGGGAGATAAATTGAGAAAATTATGTAATCTAGGGCAGTGTTGCGATGTAGTATGATTTTCAAAAGTTGGATGATTTGAATTGTTAAAAAAAATTTATATTTATCTGCCGATAAATTTTAAAAGGGATATTGAGGAAATGAGGAAGACTAATGTGGGCATAGTGCGTACATGCCTCACACATCCACCGAATGTTGAAGAAATGAGGAAGACTAATGTGGGCATAGTGCGTACATGTCCCACACGTCCACCGAATGTTAAAGAAATGAGGAAGACTAATGTGGGAATAGCGCATACATGCCCCACACGTCCACCAAATGATGAAGAAATGAGGAAGACTAATGTGGGTATAGCACGTACATGCCCCACATGTCCACCGAATATTGAAGAAATGAGGAAGAGTAATGTGGGCACAATGCGCACATGCCCCACATGTCCACTGAATATTGAAGAAATGAGGAAGACTAATGTGGGCATAGTGCGTACATGCCCCACACATCCACTGAATATTGAATAAATGAGGAAGACTAATGTGGGAATAGTGCATGCATGCCCCACACGTCCACCAAATATTGAAGAAATGAGGAAGACTAATGTGGGAATAGCATGTACATGCCCCACACGTCCACTGAAATTGTGTTGGTATGAATCCTAATTTTCAATATGGTTCAAGTGTTGATATGGGTCTTGATTCGATATGGGTCTTCATTAAATATGGGTCCTGATTCGATATGGGTCTTGATTCGATATGTTTCTTGATTCGACATGTGTCCTGATTGACTAATTTTATATATGAGATCCAGGGACTTTGGAAATTTATTTGTTCTGACTGACGATTGGTTATGACTTGCACCAGTGATTTTCCTTTGGAGCATGTGGTCACACATGTGCATGATGATATGATATGGATGCAACAATTTTGATTTTGATGAGCTATATGATATTATTTATTCTATATGAATTTTGCAGATGATGATGTAGATGATGTGATGTGTGTGTCGTTTTATTTATTTATTATTTATTTATATGCTTATATGATGTTTGTAATGATACAATATGTTTAGAAGGTGATATGTAGATGATGGTTGGATTTGCTGAATGTAGATGTTTCTAACATGTTTTGATGATTTTGTGTGATGTGGAACAATGCGATCTAGCATGTTACATGTTATCAATATGATATGCTCATGTATGGGGATAATGATATGATTGATCAGATGGATTAGATTGATAAGATTGATCAGAATTGATAAGATTGAGGTCAAGCCTAGTTTCAGGAATGACACCGCCTGTATAAGACAAAGATGATCAAAGCATCTGGTTTCAGGAATGATATATCCTATATAAGACATGATTAAAACATCTAGTTTCAGGAAAGATACATCCTGGATAAGACATGATAGAATGGATCGGATGAAATGGATTGATAGAATTGATAAGATTGGGATCAAGTCTGGTTTCAAGAATGACACCTCCTATATAAGACAAAGATGATCAAAATGTCTAGTTTTAGGAATGATATATCCTATATAAGACTTGATCAAAATGCCTGGTTTCAAGAAAGATACATCCTGTATAAGACATGATAGATGAGAGAACGTCTAGTTTCAGGAAAGATACATCTTGTATAAGACATGATAGATGAGAGAACGTCTAGTTTTAGGAAAGATACATCAAGTATAAGACATGATAGATGAGAGTTGGATGAATGATGAAGATATGGAAGTGAAGAAAGATTCCATGATGATGCGATAGATATGCATGTGTGGGATGTAATGATGAATGTGATTAGATGATGATGATGAGATATATCTTGAAAATGAGATGTAAATGATAATGATAATGATGTGAGATGTATCTTGAAAATGAGATGTAAATGATATGATACTAATGCAAGATTAAAATGATATGCAACTGGATGCAAGTTTAAAATGATATGCAACTAAATGCAATATTAAGATGATATACAACTAAATGCAATATTAAGATGATATGCAACTAAATGATCACTTTAATTATGTTGTTGTCATTCCCGTTAAGTCACTTGTTTATGCTCTTTTTGTCATCATTGAGCCTTTGATATGTTGAAATTTAATACAAGAATCATGGTATAATTGAGCCATAACGACCTGAGTAAAACTTACATGGATTTTCGATATTGCAAGGTGACACAAGCATCGAGGTATAATTGAACCAAGATGACCTGATTGATGCTTGCGTAAAACGGACAAGAGTTAACCATTTGCATGTGCAAAGTGAAAAATGTTTTCAATGAAATGTTTCCAATCATGTCTCAAAATAAATTTACACCATACGAATGATTGCCTCACAGACAGAAAACCAAAGAAGATGTCAGATTCCTTCATTGCTTCTCTAGCTCAGTGCATCCTTGAGTAGCTCAGGAGATCTAATGATTTAGAAATCAAGGTACAAATAGTCACAACTTCATGCTAAATGTAAACAAAACATAATTCAGAAAAATCATCCATCGTGTGTGTGTTAAAGTTGCAGTTGGATAATGATCTTGTTTTCTAGTCTGATGAGCAGTTTTGACAATGGTTTTCTTAGTATGCTGTGATCCTTGTTTGTTGTCTAAATGCCAAAGTGAGAGGAATGGTGCCCCCAGTCTTGGATATTTTTTGATATGGATATATACGTTGATCACCAATCCATGGTGGGATATGATACGAATAACTATTTTTAGATATACGCTAAGTATGTCTGGGATAATACTATGTGAATAAGTGTTTGGCAATGGCTTATTAGCTGAGACTAGATGAATCAAAGCTATGAGTACTGATAGATAAAGGAGTTGTTCTCTCACAAATAGCGCCTGTTGCCAGGTTTTCACCACTTGTTTTTATTGTACTTTTTGATTTGTTTTTGATTTGTTTTTGTATTTTTTCTGATTTATTTATTTATTTATTTTTGTTTTTTTCATGCATTAGATGACTCAAGTGTAGAACTTCTTTAGATGGATGTTGTTGGTTGGTTCGTCGAGCACATCCCCTTCTAAAGTTGACAATTGATATGATAACAAAGGGACCCAACTAGTTAGGTTCAAACTTCCCCTTCTTTTCTTGATCTTGCTGATTCCGAGGATTTTCCTTTAGGACGAGATCACCGACTTTGAAAGCCCTTGGGATGACTTTGTGATTATAGCTTCTGCACAATCATTGCTAATATGCCTTGAGATGGTCATAGGCATGTTGTCATTTTTCATCAAGAAGCTCTAGTTCCTACAACCTGTTTACTCGATATTCCTCATCTGGTATGAGGCCCTTCAAAGATACTTGGAGAGATGGGATTTCGACCTCAAGAGGCAGAATTACTTCTGAACCATACACAAATGAATATGGTGTAGCCCCTGTAGGTGTGTGGATGCTTATTTTGTAGGCCCAAAGTGCTAGATTGAGTTGCACATGCCAATCGTTACCAACATTATTTATTGTTTTCTTGAGGATTTTCAGGATTGTTTTGTTTGATGCCTCTACTTGACAATTCCCCTATGGGTAGTATGGTGTGGAGAAGAAATGTTGGATTTTTAATCATTCACATAGCTCTTGCACATCTTGATTATTAAAAGGATGTCCATTGTCTATGATGATGGAACTGGGAATGCTATATCTGCAAATGAGAGAGTTGAGTATGAATGATGAGATCTGTTTTCCAGTTACAGTGGTCATCAGGACTGCTTCCATCCACTTGGTGAAATACTCCATTGTGATGATAATGAACTTATTCCCATTTGAAGAAGAAGGATGAATTTTCCCTACCAAATCAAGTCCCCATTGATAGAAATGCCAAGATATGGTGAACAATTGTAGCTCATGTGTTGGTGCATGGATAAGGTTGTCGTGAATTTGACAGTTAGGACATTTATTAGAAAATTGATAGGACTCTTTCCATTATCAACCAGTAATATCGCATTCTCAGAAGTTTCTTGGCCAGAGTAGGACCACTTGATTGAATACCACAAATACCCTCATGAAGCTCGTGTAAGTCAGAGTCAGATTCATTATGATTGAGGTATCCAAGAAGAGTACCATATAGACCTCGGCGGTAAAGTGTGTCAGTGGTTAAGGTATAGCAGGTGGCTTGCCGGATGAAGCTACATTTTTGGTTGTGAGATAGGTCAGGTGGGAGAGTATTGTTTTTGAGATAATCATAGATTGTTCCATATAGAGGTGAATCCAAACCAGTTAGGGCATAGATGACATGAGATGCAGAATTTTCATAGGCTAGGGAAAACAATTGCTCTACCAAGAACTCATAATGACTCTGTTTATCTGGGATTTGCAGCAATGAAGCGATAGTGGCCATTGCATCGACAACTCTGTTGTCCAATCTTGGGATTTGCTCAAAGGTGATGTGCACAAAGTACTGTTTGAAATCATCCACCATTTTATTGTAAGGCATTAGCTTATCATCCTTTGTCTGATAGTCATCGTTGATCTGATTGATAACTAATTGAGAAACCCCATAGACTCTTAATTATGTGATTCTCCATTCCACAACCATTTTGATTCCTGTTACCAGGGCCTCATATTCAACAATGTTGTTGGTGCATGGAAATATCAGTCTATAAGATCTTGGAATTGTGTGCCCCTTTGGAGTGACAAACAGGATGTCGACACCCGATCCATGTTGTGTATAGGATCCATCAAAGTACAGGGTCCATTGCTTGGGGGTGATAGTGAGTACATCCATGTCTAGAAATTCCACCTGCAGTGGTTGTTGGTCTGGTAGTGTTGTTTCTGCCAGTTGATCTATAATTACCTGTCCTTTGATAGCCCAACTTTATGTGTACTGGATATCAAACTCACTCAGAATCATGACCCATTTAGCTAATCGTCTTGTGAGAGCTTCCTTGATGAGTAGATACTTGAGAGGATCGATTTTTTCTACCAGCTTGATTGTGTGGGCTAACATATAGTGGCTGAACTTTTGAGAGGCGAACACCACTACTAAGCAAGCCTTCTCAATGAATGTATAATTTAGTTCATATATGTTCAAAGTCCCGCTGATGTAATAAATAGCCCATTCTTTCCTTGCTGGATCTTCTTGTGCTAACAATTCCCCCAATGATACTTATGTTGTTGATATATAGAGAATGAGTAGCTTGCCTACTATCGGAGGTACCAAAACTTGCGGATTCATAAAATATTGTTTGAGCTGGTGAAATGATTCCACACACTTGTCTTCCCATCTAAAAGGTATATTATTATGAAGCAACTGATTGAATGGGAGACATTTATCTGCCAATTGAGTGATGAATTTTCTAATGGATTATAGTCATCCCTGCAGAGATCTGAGTTGGCTAATGTTATTGGGAGGTGGAATTTCCATGATAGCCTATACCTTTGCTAGATCTACTTTGATGCCCTTTTCTGATACAATGTAGCCTAACAGTTTGTCGGATGTGACCTCAAAGACACACTTCTTAGGGTTTAGTTTGACCTTGAATTGTTCTAATCATTGAAATATTTTATCTAGTATGCCCAGGTGTTCTTATCAAGTGAATGATTTATCTAGTAAATCTTCCACATAGTCCTCCATGAAGGTATGCATCATGTCGTGGAATATTGTTGTCATGGCTCTTTGATAAGTTGCCTCGGTATATTTCAAACCAAAAGGATGACATTCCAATAATACGTTCCCCATGGATAGGTGAACGCACTTTTATCTTGATCCTCTGGGGCTATCCTAATTTCATTATAGCCAAAGAAGCCATCCATTAATGATAACATTGTGTGGCCTGTTGTTAGATCCACAATTATGTCAATGCTTGGCAAAGGAAAGCCATTCTTTGGACATGCTTTGTTGACATCTCTAAAATCTGTGCATATTCTGATGCTTTTGTTAGGTTTTGAAACTGGTACAATGTTTGAGATCCATTTAGCATAGTCCATAGGTCAGATGAATCTGACATCTAATAACTTTTTTAGTTTTGATTTGACCAATAATGCTACATGTGGATTCATCTTTCTTAGTTTCTGCTTGACAGGTTTAGCTTCTAGAGTGATGGATAAATGATGCATGATTAGATTTGGATATATTCCTAGCATGTCAGCATAAGACCAAGAAAAATTGATTTTATTTTCCTTGAAGAATTTGATAAAATCCGGTTCTTCTTCTTCTATGAGTGATTCTGCTAGATGTATGGTTTTGACTGTTGCTTCAGTACTGATGTTTATTGATTGAGTTGGCTCAATCAATATTGGTGACCTTTCTTGATAATGTTCAGGAAGAGTGTCAAGTCTCCCATCTTTAGGTGCCTCAGAAAGGTTTTCACCCTCAGATGCGTCCTTTAATTTTACTTTTTTATGATCCAATACTGTCATTGACTGGTTTTCACCATTAGATCCTTTCTTTATTTCATTTTTGTGACTGAGAGACTTGGCACTCCCCTGATTGCAGATATCGTTATTTTGTTCACTGATAGAGCACATTTATGGGTTGACTGAACATAGGTATTGGACAATGGATTCATCATTTGGGAATATTGGTATATCATGATGTTTGGGTTCTTCCCAGTCTATGAGATCAAGATATATGAGCGTTAAGGAGTCATTTGGTGGGTTAAGATCAACCGTTGTAAGTGTCATGATGGATTCATTGTTATAGTCATTTGGGATACTAGTGAGGTCTATGATATTTTCAAGGTATTTGATGGTATTATCTTTGATATTGCCTTGTTTGTATTGTCACTGCTCGTTCTCACTAGCCTCGTAGATATGTCATGGTCCAAATTCAAGCGATCGAGATTCTAAGCCTCGTCCCTCCTGAGAAAGGGGTGTGTATGCATGGATGGTATCCACCTCAATATCTTTAGTAATATCAGAACAACTGTCCCACTCATATTCATTGGAATCGGTTTCAGAATCACTATCCCAGGTTACCTCACTGTATCTAACAGGTATGTTGTATGGTGATAAAAGATCACTGATGATTGACACCAGTTTAGTAGATTGTTATGATTCAGGGTTGGTGCTTGCTTGTAGTCTTTGCATTTATTCATACACTGTTTCCCTTCTCAATTTATTCAAGTGGTGGTTTTACCTTGGTTTTATCAGGTTCTTACACATGATGCATTTTCTTATAAGAAGCTTCTTCCCTTTGAATGACCAGTTCTTCTTGTCATTTCTCATTTTCTTGATGTTTTTTCTCTTTCCTTGTCATTTCTTCTGCTTGGTGTAGTTCTTCTTGCCACGTGTCTTCATTATATTTTTTCTTTGCTCTCTAGTGAGGTTTTTGATGGTTATTTTGCTTCTCCATAGGCAGAACATGTTGTCCATACCCATGTCTTATTTTGTCTCTTACAAATTGTGAAGGAAGTTGCAGGGGTTCTACAGTGCCTTCTTGGCACTTGCCAATAGGTCCTTTTCCTTTGTATCCCATTCGTTGCATGATCTGAAACCCATTTCCATAATATTTTGTTGGTACAACCACTTATATGTTAGCAACTATGACTTCCTCTTCATCCTTGTATAGCCAACCAAGGATATCTTTCTCTTCTGATTCATCAGCCAGTGTGCCCAGTTGGATAAATTTACCATCAAACTTGGTGATGGGTTGTGTTGCCTAATGTCTTGATGTGGAAGGTTGTCCATAAGATTTTGGTGACGTTGGCAATTTAGATAGATATAAGGGTTCAAAAGAGTACTCCCCCATGCCTTGGTCCTTCATTTTCATCTTTTTCTTGAAGTCTATGGATAGACACTTGAGTTCTTCTTGATGATTGGATGCTGAGAAATCTTGGGCCTCCCTATTGTGTGGAACCAAGCTATCTTGAGCTGCCCCCATATAATTACAATACTGAAAAGGGTTATTATCTGCAGATATTGAAATTTCATGTCTGTTGTAAGGGAACTTGATACATTGATGGTATGTGGAAGGCACCGCTTGCATTTCATGGATCCATGGATGACCCAATAGTATATTGTATGTGAAGTCTATGTCCAAGACATGGCATATGTTGTCTCTTTGTATAGGACCTACCTGAATGGGTAGTATTACAGTTCCCTTAGATGATCTCTCTTCATCATCATAGATTTTGATGGTGATTTTCTTTTTTGGATCAATAGACTACTTAAAGAAGCCCAATACACGGATAAGATTTAAAGCACATATATTGAGACCAACTCCTCCATCTATTAACACTCTTTTTACTCAATGTTTATAGACTAAGACTTTGATATAGAGCGAGGTGTTATGCGGATGATTCAAGGGGAAATCATTGTGTTAAAAAAAAATATGTTATGCTGCCCCGTCATATGCACCACCATGGCTTGGAATCGATCAATATCCAGATCACTTGGAATGGTTGTTTCAATAAGTGCTTGTTCCAAGATATCCTTGTGTTTTGGTGAAAATTTGAGTAGCTCAAGTATAGATATCTGAGTGGGAGTTCTCCGTAGTTGATGAACCAAGTTATATTGAGTCTTGGGGAGAGTTGTTGATGTGGATGTGTTCCCTTTCAAGACATATTTTTGCGCTCTAGTTGTCACATTTATCGACGCATGTTCTTTTTTGTCTTTTATTTTTATGAAATTTACTTGATTGTCATATGTCGATGTGATTTATGGTGTTCTCATATATGTGATTAATACAAGCTCCCTTGGTATTGTTTGATGTGGAAGCTCCTCCCTCATTGTAAGTTGGAAGAGGATTTTTTAAGGCTTCATGGTCACCATTTATTTTGTGGACATCAACTGTTAAATCGCCCTTGTCTATCATGTCCTAAACTATATTCTTCAGCCTCATGCAATCATTTGTGTTATGCCCTTTGTTTTGATGAAAATCATAATAATGTGTCATTCCACCAGGGTGGTTTGACTTGGGGTTCAAAGTTGCTTATGGCTAGCAATGTGATGATCTTATTCGCCAAGAGTTCTCAAAATGTTGATTCTAAGGTTTGTCCTAATGGCATGTATATGCGTCGATATGGGAAAGTATTAGTGTTGCCTCTCTGGTTTGTGTTGTTTCCTTAGTTAGTGTTGTTGTTGCCTTGATGATTTTTATTGGTGTTTGATGTTGAAGCTCCTTGATTGGTATTTCGTTGATAAGTGCTAGTGCCTTGATTAGCACTTTTTTTTATCATTATTGGATGGTGGGTTGCTTGATAAAGTCAACACTGGTTGTTTATAATTTACATTGTTGGCATCAATTACCCCATCATTAACAATGTTTTTGTTCCTTGTTCAAAATCTTGATTTGTCTAAAGTGTTTTTTATTGTTTTGATTGCTAAAGGTGTTAGTGTTTGATGAATTAACACCTTCCTTAAAGGAATTCAATGTTCCTTTCTTGATGCAAGATTCTTCTACTTGGATACCATTTTCTATCAATTTTGCAAAAGATGGTATGTATTGGAGTTTGAGTTGATAAATCATCTCACTATTTAGATTGTTGATGAATATTTCCATGTTTTCCTTTTCAGGCACATCTCGGGGATATCTCGAGACCATGCACCTCCATCATTGCAGAAACACCATGAATGATTCATTTCTCTTTTATTTTGAGTTACACACATCCAACATGGTGATTGCATGTTGAATGTTATAGGACAGCTGTGTTATGACTTTGTTTACCAACTCATCAAATGATCTAATGGAAGGTGTAAGTTTAGACAACCACTCCATTGCTTGTCCTCCCAAACTTCTTGGAAACAATCTCATTAAGTATGTGTCATCATGAGAAAACTCTAAGCTCATGGTACAAAATTCCTGAATGTGATCATGGGGATCACTCTTACCATCGCATTTGTCGTACTTTGGTATATCCAAATTTGGGGAAAAGGTACCATGTTCAATCTCCTATCAAAAGGATAAGGATATATTTCATCCGAGTATCATACCATAGTTCCTTATTGCATGTCCTGCATTTTTCTTTGCAGTGTTTGGAGTTGTTTTGTAAGATCAGCCATGGGTGCATTTGTCCTTCGATGGGGAGCTTCCCCTCGTTCATTAAGATTGTCCTGATTGTAGGCATGGTCTTGTTTGTGGGTGTTGTCTTGTTCATGGGTGCAATCTTGGTTGCATATGTTTTCTTGATCATGTGCCTCAACTTCTCTTCGTTATTATTGTGTGTGGGAGAAAAAGTGACACTAAGCAAACATGCCCTAATCTCACTTTCAACCACACACTTGTGGAATACGAAAGAGCCTAGAGGTATCACACAATTGGCTACTTCTTTTTGTGGAAGAGAGAGCCACAGGCTACCTATTAGGATTTCTATTCCTTTGTTGTAATTGAAAGATGAAATGATGCAAGTTCAATTCCTAACCCCAAAGTGCAAGTATGAACTAATAACAAGATTACAGAATTGAACTTAAATGATGGAAAGCTGTAAACACAAGGATAAGACAAGAATGAAAATGCGTACCCGGAGTTAAAATCTGACTGAAAATGTTTGGGATGGGGGCGCGGGCGCCACTGTCCTGATTCTGCCCCTGAAACTGCTCCGGAAACTGCTGTTTTTGCACTTTGGAAAAAAGCTGTCAAAATGCTGAAAATGCTGTCTGTCAAGAGGACCAGGGCGCCCAGCACCCCTGTCCTAGGGACCAAGGAGCCCAGCGCCCCTGTCCTGGCAGGACCAGGGCACCCCACGCCCCTGTCCTAGTCTTTTGCTCTGAAATTTGGTGGGAAGGTCTGTCTCAGTCTGCTTCTCCCGGATCTGCAACCTGCGGCGTCGTCCGAGTCCCGAAACCTGCACTTATATCTGAAAAGGTGTTTGGGCGGCTATATAGGGTTTTGCCTTAGTCAAACCCCCGCTTCGGTGATTTCCACCTCCACGAATAGCCAAGTTGTATTGTAAAATGTCTTATGTGTGCAGACCTAGTGTGTGTGCAAGGTCCTTAAATGCAAGAAAGCAAACTAGAGCAACCTAGAAAGTAAACCCTAATTGCTTGTAAATGATAATGTAAATGCTCTAAATCAAGATGCAAAGTGATCTAAAGCATGAATAAAGGATATATTGAAGCTTATGCAAAGACATGAAAACAACATGAAATCATACCCAGCCCTCAAGGGAGGAGTACAAGCCAATCTTCAGTCGGTAATCTCCTATTGTTCTTCAATGTCTTCCAAGCCCTAAATGGATGAATGAAATTGATAAATGCTTGATAGAAGGATGTTGAATTTTGTTGAAGTCTTCAAAGATCTGCTCTTTCGCTGCATAGAAGGTCCTTGAAAGCCAAAAAATCGGATCCTTTCAAATGAAGAAAGAGAGCTCTTATGTATGAAACCCTAGGTCATAATTTCGACTTTTGGCCGACCTAGAGATTGAATATCCCACCAATTTCTTGGGGTTAATCTTTATTTTATGATTGGATCGTGCTCCTAAAATTTCGGGAAAAATGTCCGGGACCATGTGCACCGGGCGCCACGGTCCCGGCAACTTTTCACCAAATTTTCAGGGCCGTCGGATATGATGATTTTAGAGAGAATCCCGAAGTTACAGGTGATTTCGAGATGTTTTGACCCCCAAAATCAAGCCCCCAAGTTCAAAATAGGACCTAATTAGGGTTTTTGATTAAATGATGTATTGGAAGAATAAAAGGAAAGGGGCACACTTTAATGAAAAGGGCCCAACTTTATGATATAGGAGATGATAAAATAGGACCTTAGACCTAATTAATTTGATTAATTAAGTGCTCAAGGGGAAATGCAATGCAAAATGTAAAATGCACTAAGGCGGGTGCTAAACTAGGTGTGAAATTGTACCACCCTAGCAAGTGCGTACAATTTACGACGCTACATATTGATAGGCATAGTTTCTTGATCTTGTTCTTGAAATTATCTCATCTATATTCCTTAAGTTTTTTGTATTGAAATCCTCAGGAATGTTGACTCCTTTGCTAGTTAGCATGAGTAGATATTTTTCCTTATCAGCTTCTAATATCTCTCCACAAGTTTTTGGAAAGCTATTTTTTCTTGACATTCTTGGAGAAGTTCTTCGGTGACCTCTGTTTCTCCCATATTTGCATACTCATCAAAAGGATTGGACAATCTATGACCCATACTCGATTCTGGTTGTGATTTCGTAATATTGTTTCTCTGAGATTGAGTGACAATGGGCATTAATATATCTCTACTGTGGAGTTGGTGCCTCAGGTCGAGCTTTGTTATGAACTTTGGAAACAAAGTGGGGTTAATATTTCCTCCCCTATTAAGGCATTGGTTGAATGCCTCTTTCTGAATGTAAGCCCTACTTCTCAAATGCTCTTTTTCAAATTTGTTTATTTTTCCCTAGACATAAAACCACATATGACGCAAGAATGCACAAGGTGATGCAAACAGTTGACGATTGATATAGAGAAATTTATTCCTTTTAATAAGTTTCTTAGAACTAGGTTGTCTCTTCTTCAACTTAGTCTTTTTATGAAGACTTTTTCTTCTCAAAATATGAGGAGTGGTCATACATAAATGATCAAATGTTGATGTTGATGTTGGATTTGGATACTTCATTTGAACTCTCAAGTTTTACTTTATCAAGTAGAGGTTTAGTTCGATTCGCCTCCATGACAAAGTGTGTCAAATGGTATGAGTCAAGTTTCCTAATGTAGAAACTTAATTTGACAACTTGAGGACCCAACTAGGTATTGTTTTGATAGGATCCATTGGATGGTGGAACTTTGATCATTGTTGTGATACTTCTTAATTTTGTTGGATGAAGTCTGATCTCAAGCTAGTTAATGATTTGAAAACTCTTTCTAAGAGTGCTTTGTTGGATTTGGAAATTTATCATTGATGATCTTTTTCGAAGTTTTGTTGCTAGATTTGTTAGAGGACCTAAAAGGGTATTTGAAACTGTTGATAAAATTTTTCCAAAGTGACTGGTCTACTCTCTGTTTTCACTAATATTGATCATGTAGTAAGACAATGACCCGATGTGCTAAAGGATGTTTTCAAAGTGCTACAAAATTCTCACTATGTGCTATGCTGCCTTTTCAATGTCCTATTGTAGACTGTTGGATAATAAAATTTGTTGGGTAGGTTATGCGCTAATATGTCTTTGTTACACGCTAATGTTTGATATGAAAGTGCTATAATATGCTTTTAACACGCTAGGTTGATGCTTGTATGCGCTACAATGATGTTGATAAGCACTATCTAAATTTTTAATAGTATTATACTAGTCGTGTGCTAAGTTTTGGTGTGAATGTGCTACTGAATGTTTGAGATGTGATAGGTTGTTGCTCCTATGCACTAACTATCCTGATTTCTTTGTTTGATTCTTTTGTTGTGATGTTAAAAATAACACTTGTGATTTGATGGGTTATTTTCTAAAATTGACTTGAAAACACGACATATTGAAGAGATAACAATTTGTCTAAGCTAAACAAGTAGTGTATGTTCTTTTGAGGTTTTTTTCAAATCCCCAATGTTTTCACTGGTTTGGATTACAAAGAAGACATATCAAGAAGACTCTTTATTCAAAGGTAATCAACAATATCATAGCCCACTAGTCTTGATACTCCATCAGCTCAAACAACCTTGTCACCCCCTAGGGGGCACCCGTTTTTTGCCTTTTGCCAGAAATTAACCCAAAGTGAAATGCTTCACAATTGAGTAGTTATCTTGGGAGATATATGGTGACTGATCTTGGGGGTGGATTCCTCCCCACCCTTGCACTATGATATTGCCAATGTTTGGCGACTGACTCAGTTTAAAGTCTTTAAGGCTAAGGTTCTTAATCAGGCTTTCATTCGGTCTTCAATGATAAACTCCCTTGGGAAGCTTCCCAACCTTTAGAAAAATGGCTTTATGTATCTTAAAGATATTGGGGGAAGACTAATCACTGAGAAAAATTGTTGAAGGGGACTTTCGTCAGCCTCCACATTTGATTATAGTGGAATGGAACACTTGGCGATAAAGCTGTTTCCCACTTAGGTTGTTCCCCTCTCACCGGTCATTAATGGCGCCCTAAGGGAAACTCAGGAGGGCAGGCCTTCTAAAGGATTTAAATACTTGAAGTAAAAGAAATCATAAGAGTGGTTTGGCCTTTTGGTCACCCAATTAAGGGGAGAGCATATACCTTCCACTTTTGAGACAAGGCAACCAATGTTCTTTTAAACTTTCAAGGCAATGATTAGCTAAGATCTATTTGGAGATGTTGCTCCAACAAGCATGGTATTATTTTTATCCCACAAAGAAATTTGTTGTTTAACTAGGAACTTGAAATCCTGGTCAACAAAAGTAAAACACGTTTGCTTGAAAAGGGAAATTGCTTTGCAAAATAAAAGGAAAGATTGATTGCATTTTACCTTTGCAATAAAATGAAAATTTGTTGTTCTTTTTATAGCCCAAATTTGAGGTGTTTTCCCTAATCTTGCAAGAAAGAAAAGTGTTTGATTTTGTTGATCTTTTTAAACTTGCAATGAGATTCCTTTTAAGTCCAAAAGAAAATTTGATTTTTTTTAAGCCCAAGATAAAATGAGGTTCTTTTTAACCAAAGGGAAATGAGTTCTTTTTAATCCCACTTAAAAAGCTAGAAAGAAATCAAATTCCTAAATATAACTCCTCCAACCTACAAGAAATGATTAGTAACCTACAATAAAAGGAAGTTAGTGAAAAAAATATTAAAACTTTAGGCAGGCTTACACAAGCCTAATTTTCTAATTCTGTTACAAACTATCATTTTTCTCTGTTAGAGTTATGCACTGAACTTCTACACATATGCACTATAGAATGGTATAAAAGAGCTAAAGGATGAACCCTACACACTACTATGATTCCTAAATGCGCTATGCTGATACTTCTATGTGTAATAAATAAACATAGAATTTTATGCACCAAAAATAAGTTCTAAAGCGCTATAAGATGGGTCCTATGTGCTAAACATTGCAATGAATGCACTACTGTTTGCCACAGATGCGCTAAAGTATACTCCTGATGCGCTAAAAGGGTATTCCAACATGCTTGTAATCCTTGGCCTGCACAAAAAATGATGTTATTTATGGGTACGTGCCCCACGGTGGGTGCTAGAAATGTATGCAGGAAAATGCGGTGACGAAAATGAACAACTCAAATCCAAAAGACCCACACACCAATGAGAATCTTGGTACAAGTATATGAACTAATTCAACTAGTTTAACTTCCGAAGGGGTGTCCCATTGTTCTCTATCTCATAGGATCCCTAAAGTAAATTTTTTTCTCTCAGATCATTGAGCAAAGTGACTTAGGAATGACAACTCCAAGAACGAGTGATGTTTGATTTATATGCATGAATGCATTTTAAGATATATATGATGTTTAAAACTATGATGATTAAGCTAGTATGAAGATGATGATATGATAAATATTAGCCAATATCCTAACATGATATACTATCCTAACATGAATATCTTATGATATTAAAAATATTCCTAAATGCTATGATGATATTCTAACAAAGTCAGGCTAAAATGTCTAGTAAATTAGACTATAATGTAGATGCATGAAAGATTGTTGATATGAAAAATGAGGAATGAGAGCTCTATTTATAGGGAAAATAGGAAAATGGATGGTTAATAATGAACAATCTTAACAAGGGCTAGGATTGAAAGTTAATCAATCCATGTTTTCAATTCTCACCAGTGAAATGGTGAGAATTGTCAATAAGAGGTTGCTTCAGAGGAGATGCAAGAAGCATTAAATGCCTAAGAAGACATGAAGGTAACCCTAGTTGGTAAAGGTTAAGGTTAGGTTAGGGTTATCCAATGGATAAAGATTTTACCCAAGGGGTAAACTCTTGTGCAAGGGTTAATAGGATAACCAAGGTTAAAGCCATGAATGCTTGATGAGACCCTTTGGTCAATAGGATGGTTAAGTTAGAGGAAAGTCTCCAACCAAAGGTCAAAGATGAGTTAACCATAAATGGTTATGTAAGAGCCTTTAATGGTTTGGAAGACTTTAGAGGTTAAACATTTGAAGAAACAAAGCCTTTAATGGTTATTGAAGACTTTGGAGGCTTTAAGAAGTGACATATCTTTACTTAGGAATGTGACAATAATTAGGACATGAATTAGGCTAAATTGGAAGTGATTGGAAGAATCTAGAAGGGGTTTAGGAGGCAAGTGGGAGATGTACTAGGAAAATACAAGTGGGGGGATTTAATAAATAAATTAGATTTATTTATTTGCGAGGATCAATTTAATTAAAAAGGGAGAAAGGGAAATTAATTAAATAAAGTGATTTATTAAATTAAAGGCTAGAAAAGGTTTAGGTGAATTTACTTAAATAAATTGAGTAATTTATTTAATCAAATAGATGAAAATGAATAAATTAATTAAGTAAACTTTAATTAATAAGAGGAATTGAGTTAAAATAAATATTAAATATTTATTTATGAAAGTGGTCAGATTTATACATCTACACTTCTCACTCTTGTAGGACCACACAAATCAGTATGCACAAGATCTAATAATCCATTAGATGTATACAACTTACTCTTGAATGAAATTCTTGTTTGCTTTCCCAATTGACATTCTTTACATACCATATTAGAAGGTTTAACAATCTTAGGCAAATCTCTAACAACTTGAGTAGAACTTATTCTTATCATGCATTCAAAATTAACATGACACATCCTTCTATGCCACAACCAACTTTCATCTATATGAGTGATCAAACAACTTTTCTCACCAGCATTGAAATGAAAGATATTACCTTTAGTCTTAGTTCCTGATGCAATCTCTATACTAGAGGCATTCAGAATCTTGCGTTTACCATTCTTGAATTGCAAATCATATCCCTTATCAACCATCTATCCAACACTCAAAATATTATGCTTCAAACCTTCAAAAAATAAGACATCATCAATATTATCCTTACCATCAAGAGAAATAACACCTCTACCACATATTACAAAAGCTTATCATCTCCAAATATTCCTATGCCACCATCATACCTCTCCATATTCAAAAATTTTCTTTTATCACCTGTCATATGATATGAACAACTACTGTCAATAACCATTCATCTTTCTCTTCAATCTTAGTAGCCAAATATTTCTCCTCTACAATGTAGCTTGTAGAATTCATTGGTGCCATATTATCTTCCTTGATAGAAATAAATACAAATTTATCTTCTAAATTCCCATTCTCAGACTCTTCATCTGTCACACCTTAATCATCAGCATAATAGCATTTCTTTTGATATCTGAACTTCCAGTTAGGCTTATAGGGCTTGTCATATCTATCATGCTTCTCATATCTATCATGCTTGTCAAATTTATCATGCCTATCATACTTTGAAATCCTTTGTGGACACCTAGAAGTAAAATGTCCTATCTTATTACAAGAGAAACATTTCAAAGGTAAATTCCCATCATACTTACTAGCTCCCTTAGGCAATCTTTGAGCAATAAGTGCTTCAAGATCATCCAACTCTCTTTATTGTTTTTCCATCTCTCTCATTTCCCTTTCATATTTGGAAACCCTAGATGAAATTTCTTCTGGATCATACTTCTGCTTCCTGGATACAAAGGCCTTAAATGCAGTCTTAGTTTTACCATGTGATTCTCCAAATTCACTCAACTCAAATACAACAAGCTTACCAACCAGCATGTCTCTTATCACAATGGTCACAATTCAGATCTCATCAATAGAAATAATTTTAGATTTGTAAGCAAGAGGCAAAGATCTTATCACTTTAGCAACAATCCCATCTTCTTCAAGAGTTCCACCGACATATTTGATGTCCATGACAAGTTCATTCCCTTTAGCCATAAAGGATGATATGTTCTCATCTTCTTCCATCTTCAACATCTCATACTTTCCTTTCAAATTCTTTAATTTAGAAACTTTGACATGTTTATCTCCTTCATACAAGGTCTCTAACTTTTACCAAATCTCATGTGCAGTCTACAATCCCATCACATTAGTCATCTCTGAATTGGTGAAGGCACTCAATAATACTTCTTTAGCTCTTATGTTATGTTCAACATCCATTATCTCACTTGAAGTAACCGAACCATTCCGAGAAACATTGTAGGTATTCTTTGTAATCATACAATAATCATCTCCAAGACATTTCAGATGACACTCCATCTGATCCTTCCATATAGTGTAACTGCTTTCATCAAATCTCAGACTCTCTTTCTTGAACACATAGGTTTCCATCCTGGACTCCTCAAGCTATCAAACTTCTTCCAGAGGATCTATCTCTGATACCAATTGTTGGCAACAACAATGAAGGAAAATTGAGAGGGGGGGGGTGAATTAGTTTTCATTGGATTAAACAATTTAAGAACAACTTCAAATCTCACCAACTACAACAAGAACAAAGATAAACATAATAACAACAACACACATAACACCAATATTTTGACGTGGAAAACCTGGTTAAGGGAAAAACCACGGTGGGAACCTACCCACAATAAGATGATACTATGTAGTAGTATGTGTAAATATTACAATGGGGAATGCACATACATTTAGGCACACTACCTAGAGCTCACTACTCAAAATATAATAACCCGAAAGTCTACAACCCTCAGGGCAGGTTCAGTACCTTACAATAACATTCAAACAACAATCCAGTTTACATGAACTAAAAGAATAGCATCTCCAAATGCCTAATGATAGTTTTAGTTAAGCACATTTGTCTACCCTGAAACACTATTTTCTCAACACTTCATATCCAAATATAAATGCACTTGTTCGCACATATACCACTCTCTGATATTATAGACATAACCATACATACACAAATTACATGAATATAACACTTATTTATACAAATCATTAACCTTGACTACAAGGTCGACTCAACCCTCAAGACCTAATTATAAAATTACATCACACGATACATAGATCAACTACCAGACCAAAACAATGTCAAGATGACATAGCATGGACCTAAATCAAATCCTTAAACATGCAAAATCACCAAAAATATCACCAAGATCATCTGCAACATGCTACACCACCAAAAATGTCACATAATGCAAAGGACATCACCAGACCCATAAGATCCTTAATAATGTGCACAAGGATCAATGTGGACCAGAAAAACAAATAGGACATGATTAGGAAACACCAACAAGCACATTATAACCATCTGCAATAGTTGCACCGATACCACTTAATCAAATCTTCATCAATCAATGCGTTGATACTCAAGGACACTTTAACAAAAACAATTGGGAACAGAAAGATAACTTGTGAAGAACCAAATCACAAACCAACTGAATTGAAGATACACATGAGCATCCCAAACACTCCCAAATCTGCAACTCAAGATATAATCATTTAGGAGCACAACGAATCAAATACCAAAACACTCCAACCCTAAAAAACCAATCCTCATACCGGAATCCATAATTTGATCAGATCAACACATAGAAACATGAAACCAACACATACTTGATTCAACATACTTGATTCAATGTATCAGATAGTAAACCAACTAGATCAGCTCTTTGCAATCACCAAAATACCAAAACACAAGAATATGTTGACATCAATGACAATAACATATCCTAGCAACAACAATATCCAACATAGAGAGGGCCACAATAGATACATATTAGAGTGTCATCTCATCAGCAGGATGCATAGATAGTTGCACTACTTTCCCTCATATAGGGCTTACAAAGATAGATAACACAAGCCCAAACACAAATTGTCTCATTGACAACATAGAGAGATGTGGTTGTTGATAGAGTTGAGAGGGTACAGAGGTTGGCTGAGGGTACCAGTGTAGGTGAGACCATTAGGACCATACAACATTATGATCAAGAGACAAAGTACTACCGATAGTTATACTACACTTTTGTTCCTATAGAGTAGTGAGCTCTGAGTTTTGCATAGGCTACTAGTACCAGATCAAGGCAGAGCCGGTCACGGACTGAGAGTAGGGTTGTGATGGGTCCATTGCATAGAGATCCTAGATATCCTAATCTAGGTCCTTCTAGAGGTGCAACAACAGGAGGGTCCGTGAGACCTACACCGTCTGGAGAGAGCTAAAATCATCATCCCTCTTGATGTTGTGGATATTTTGATTCTGTGCCCCATATGCCACACACGCTATATCATTCTGATGTATACACATTTTTATTGATACATTATATGATTATTTCCATATTTTGATGTATCTCTTATACTAATTGCATATCATTGTACACTTGACATTGATTATTTTGATTATATGAGATGTAATAGAGACTTGATGAGGTGCCTATATGCTCTATGATAAGATGCATTTACTTTTACATGTTTTATATGTTTACATGATGAATTTATGCATTTACTGATTTGTCTAGATGATTTTATAATATGTAGTGCATAATTATGGGGTGTGTGATGTTTTATGCTTATGTACATGGTTATATGATGGATTATGTCATGCACATGTATGATGTTATGATGCTTATATACTATGAAATGCACTTTTATGATATTGTAATGCAATGGATAATATGAAATGGTTAATAATATGTGATGGTTTATGCATATATACATGATCATGAGATGACTGATGATGAATATGATAATATATATGATGAATTTATGCAGCGGCTTTATACTATGAATGAATATGCAATAATGATTATGTAGCATGTGATTGTATGTATGAATTTCTTCATGTACAATTTTATTTAATAAAATGAATGAGATGCGAAGCAATAAATGCTAAATGAGTGTATTCTTAATGATGTACTAATATATGTAATGTATGGTTTAACTTAAATGAATGTGCTAATCTATAATGATCTAAGTTGATGTAATGCCCGCCAAAATACCCTACAAAAATAAACATAATCTAACCACAAATAAAGATAATTTTTTTTAAAATCTACTAATCAACATATGCAACTATGAACGACTACCATATACATATCAAGTGCATCATTTTCTATCTACAAGAATGCATAGGACATCATAAACATGATCATTGTATCATATAATGCAAGCGGAAATAAAGATAACATAACATCCATTCCCTAGGGTATTTCAATGTCACTACTTAATGAATAAAATCTTCATACTATTATATTTTCCATTCATCCTTAATATCTAAGTTCATTTTATAACCCAAACCAAATGTTCCTAATTACCATTCTTACATCATTCCTCTAGCACATTATGAATCTATATATCCATCTCTATGAATAGCACTATATCCTTTCCTTAGAAATTACATTACATATAATCAAGATTACTATCCATATGCATGCACATGAATCATAACAACAAGTATTAACCTTTTCTAAACATGTTTCCATATAGGTTTACATATAACAAGTCTATCCCAATCTTAAACATAATGAACATTTCCTCAATATAAACCATATGATATTACATCATCTTATTACATTCCAAGATCATAGTCTTTACAACATCATATTACATGGTATTACAAATACAAGAGTACATAATCTTCCTTCACATTTACAATGCCATCATGAATACAATGTTATCCCAAATACATAGAAATCAGCCCCAAGGATCATCTACATCATGAAGTATGATATAATCTATATCCACGCATGCTAAAATCCAAATAAGAACATCCCAATGGAGGAAGACATCAAACCACCCGACCATGTGGAACCAAATAGGAACCACCCCTTGTGCTAGGAGATGACACGAGGTTCCAACTCTCACTCAAGACCTAGATTGATACCTAACAACCAAGGGAATTAACATGACATCACAAAGGTAAAAAACAAGAGTAAGACAACCAAATCACTTCAAAAGGCTAAATATAAATCAATAAAACTCTTCCAGAGGTGTAACATAAATCAAGGTATAAGGATCATGGTCATATGTAGGAGTGGAGTGTCATCACATGCTATCTTCACACAGAAGGGAACAAAGCCAAACCATGATAGACACATCACTACGTGATATTCTCACAAAGAAGGTAAATCCACACCCATAGTAGTCATGCATTCTATCGTCACATAGAAGAGGAATCCATACTCTTGATATACATACAAGCTACTCTCACATTGAAGGGTAAAATCAATCCTCAATAGACATGTGGAGCCATCTCAACCTATGTGAGAACAAGGGAGATTAGATTGCCATCTTAATGGCCTCAAACCAATTATTATTATATTATTAAGTGAATCCCAACCCAATCAATTGATTTTTAATGTTATCAGTTATTTATATCAAGGAAACTTCCAATGTGCCCTGGTGGTCTAGGTTTCAAGCAACCTATCTCACTTGACCTTGGTCATCACATGAAAGCCCACTCCCCCTAATATATGTAAAGAACTTAGGGTAGAACATACATCAACATAAAATCATAACCATATAATGAAGGATAACAAATGACATAAATATACTCTCAACATCACTGAGAACATACTGAACATCATAGGATACATATGGCCACATACAAGGCACAAAAGCATAGAAATCAATGAAATAAAGAATAAAAATGATTCAAACATCATTCCAAAACCATTTATAATCCTCAATAGTGAGGTATTATGCATCCCATTTGAGCTCTGAAAATCATGCCTCAACAACAAGGAATTTATCCCTCTTGCTGGACCAATACACGTATATACAACCTCCTCAATGGTAAGGCACAAAACCTCTTACTGGAGTACAAAAAAATTGATGCAAGATCAAATAACACCATATACAACTCCATGAATCTCAATACAATCCAAAAATACCAATGGGGAAAGCACAACATCTAGAAAATCATTCATAAGTCAAATTACCAATTCCTGCACCTTCAGAGTAGTTTAGCATTTTTAGATTCCAAATTAGTGCTCCTAGTAAATAAAATGGAATTTTTGGTAGATTCCCTAGTGTTATGGGTATTTTCCCTAGCGTTATGGGTCTAACGAATAGTGTTTTGGGTTGATAAGGCATCATTTTTGGTTAAAGTGCATAAAAGCAAGTGATACTGACAAATGAGGAAGGGGCACTTGCCTAGGTCTGCACAGGAGCTCACAAATGACCCAAGAGAACTCCCAGAAGGTTTGAAAGGTTGAAAAATCATAATGGAAACAAAAGAATAAGGAATTACATACTCACAAAAGAAAATAACATAAAAACACTCTCCAAAAGTGCTCAGATTGACACCCTGTTTGCACATCAACAAGGGGAGACTTAATAACACTAAAATAGCTACAAAGAAGCATCACTAAGGCTATTCCAAGCCCATGCATACTTCCAAACCTTCACAAATGGTCTTTTGCCAAAAATACAAGTCACAATGAAAACAAAAACAACTCCCAACAAGCTACAACAGACCCAAAACTCACAAATTCAACACTGTAACAAAGGAGATGAAGAAAGCATAATAAAGAGGGAAATCTAACACCATTCCAAGGATATTAACTCATCTAAATCACAAGGAGATGGAAGCATGAAACACACAGAGAAAAGACACAAGAAAAGAAAACATTCCCGACAATCACATTTCCATAATCTTGCAATCAAACAATAAAATACAATTCCCAAACTTCCTAAACCTCTTCCTCAACATAGATTAAATTCTCTAAAATTCAATCCTAATCCCAAAACAATCTTTTAACAACCACTGTGCATACAAGATTTTCCAAAATGAAATTTATAGAGAAAGAGACAAGAGCTCCAACCTGGAAAATGCAATCCAATCCAATGGAAGATTTGATGAAGAGAAAAATAAATCCAACAACCAAGCTATCTAATCTTCAATCCAAGATCCAAAAAAATTTCCAAATGCAAATCAAAATTCTGCCAAATAATAATCCGACAACATTCCAAAAAACTCAAATAAATAGAAAATCAAACCTCAAACTATAGAAAAATTTTGACCAAGTAAAAAATTCAGAGAAACAATATATCATACCTACCTTGCAAGATTCGAGGTAAATATTATTTAGGAATTTTATTTACTTATCCATTCAAAAATAACCAATCAAATAGAAGGGTAGGTAAACTTTATAATATATCTATTTATACAAACAATATTAATGTAGCAATATAATTATAAATAGATTATTAAACAATTATAAATATTTAAATAATAACTCAATAATAAAATAATAAATGAATAATACAACTCAGTTAATTTATCAAATCAAATAAATTAATCTCAACAATAAATTTAATTATCAATAAATCAAAGCAATAAATAAATAGATAAATAAATCATTAAAAAATAAATCAAATAAATTAATTAAATTAATCTCAATTAAATAAATACAAACCTCAACAATAATTAATTATCAATTAATTAAATAACGAAATAAATAAACAAAAGTCATACTATAAATAAATTAATTTAAACATTAATAAATTACATTACTCTAATTATTAGTTAGATAATAACACACACTCACATCACCTCAAGCAACCCAACAAAAGGGTCAACATCGACACAAGACTTTAACCACCAACTTGCGTTGTGGCACAATCTGACAAGGTGAACAACTAAGCCTAGAGTAATTTGTCATCTCCAACAACTTGCCATTGGTATAGGACACACTCAAACCTGTGAGACTAGGTGGAGTCAATGTCTGGTACCTCCAATCCTGCAACCACCATCAAACACAATATGATATATATACAACATATATCCATCTTGATAAACAGGCAAGTGAAAAGAGAATCACAACACCATATCATACTCACAACAAGTGATAAGGAATCACCCCTTTTATGAAGACAATCACATAATGACAACATCAATACATCACATGAAACCATAATCATGAAATAGGGGTTAGACCATCATGACATCATAAATCATATAGTCTACATAGGAATGTCAAGTGCATATAATCCATCCATCAAGTAATCCAGAATGTATCATCACTCTCATGAATTGTCAAATAGCACATGTCCATATAAGGTATCTAACATCATCAGTATCATCTGAATATAAATGGAATCATAAGTAACCATCAAAACATCATCTATATGTCTAAATATGTCTATCAAGTATCAAAGAATAAATCAAAATGTGAGTCTAGGAGGGACACTACAGATGATAATATGAATGAAACTATACACGATGATTAAATGAATGTGATGAATGCAATGCAAAATTTTACTGCATCTAGGTACGAGGTGTTCATTTTTTGTTAATGTCCAATGTACTCAATCCCTTAATATGTGAGATAAAACCATTTAGAACTTCAAGCTTTGGAAAAGTGATACCTAGTATGATTATACCATATGCAATATGAATGCAATCTAGTCTAAGCATGCAAAATGCAATGTTGTCATTGGACCGGTCACTTGTGAGCCTTTAAAATGTTGTAAGCTAATAAAAACATCAATGGTATAATTTAACCATGATTACTTGAGTAACGCTTACATGGATTTTGATATTGCAAGTTAACGCAAGCATCGAGGTATGATTGAATCAAGATGACCCGAGTGTTACTTGCGTTCAAATAGACAAAAGTTAATCATCTTCCTATGCAAATCTGGAGTGTCCTTGATGATACATTATTGATCACGTTTTGTGACAAATTTGCACAGTACAAATGGTGAACTAACAAATAGCAAACAAAGAAAAGATCACGCTCCTTCCTCGCTCCTCTAGTTCAAGACATCCTTAAGTTACTCGGGAGGCATGATTTCAAAAATTAGATACAACAGTTGAACATTCTTGCTAAAGTGTTTCAATCATGATTCATAAGATATCATCCATTGATATTTGTTTGTTTTACATCGAGTTTTATTTGGATGTTTGTGCTCAATGTTCATCGTTGGATTTTGAGATTTCTCATATTACAAACATTGTCTCACTATTGTTTTTTTGTTGTGTTTAAGCTCAATCCATATTGCCCCCAACTAGGTTCAGGATTTTACCCCCAGTCCTGAAATAAACCTTTATTATGGGTATATACAATGGTCCAAACCATGTTGAGAGTTTACATATGATTCTTGCATATGTACAAAAGGCTTTATTATGGATACGCACGATGATGACAAATGGATGCAAGTGGAAAGATTCATGACCTAATACATGGAATAACTAGCTGACAAATAGTGCATGTTTCCAGGTTTTCACCATTTGTTTTTATTGCACTTTTTCTTATTTTTCATTTTTTTTCGTATTTTTCTACTTTTTCAGATTTTTTTCTTTTAAAATTTTTTTTTCTTTTTTTTTTTCAGATCTATGCATTGGATAACATGCATAGAACTTATTTAGGTGGATAATATTGATAGGTTCCTCAAGTGGATCTCCTTCACGTGTTGATAACTGATAAGCACTAGATCCATATGCAAATGTGATGACAAAAGGGCCCAACTAGTTTGGTTCAAACTTCCCTTTCTTTTCATAAACTTGTTGGTTGCGTGGATTTTCTTTCAGCACTAAGCCACCAACTTGAAATGCCCTAAGCCTAACCTTGTGTTTGTAGCTCCTTGACATACATTGCTGGTATGCTCTCAAGTGATCAAAGGCATTATGGTGACGTTCTTGCAACAATTCTAGTTCCTGTAGCCTAGACACTCATTGTTCTTCATTTGGAATGAGACCCTTGAGTGATACTCATAGGGAAGGTATCTCTACTTCGACAGGCAATATTGCTTCAGAGCCGTAAACAAGGGAGTATAATGTAGCACCTGTGGGTGTGTGAATACTGGTACGATATGCCCATAGAGCAGGATTTAGCTGAAAATGCCAATCTCTACAAGCATCATTGACTATCTTTTTGAGGATTTTCAAAATTATTTTATTAGACGTTTCTGATTGACCATTTCCTTGCAGATAATATGGTGTAGAGAATCTTTGCTGGATCTATAATTTTTTACAGAGTTCTTATACACCTTGATTCTTGAAAGGTCACCCATTATCTATGATGATAGTCATGGGAATGCCACAACGACATATAATATAATTCAAGATAAAAGCAACAGTCTATTTCCATGTGACATTTGTGAGAGGTACTGCTTCAATCCATTTTGTGAAATGTTCTATAGCTATGAGGATAAAATTGTGACCATTGGAAGGAGGATGATTTTTTCCCACTAGATCAAGACTCCATTGATAAAAAGGCCAAGATGTTGATAGAGTATGAAGCTCTTGAGCTAGTACATGTATGCGATTACCATATATTTGACATTGCTTGCATTTCTTAGCATAGTGAAAGGAGTCTTTTTCCATAGTAGGCCAATATATCCCAATCGTAAGAGTTTCTTGGCAAGAGTAAGACCACTTGAATGAGTGCCACAAATACCTTCATAAATTTCATTTAAGGCCTTCTCAGATTCTTCACATTCGAGGAACCTGAGGAAAGTACCATCCAGACCTCTTTGATAAAGCATGTTAGCGATAATGGTGTAATGAGAGGATTAGAAAATGAAGTTTCACTTTTGATTCTTTGAAAGGTCAGGAGGTAGGGTATTGTCTTTCAAATAAGTATAATTTTGGCCATAATGAGATGAATTAGGTCCAACTAGGTGACATATGATTTGAGTATCAGGATAGTCATAGGCAAGGTAAAACAATTCTTCCACCAAAAATTCATAATGATCTTGATTTTCCTGTGTTTGTAGGAGAGAAGCGATTGTAGCCATGGCATTTGCTTCTTTATTGTCATTCCTTGGAACTTTCTCAAAAGTGATTTCTACAAAATACTTTTTGAATTCATCGACCATCTTTTTGTAAGGTATTAGTTTATCATCTTTTGTCTGGTAATCATCATTGACTTGATTGATGACCAACTAAGAATCTTCATAAACATATAACTGTGTGATATTCCATTCTGTAACCATCTTGATTCCTATGACCAATGCCTCATATTTTTCCATATTGTTGGTGCAAGGAAAGCTCAATCTATATGACTTCAAATTGGTGTGACCTTGAGGTGTGATGAATAGGATGCCTGCTCCTAATCCGTGTTGTGTATAAGAGCCATCAAAATATAACTTCTAGGTTTGTTTGGTAACCGTGAAGACATCCACATATAGGAATTCAATGTGCAATGGATGGTCATCATGAAGTGGCACTTCTGCTAGTTGGTCGACAATTACTTGACCTTTAATGGCTTTTCTGTCAACATACTCAATATCAAATTTTCTCAAGATCATTACCCACTTTGCTAATCTTCCTATTAATGTTGCTTGCTGAGAAGATATTTCAATGGATCTATTTTGGCTAATAGTTTGACTGAGTGAGTTATCATATAGTGTCATAACTTTTGAGATGCAAACACTACAACTAAGCATGCTTTCTCGATTGTTGAGTAGTTGAGCTCATATCCAACTAAGGTCCTGCTCATATAATAGATGGATCATTCTTTTCCTTCATGATCCTATTGTGCGAGAAGATCTCTCAGTGATACATTTGTGGCTGATATGTAAAGCAACAATGGCTTGTCCTCTATTGGCGATATCAATACAAGGGGATTCATTAGATATTCTTTTATTTTGTGGAAGGCTTGATCACACTTTTCATCCCATCTAAATGAAACATTTTTTTATGTAGTAGATGAGTAAATGGGTGGCACCTATCAACCAATTAAGCAACAAACCTTCTAATGGACTGCAGTCTTCATTGAAGAGCACATAGTTGACAGATATTCTTAGGTGATTCCATTTCCATGATTTCCTTCACCTTCACCAGATCTACTTCTATTCCTTGAGCTAAATTGATATATCCCAAAAGTTTTCCTAATGTAGCTCCAAAAGTGCATTTCTTTGGATTTAGCCACAACTTGTATTGTTCCAGCCTTTGAAAGATTTTATCCAAAATCCCTAGATGTTCTCTTGTGTATGATTTTGCCAATACGTCATCCATGCAATCTTCCATGTATGTATGCATCATGTCACGGAAAATAGTTGTAATTTCTCTTTGGTATGTAGCACCAACGTTTTTCAATCTAAAAGGCATGACATTCCAACAAATAGTACTCCAGGGACATGTCAAATCCATTTTCTCTTGATCTTCAGGTATTATTTCAATTTATTTATACCCTGAAAACCCATCTATTAGAGAAAATATTTTGTGTCCTGTTGTTAGGTCCATAATGATGTCTATGCTTGGTAAAGGAAAGTCATCCTTTGGACACACTTTATTTATATCTCTTAAATCCGTACATACCTTAATACTCTTTTCTGGCTTGGAAACATGCACAATGTTTGACACCCAGTTTGGATATGCAACTAGCCTTATGAAATCTAATAATTTCTTTAGTTTTGCTTTGACAAGAAGAGCTATGTGAGGATGCATCTTTCTTAGTTTTTGTTTTACTATTTTAGCTCATGGAGCCACATTTAAGTGATGCATTATGAGATCTGGATCCAACCAGGGATAACTTTAAGAACCCCCCCGTTGGGTAAAGGTGTAAAATCCTAGCGAATCTTTCAATATTTTGATGAATACTAAGAGGGGGGGGTGAACTAGTATACCAAAAATTACTGAACTCAAACACTTAAACAGTTTAGTAGTAAATCGGTATAACAATTTTACTAACAAACCGGTTAACACAAATGCAAACCAAACAACAAATAAGGAATTCACCCACAGAAGCACAATCACCATAAAACAAGAGATTTTGACATGGAAACCCAAATGGGAAAAACCACGGTGAGATGAAACTCACAAGTAACTATCTGCAAAATAGTAACCAGACCAGTTAAGGTCATACAATGTTCTTTACCAGAACAGATCCTGTAAGGAATCTCAATCTCTTTTAGGAGATAAGCCCGATTAAAGACTACCTTGTGAGAGGATTTCAGATCCACAGTTGTGAACCACCTTGTTAGAGGATTTACAAAGGCTTTGCCAAGCCTACCCAGTTAAGGGTTTTAGACTTGTTGAAGATGTGAGTAATCAACAAGTGAGTGATCTAAATACTAGCATAGTATGCTTGGTTAGATCTTTGATAGCTCATTGTTAGTGCATTTTAGCATTACTTTAGTCTTCAAAATCTCCACACTCTGTTTCTTCACACAAACCTAATCTTCTTCTATGATCACACATACAAAAACCTCATCAACCACCTTAAACCCTAACAACCACTAAAACCCTAGACATGATGTCCTTATAAAGGAATCTGATTTCATGTCGGTCCAATAGGATTACATTGTAAGTTCCTAGGTTCAGTGCATCTGGACACATTTGGTAACACGACACAAAATCACTGCCAAAGTCATCACAAAAATAATACCAGTTGGTTACTCATCACAAAGTAATACCGGTTCATACATTTACCTATTACCGGTTCACATATTTTATCGATTACCGATTCACACATTTTACCAATTAACGGTTTCTCAAAATGGAGACTGGGAAAAATGATAACAACCGCTTTGTTTCTTTGTACCTCTTTGGGATCCTTGAACCACTTGAGGTCTTCATACCGCTTGAGATCGGTAAACACTTTCTGCAAAACACCCATAGTCTAAAGACTATAATACTTAATACCAGTTGGAACAAATACTAGTTGAGCATAGCTCATACATACAAAAAGTGATCTTAAAGAAAGTGTGTGTCCATCAATGACAATCACAACATCATCATTAAAAATGCCAACAATCTGCCCCTTTGGCATTGACAGAAACACTTAGGAAATTTTTTTGACATCTAAGTGTTTTACAACAAAAATATACCATAATCAAAATTACTCCCCCTAAGCATATACACTATCCCTTTTGTAGAAAATACAATGTATACTAGTCCCTTAAAGAGATAACATGAAAGTATTCATGGCATTCACCAAAATTTTAAATACAGAATACTACTCCCCATTTGCCAACAATGACAAAGTATGTAGAATAACCCCTGTTTCTCATTATCATTAATATAATAAATGTTTATGACAATAATGAGAAACTTATCAAAAACCGATTTGAAATCCTGCATAAATGTCTTCATGGATAAGGACCATGACTCAAGCAATGAGGTAGCAACCTCACTTTCCATTTGCATCTGGGATACCTATTCCTCCATGGCGTCCAAGGTACTCATCTCTTGAGTGACCATTAAGGCATCCAGATTGAGATAGCATTTCTGAAGTATTTGCAGTCGAGGTAGTAGAACCAATTGAAGTTCCTGCAAATCTTGGGTCCGGTTGCTGATCTCCAACTCTATTCTGGCAGTCTAGAGTTGAAACTAGTGAACAGTTTGCCCAAATGTGGTGAAGGAATCATAGGGCGTCTTGAAGGTGCTTATATATGCCTGCAAATCAGATTGCAGTTTGTCTTTCTGAGCAAGCACATCATCACAGAATAGATGGGGTTAGCTAATCTTAATGAGCAGTAATTTCCCCTCATCCATAGCATCTCTTATGTCTTTCTGCGCTTTTGGAAGTTCAGACCGGAGCTCATTTAATTTCTTCACTAAGGCAGTGTTCAGTGCCTTTTGATGCTTCTTTTGTGCATTGTCTTCAACAACATATTCCAGACATTGCACCTAGTCCTCTACAACTGTGCATAAAAGTTTTAGTTGGGCCAGAGAGGAATCAGTACTGGGAAGGTTGGTACCGGGAATCAAACTGGTAAGAGTTTCCACCATAGTTTGAATAACATCTTGCTCCTTCTTCCTCCTTAGCACTTCCAGTTGCTCTTAGGCAAGCTTAATGCTTTGCAGTAGCTCCGTTTAATTTGCAGATTGGAGGTCAATGGGACTGGTAATGTTAGCCAGTTTGGCTTGACTACCGGTTGCCTTTGGGGTCTCCACTTGTGTGCTCTTTTCCGCTTCCTCTTCAGCCTTCTTTTGCTATTTTCTTTTCCTCTTCAGCCTTCTTTTCCTCCTCTGCTTCTTTCTTTCTCTTTTCTTCTTCCTTCTTTCTATCTTCTTCTTTCCTCTTCTCTTCTTCTTTCTTCTTCTCCTCTTCCTGTTTCTTCTTCTCCTCTTCCTTTTTCTTCTTCTCCTTTTCCTGTTTCCTTTTCTCTTCCTCTTTTCTCTTCTCCTCTTCCTATTTCTTCTTCTCCTCTTCCTTTTTCTTCTCCTCCTCTTCCTATTTCTTTTTCTCCTCTTCCTTTTTCTTCTTCTCTTCTTCCTCTTTATTCTTTTTCTTTCTCTGCTTGCACTTTATCAGCCTTTTCTTTGTCCCGTTTTTCTTTGTCCACTCTCTCTTTGTCATCCTTTTCCTTTGCTATATCCAGAGTGACATTTTTACCATCCAAAGCATCAACGTCAATTGTGTCCATCTGTTTAGTGACTGGTTCTCCTTCACTGTCATACACCTCATCTGGTTTTCTAGTTTCTGATTCTTGCTCAGCCTTCTTGTTGGCTTTAGACACTTGGTGCAACCTTAGAGCGGCTTTGGCATGCGAGTGGGTATCTTTTACCACTTCAGGGACTTTCCCTTCCAATAACAAGAGTCTTCTTCTTCTCATGAAGAAGAGGCCTTTGTACTTTTCCATAACTTCATAAAGTTTTGAATTTGACACATCAGGAAAATATTGTGCAAATATTTCTTCTCTTATTTCCCGTTCCTTTTCTATGGCAATGCACCATTTGTTATCTAAAGAATTATATAAATAATCCGATGTCACAAATCTAATTTCTGATGGCGATTGGTCATTAATACATAAATATTGGATAACTTCCTGTTCAACTTCCTCCTTTTCATTGTCATTAAAATTATCAAAATGATCTATTAAATCACTTATCACTTTTCTCCTAATATTCTTGATAGTTCTTTGACAATGTGTCAAAGGTTTGTAAGAGGAAATGTCTATATTTACCGGTGTTGATGATGCCAGTTCATTGCTGGTTGTCTTTGTCTTCTTCCTTGTTTGCCTAGTCTTTTTAGGTTGTACCCTAGGTTCTATATCCTCAGAATCTAGTGAGGTGTTCTTAGTTTTTTGCTTCCTTTCAAAGACCTTGGCAGGTGCAAATTCTAGTTTCTTCTTTGCTGGTGACCGCTTGGTCACTTTAGGACTTGCTGAAGTAACCGGTGTCGATACCGATGGCACTGCCTTTCCTTTCTTCACTGAAGGTTCTTCAACCGGTGTTACCCTCTCCAAATAGGTTCCAGTTCTCTTCTTCTTAGGATCAAGAGGTGAGGCAAGTAGGGTAGAGGCATACCCATCTAGTATGTCATACATTACCTCATATCCCATGGGCTCCACTTCTTCTTTTCTAGGCTCAACCACCTCCATTATGCACTCATCTACTCTGATGATAAAGAAGATGTCCTCTTCATACTTCTTGACAATATAACCAGATATTCTCATCCTCTATCTCATCTTGCATTTGAATTCAACAAAGTATTTGTTCAGGACTTCAGGATAACTAGTTCCTACTACTTGGAGACTCTCTCTGATTTGCTTGGTAACCAGTTGGTCAACAGACCATTGTATATCACTGACTCTTGGGGAATAGCCTTGAAAGTAGAAAAACAATCCTACCAATAGTTGTCCAAATTTAAATCTTAAGGAATTGTCCTGTTTAATAGACTTCAGGTTCACCAGAAGTTGCCTTTGCATACAGGTGCATAAATCAAATGAGGCATCTTCCATGATCATCCTGTAGGCGGCATTTACCGCTGTAGTAGAGACAGAGTTAATTCTTCTAGCATAGAATGTCCGGTATCCGATCACCATGCAAGCATATTTGACTAGATCATCCTTGATGGTATTGATGGTCATTCCCTGTTGGTCACTCACAGAATCAGTGAGCTTGGTCATTTCGGTCTTGATGACTTTCCTTAGGGCTAACACATCTCCAATGTTACAGAAACTAGTGATGGTGTGAATCACTTTTGGTGTGATGTCATGTGTCTGCTCAAGATACATTTTGTCACCGTGCACTCTGCTTAGAATGATGCAGATGTGATCTTCTATAATTTATTCAAGAAAATAGACCGCATTATGAAGTTTCTTTCTTTACAGGATGTTGTATTCCAGTTTGATCTTCTTGTCCTTCTTGCAGAATAAACTTAACTGAGAATGGATCACTAGAGATCCTAGGTCTTCTATTTTGCAATTAATATAATCTGAAATACCTTCCTTAGCTATGACACTAGTGGGTATCTGGGATATGTCATTGTATTTCACCTTCCGTTGGATGAAATCTATTGAATCATCAGGTGCACTAGAACTGGAGTGCGATGCAGAAGCCATGATAAATGAATAAATAAGAATTTTGATAAATACCTTCAGAAATCCACAATTTAGGGTTTGCAACTTCAGCTTCACCACACACTACTTCGGTTGTTGGATTGCCGCTTTGTGTTCTTCACCTGACTGATTGATATTATCTCTGAATTCTTATTTCAAAGTTTTTTGAAATCTCTCTGAATCGTAAAACAAATTGCCTTTGGTAGCTCTGCACTTGAGAATTTCTTTGCTCACAAATTGATAAGTGAAAATGACTTGAAAATCCCTTTTAAATGAATTCTTTGCCTACCATAATAAATGCTCCACAATTAGGTTATAAACCCTAATTTTCCTTTTACCATTTCCGGTCTTCTACCAATTGATAGGTATCATATACTAGTTAAGGTCTTTTACTGGTGTAAACCGGGGGTTCGAAAAATTTCACCGATTTGCTCCCCCTAAGCTTTTTCTGAAGCTTAGTTTGTCGGTTCAGCGACTTCCACACTAGGTGCAGAAACTAGTTCTTCTTGTGACACTTCTTCAAGTTTCTTCTTCCATGTTGTCTTCATATCTACTTGAACAATTTCAACATCAATCTTTCCTTTTGGAGTGACCGGTATATCATCTAATATGTTTTTTCTCATTTTGCAGGTTCTGGCAGGGTGTCCCGGTTTGTTGCAATGATAGCATACCACTTCAGGTGTTCTCCATGGTCCATTTTTCATCCTACCATTCTTCCTCCTGCATGGTGTAGCAGTGTGACTGCTACCATGGCAAATCAAATAGGTTGCTCTCCAACTGGTTGCCGCTTGATAGCCACCACCACCTGACTGATGGTCATAAGAATTATACCGGTTTGGATTCCGGTTGACAGAGGATTTAGGAAAAACTCCTTGACTCCTTTGAGGATATCTTCCAGTGTTATGTATAACAGACCTGCATTCAAATGCTCTATGCCCAAACTTGTTGCATGCATAATAGTTACTATTGAATCTACTTGATCTAGGCTTATTGTTTAGAAAGTAGGGAAAATTATTGTAAGCCTTACTTCTACATACATTGGCAGTGTGTCCTTCCTTGAGACAATTAAAGCAAACAGGTTTGAACTTTTGCTTACCTTTATCCTTTGGTGTCGGTTGCTTCTTTGATGCTTCATCTTTTGTTCTAGAGGTCTCACCTTCCTCATAACCAGAAAAACCAAGTTCAGTGGTATTCTTTACCAGTTTTGTTGATTCAAGCTTTTGTTCTAGCTTAATAGTGCTCTTATTGAATTTGGCAAGTATTTCCTTTGACTCAATGAGTTCTTTGGAAATAGCAGCATTGGATTCCTTCAAGGTTGCATTCTCAGAAATAGCCATGTTTAGTTCACCTTGCATTTCTTCTTTTTCCACTTTACTCTCTTGGAGATGAGCGGTAAGTGCACTAATTTCTTGCTTTAGCTTGGAGATCTCATCATCTTTGTCTTTTACCAGATCTTCAGCTTTCCTTCGGTTCTCAAGTTCTTGACACATTCTGATAGTCAGTCCTTCCAGTTCCTTTCTTAGGTTAGCATTAGATTCATTCAGTTTTTCAACTTCTTCAACTAGGGATTCCATGTCTGCTTCATCAGAAGAGCTATTTTCAGTAAGCTCCATCAGTTTATCAACATGATCTCTTCTCTTTGCTAGAGAGGCTTTATATTTGACTTTGAGTTCATCAAAGGATTTCTCAGTTTGAGTGAGATGATGAGTGAGTTCCCTCATAGTGTATATCCCCATATCTCCTTCCCAGTGGTTAAACTTATAGAAAGGTTGGCTCTGATACCAATTGATGAATACTAAGAGGGGGGGTGAATTAGTATACCAAAAATTACTAAACTCAAACACTTAAATAGTTTAGAAGTAAACCGGTATAACAATTTTACTAACAAACCGGTTAACACAAATGGAAACCAAATAGCAAATAAGGCATTCACCCATAGAAGCACAATCACCATAACACAAGAGATTTTGACGTGGAAACCCAAATGGGAAAAACCGTGGTGAGATGAAAATCACAAGTAACTATCTGAATAATAGTAACTAGACCGGTTAAGGTCATACAATGTTCTTTACCAGAATAGATCTTGTTAGGAATCTCAATCTCTGTTAGGAGATAAGTTCGATTAAAGACTACCTTGTGAGAGGATTTCAGATCCACAGTTGTGAACCACCTTGTTAGAGGATTTACAAAGGCTTTGCAAGGCCTACCCAGTTAAGGGTTTCAGACTTGCTGAAGATGTGAGTAATCAACAAGTGACTGATCTAAATACTAGCACAATATGCTTGGTTAGATCCTTGATAGCTCATTGTTAATGCATTTCAGCATTACTTCAGTCTTCAAAATCTCCACACTCTTTTTCTTCATACAAACCTAATCTTCTTCTGTGATCGCACATACAAAAACCTCATCAACCACCTTAAACCCTAACAACCACTAAAACCCTAGACATGATGTCCTTATAAAGGAATCTGATTTCATGTTGGTCCAATAGGATTACATTGCAAGCTCCTAGGTTTAGTGCATCTAGACACATTTGGTAACACGACACAGAATCACCACCAAAGTGTCGGTGCATGATAACTCATCAATAAAATAATACCAGTTGGTAACTCATCACAGAGTAATATCGGTTCATACATTTACTTATTACCGGTTCACATATTTTACCGATTACCGGTTCACATATTTTACTAATTACCGGTTTCTCAAAATGAAGACTGGGAAAAATGATAACAACAGGATTGTTTCTTCGAACCACTTTGGGATCCTCGAACCGCTTGAGGTCTTCATACCGCTTGAGATCAGTAAACACTTTCTGCAAAACACCAATAGTCTAAAGACTATAATACATAATACCAGTTGGAACAAATACCGGTTGAGCATAACTCATGCATACAAAAAGTGATATCAAAGCAAGTGTGTGTCCATCAATGACAATCACAACATCATCATGAAAAATGCCAACATATTTTGGGGGAAAATATTAATTTTTATGGCGATTTTTTTTTTAAATAAGGTAAAAATATTAAATTCTGTTGGCAAATTTTTCATTATTTTTGGGAAAAAATATTAATTTTATTGGCAAATATTTCATTATTTTGGGGGAAAAATAATAATTACATTGGATATTTTGGGGGAAAAATAATAATTACATTGGATATTTTGTTCATATTGCATGAAAAATATGGAAAAATTAAGGCGAATCATTCATTATTTTTGGGGGAAAATAATAATTAAGGCTAATCTTCCATTATTAATAGGAGAAAAAAACTAATATAGAAAACACATCACATCTTAGCTGCAAGTGTCCTGCATATCCGTATGAAATATTTTAGAAAGCCGCTTTTTTGGCACATATGAAATCTTGATCACTGCTATTCTTTTGCATAGAAAACTCAAAACATTGTGTGCCAGAGGAAGAAAAATATGGAGGATAGCACATATTTAATATTCAATGAGAAGCTACTAGTATTAATCTATGTTGAGGTTTGTGAGTCATGTATAGGTGTTAGGACTATTGGAATGAAAGATTTCTTATGGAATGGGAGAAAAGTACATCTCACACAGATTAATATAGTATATGGAATAATCCAAAGTATAGACCTGATAGTCAATTGCCGCCACTTTGCAAATCGAGATTTAGGGTCATTATTTGCATGTTGCATTTCAGAATGTAGAAGATAGAAGTTATATCATTCGCATGCTACATTTTAGAATGTAGAAGATAGACATTTTCTAGAGATAAGTTTTTAGGAAGTGTTGTTGTTTTTCTTGCAGAGGTTTTAAAATGAAGTGCATAGAAGGTGCAACTAAATTCTGGCATAAGGAGATATGGCTGAAGGTTTGCAGATGCCATGAAATAAAGAAAATTAATGACTTACCTTGTACCCAGAGGGTTATTAAAATAGCCAAAGATAACTAGAGGTTATTAAAAGGATTGAGTGCAACTGCAGGATTCACAATCAAAGTCCAATTAAATGTAGAATAAATAAGGCGCATCTTTCACATCAAAATCAAAGTCCAATTAAATGTAGAATAAATAAGGTGCATCTTTCACATCAAAATCAAAGTCCAATTAAATGTAGAATAATTAAGATGCATCTTTCACATTTTTTTTGGAAAATAACCCATATAGAAAGTGTGTTGCATATCCATTGGAATTAGAAATGTACTTTTTAGCACATATGAAAACTCTAAGCGATCTTTTCTCATAGAAAACTCTCCTATCAGAGGACTTTATGCTTGTCATTTTGATGAAGAGTTGCATGGGTACGAATGTTAGCTTGTTCTTGAAGACAATATTGAATTGGCGGTTAAATGATTATAGTAGACTGATGAGTTTTGATCCTTTCATTAGGTGGCATGAAGAGTTGCATGCTAGCATGAAGAGTTCTGATTCTTTGGAAAGGTGAAAAGGTGAAAAGGAATATTTAGAACTTTTGAATTTAGAGCTTTGAGGTTTTTCATAAATTGGTAGCAGTTGAGTTGATCAAAAAGCATTATAAATATTTCCCTCTACAGTTGTTCAAGAACAATATCAGAAATGGAATGCCCATATGTAGATTTTTCTTGCGTGTTCATAAGATATAGGTTTAATGACACCGAGTGGAGAATATTTTAGGAAGGATGTGTTTATAGCAGCACAACAGATTTCTTTGTAGCTAAAGGGATTTTCAAAGGCCATCTGCAGTTGCAGATGGCCTTTCCCTAGCTGCCTACATTTTCCCCCTCGTCTCCTGAAGCCTAAGAGCGAGAGGGAGCAGGGGGGAGAACAATGAGGATAGGGAAGAGTCAACTCTAGCAAAGAGCCTGCTAAGTTAAATTTGATAACTAAAGTTGGACCCCTATTCTGATTACAATACTCATCTCTAGAGCTCATCTAGTAGTTTTTGTGGAGCTCATCACTATTTTTTATAGCTAGAATCTTGCATCTGTAAAACTACTCCTCTAGTTTTTATAGTTAGAATCTTGCATCCACAAAGTTATTAGCAATGCAATGGTGGCATGGCTCAAGCAGTTTAATTTCAACAGTATTTTATTCTTCACCATGGTCCATGATAGTTTCATGATAGTTTTAGTCATATGGTTTGATAAGTTATCATGTTCTATTTTAGGTTTCATATTGGGAATATATCGTTTCCATGTGTATAAAACAAACATATGTCAAATGAGAACATGGAAGTTGTATACAGCCTAAAGCTTGTTGCATTCCTTACTCTTATAAAAGGAATTCCAAGGCTATAATTAAGAGAATTCTTTGGAGGGAATCTTGGTTTCTTTGGAAAAGGGTATAGTAGTAGTGTCTAAGTTAGAATGTAGAGTCTTCCATAGTGAAGAATGTATATACTCCTTCAACAATATTAATTAGTTTATGATCTATCATGACAATTACTATAGATATAGTTTGTAGAATGTACTTCTTGATCTCACATGAATAATAATATCAATTGTTTTGTTATTTATCTTTGCAAATCTCTTGTGAAAGTGAAATTTTGTTTGTGAGTTTATGTACTTGTATAAAAAATTAGAAAAGAAAAAAAAGATATATATACTATTAATATATATTGCTCAAGGAAAATTATGGTAATTGTGCATTTAATGAGACATTTATGCTGAAGCTGATCGAATGCCTTTAAATTGGGCATTGGGTTGTTACCATATTTTCACATTACATGTTTGAGTTGGAAACGCTGAGGTGGGAGTGATGGACATGCCAATTATGCTTACGACAACGAAACCACAGACAACGTTTGTAGGTGAAGTCATAGATAAACGGTTAGGGGGGGTCTTAGTGAATGGCCACTCGTACATAATGCATGTGATCAAGATAGTGCTAGGTTTTTATTTTCTGATGGTGTATCACAAGCATAGGGTCAGTTCGAACATTCCATCCTTTTTTCTTACCATGTTGTTATATGTGAGGTTTCCATGGAGTGGGCGAAAAAACTCACCTAGATGGTGTTCGAGCATGCATATTTGTACGACATTGATGTGGTCATCGACAATGTGGATGAGAACCTCCACATTTTCCTCCTACATAAATATTACATTGGAAGGGTTTTTAAATTTTTGATTGTACAAACACAAGATGCACAGTTGTTGCAGGCACGAAGGAGTGATATACTATGCAATATCAATTTCCTCATGTATGTAGTAAACATCAAGGAACCCAAGGAGGACGATTGGCATTGTGACTACTTGACCACTGGAGGGTTGGTAGATGAAGATGAAATTTATGAGGAGGATGTGGCTGAGATTGTAGGGGCGTTGGAGCTGGGGAGTGGAGAGGGATGAATTGAGGATGACAGATGCGGTGTGGAGGAAATTGCAGCAGGTAATGCTCATGCTAACTGCGGATAAGATTGCTCACTCATCTTACAAGCCAAGAAAGTTAGGGAGGAACATGAAGCTGCAAAGGTGGAAAGGCGAACTGGGAATGTCTCCTAGCCCTGAAGTATGGTGCAGATGCTTCATTCTTTTTTTATTCTTGAATTTTGTATTGTGGGTTGTGGATTGTTATGGGTGATCATTGGAAATTCTATCGGGAATGTATTTTTGGCTACAAGCCAAATACTATTGTATCTTTTTTTTAAATATTAATATAATGGGTGCTGGCCCTACCTAGCTATTCACTTATAAAAAAAAATTGTTCAAATGATTTATTTTGGTGAATCTTTCATTATTTTGGGGGAACTGAAATATATTATAATGGGTGTTGGCCTTGCACAACTATTTGCTATTAGGGTTTATCAGATTGTCACTTTTCTAGACCTACCAATATGTAATATGATATTTTATTGATTTAAAGCTTCAAAAAAGATTACAAAAATATTGGAGTCATCAAATAACTTCCATCTGATCCATCTATCTATACCCACCACCACTAAAGTCAACTCTGAAACAAACCATAATACCCACCTCCCATCCTCTTCTGGCGATCTCTTTGCATCTCACCTTCAACTCATCCTCTTGCTAGTGAACAAAGGGTAGTGGGTCTATAGGATCCACCGACCATTCAGAAATGATGAAACCCACTCTTCGAACAACCCACTCCCAAATTAAATCCATCCCTCCTAGGTATTCTGCAACAATTAAATTTTGCAAGGCCCTCTTCACATTGTCTGTATCCTCTTCAAATCCTAATCCCCATGCTCTGCCATCAATGTGTTGTCTGAGCTTTGTTCTACAATCAATCTGCATGATTCAACATTAATTCCACCTCTATAAGTGCGAATGAGGCACTTTTTTATTTTAAATTTATTCATCACTTGGATTTAAATACTAGATTAATTAATTCACTTGTAATATTAGACTACATTAAATTTTATCTTTAATTTTCTTTCGACTATCTGTATAATGAGTTGCAAGTGCTAGTTAACTATAAGTTTGTAATTAATTAATCAATCAACTTAGTGACCATTGGATGATCGTAGATCAATGACATAAGCTCTATTTTGGCTCAAAGTTCTGAAGGACAAAGGTTTCTTCAAAAATTCCCCAGAATAGAGATAGGTCTGAGCATTATCTTATTAACTATTATAAATTGTATACTTAATTAACAATGCGGATAGATTGGGCCAACCCTTTCCGACATGTCCTTTGACCTCCAACATGCATAATCTTATTGGTCCACTTAAGAAGAGCCTAACATCAGTAGGGCCCATGTGCCATGTGTGCAGCGGGGCTGTAGAGTTAAGGTGAAAGAGCATCTTGATCTAAATGTGCAGTCGCGCAGAGATCTGGACTATTGATATCAAAGGAAGTGCATGACAGAGTAAAATATGAAAGTCATTAATTTTAATTTTTATTATATTTATATTGTGAGTATGATTCTCACCATGGTTTTTCCCACACTGGGTTTTCCAGGTAAAAAATATGGTTTTCATGTGTTTGGTATTTTTTTGTTTCATCTTGCATTGATGTTTAATTTGTTAATGATAATTGATAAGTACTTGTGATTAAACAAGTTTAGGATTTGGTTTAGACTAATTCACCCCCCTCTCATTCTTGTGGCATTTTCAACATAAAGGCTAGGTCATAATCCATAGCATCATATTCACAAGAATATGTATTAAAATTATTACATATAGGCATCATAAATACATCCAGAATTGTCTATAACATCATAGTATAAAAATGTATAAATATATGTAACTATCACATAATAGGTACATACATCTATGTATGCTAAATATTGACCTATTTGTAAACCCTAAAGATCCAACCACTAACCCTAGATCTACAAACTATTTCAACAATTAACCAATAGAGAACTAAAAATAAATGCAAATAAAATGAAATAAACAAATTATAAATTTATTCATTACCTAGATTTAAATATTAAATTAATCAATCAACTTAATAACCATTGGATGATCGCAGATCAACAACATAAGCTCTATTTCAGCCCGAAGTTCTGAAGGACAAAGGTTTCTTCAAAAAGTCGCCGAAATAGAGACATGTCTGAGCTTTGTCTAATAATTAATTAACTATTATAAATTGTATACTTAATTAACTCTAACTCTATACTTAATTAATTTTAATCGACGACATAAGCTATATTCCGGGCCAAAGTTGTGAAGGACACAAGTTTCTTCAAAAAGTCCCTAGAATAGACTTAGAGACATGTGTGAGAACTATCAGGAATGAAAGGTTTTAATAAATGAATAAATGAATGTTTTTAATAAAAGAAAGAAAGAAAAAGAAATGAATTTTAACCACTGTTTTTCCCTTTTAGGAAGCTATTGAAATTAAGGGAGATAGGTGTCATGGAGGGTGGAGATTCATCTCTACTTCCAAGGTAGGGGATTGGTTAGCATCAACCATCCATAGTTGTTTTCCCCAAAGGATATGGTCTGGTTCAGACTTGAGATATCATGTGGAAATGGGAGGATCATCAGAAGAATAGGATTGGTGGAAGTTGGGCAAATATGATCGAGCATGCGTAGGAGTTGGACAGGGGATTTAGTCGGATGAGGAATATTAGTACCACTGTGGCCTTTGTTGGTTTTGACAGTTGTATCATGAAGTTGATTGTGGGCAATTTGGAAGGGATGAATCTAGATTCGAGGGTGCAAGAAAGTTGTTTCAAATTCAAATTTTTGGGTAAAAACCTGAGAGAAATACAGAATGAACTCAACAATGCAAACAGATAGAGATGAATTCAAAATAATATTATAACACTTCAAAAATATGATCACTTACCTTTAGGTCACTAGCAGTCACTAATGCAATCAACAATGGTTGATCCTAGTCTAAAACTTCACTAGTGACCCGAATCGAGAGCTCAGAACTAACCAAATTGTGTAGAGATAAATCTGATCTTTGACAGTATTTATACCAATCCTTATTTTGTGATTTCGGCAGGAATTTTATATGTTATACAAATATTTGGTGAATCACACTTAACTATAACATGTCTTATGTAATTTTTGAGGTGATTATGGGTCATCCAATTAATTGGCAATTATAATAGAGTTGGCGAAAATTGGGGTGAATTGAGACACGCTTCCGCAAAATTCCAAGCGAATTAGGTCCTCCTGGCCAATAAATATTTATATGGTTATTGGTGAATTATGGCCATCTATTAAGACAACCTCAGAAAGTGCAAGTGAAATTGTTAGGATTCCCAAAGATACTGAGAGGGGGGGTGAATCAGTATCTAACCAGTTAATGGATTTTCTTAACTTATTAAATGAATTGTATCTCAAAACAGTATACCGGTAAACAAGAATTAATGTAGTAAATAAGAACAATAACCACAACATAGAAAGCACACCATAACACAATATTTTTAACGAGGAAACCCGGTGTGGGAAAAACCTTGGTGGGATTTGTGACCCACAATATTCGCTCACTGGCCAATAAGTGAATATTACTGATACAATAGGGGCCTGCACATACAGGAAGGCCAACTGCCTAAATCTCACTGCTTAAATACAAAAAGAGAAGTCTCACTGACTTACAAAAGTGGATTATGTAAATCCAATGTCATGTACTGCTTCGGTTCAGCATCTGCTATGCCAAGTTCAGTACCGGTTTAAGCTCTTGCTATAATCATAAACCTTATTCCATAATCTGCCTTAATATTCGCACATATTATCCATCTCACATATTTTCTTATTACAAATGTTCTTACAAGATCTCATACTTATATGAGTCCTAATATAATTCGCCTTGTCGGCTTACAAAAAGATTTTTACAATTAAATACAAAATACAATAAACAAAATCTTGTCGGCCATGGTGCCGGTGAACATCTTTGCCACTATGGCTGCAGGTGTCTGTGCCTATGTCGGTGTCTATCGGTGCCATAGGATTGTAAGGTTGCCATCAATGAAAATACCTTAAATCACCTACAATTTCTCAAAAATACTATCTTACCAAAACTTGTCAAAAATGTGTGCTCCCCCTGAGCATATGATCTCTTCTGTCATACATTTTTCTCATCCTTATTCCTTTTTCTCATCCTCTACTACTCCCCCTTTGGCATCAATGACAAAGGTTGTCATTCAATGTCAATTGAGTGTAGTTCCTGTTATCATCCCTGGAGGGTTTACAAAAGAAGCATTCAGACTATTGTAGAATCTCTCACTATCCTTTAGTGTTGCTTCAATCCTCTGGATTGTACTGGTGAGAAAGTGCATTTTCTCTTCCGGTGTCTTAAGTCCTGGAATGAGAGCCTCAGAAATCTCTATTCTCAAAGAGATGAGGATATCCAATTTAGGACTTAGTCTGCACTTAATTTCTTTTGCTTTAAACTTTAACCTTTCCTTATCTTTTTCAAGTTTTTCTATTTTCTCTTCAAATCTTGCAATTTCCTGTTCTACTACCGATAATGAATCCGATGAACATATCATTGATTTCCTTCTGAGCTATGCTGATCTTTTTATCTATATCTTCTGTCAAGATGTTTGTTTTGCATGTATCTTTGTATAGTTTCTTGAAGTCCAAAATTGTCTTGCCTAGTACCAGTAATAAGGTATCCATATGTTCCTTATTTTTCTTTAGTGTTTCCTCAAAGAATTTTTCCTTCTCTTTATTTATTTTCTCTTTGAATGTCTCCTCATTGATTTGATCAATTGTCAGTAGATTGTCGGTTATGTACTTAGACAATGTGTCTAATTGGCCTAAAGAATCTTTATTCTCTATGTTACACTTAGGTGCAATCATCTTCAAAATTGGTATGGTGTCATCAATAGCCTTATATGCTAGTGCATTACAATCTGTTATTTTCTTGATTGAATCTAGTAATACCTCTGTCACATTGGCTGGTCTAAATTCAGTCATAAAGGTTTCAGATGACAGTCCAACTACCTTCACAATTTCTAATCCGTTGGTGGTAGTAATAGCATTGTTTTCCTCTTTCTTTGGAGGGTCAATTTGTGTCTGCATTTCAGCCACCAAAGGTTTAGGTTTTTCAGTTGTAGCTGGTGGTACTATTTTCATATGTACCTGTGAATCCTGTTGCTCTACTTGTTTCTCTATACTCTCTATTGATGGTTTCTCTGATGGTGCCTCTAATGATTTTTCAGTGGTGTCCACTACCAGTTTTTCTGTTTGTGACTCTGTGTTTACTACCGGTTTCTCTGTGCTTACTCCTAAAATGTCTATAGCCATTATCTCAATAGATTTTTCATTTCTATCAGTTGTTGGTTGCTCAGTAGATACATCGTTATATACACCAGTGCTATCTACTTTTCTTGTATCCATTGTTTGTTCAGTCTGTTGCTCACTTCCAATTTTAATGTCTCCAACTGATGTGTCTTCTACCAGTGGCTCAGTTGCCACATCTCTTTTCTCACTTGATTCCTTATCTACCACAATGTTTACTTCTAGTGTGTCGATATTCATTGTGTACAACACTTCTGAGTCAGGATTTGTATCTTCATGTGTTGTCTCCATACTCTCTATTGCCAGTGGAGTATTAGCAGTTTGTGTCGGTGGAGTATCAGAGGAAGGTGGGGGTAAGTTATCTGTCACCTTTATGCTTGGAGGTCCACCTACCTTGCCTTTCCCCTTATCCTTGTCCTTTTCTTTTTGATAGACTTTAAAATTCTTTGGTCTCTTAAGCTCTTCTTGTTTTTCTTTTTCAACAAAGAATATATCCCACTTGTCTGTAGTTTCTTCTGATATTTCATTAACTCTTCTTGCCACCAGTGCTACATGCCGGTGACCGGTTGAGAATACAGTCTGGTTTGCTTCACTTATTAATTCATCTATCTCTTGTGTTGAGTTCACTGGGTGAACTGCAAGTAGTTTTTCTATTTTGATCTTTTTATCCAATTCCACAATTGCTACCCTTCTAGCTTCTAATATTCTGTACAAGTCATTGGGTATATCATCAACAACTTCCATAAAAAATTTCTTATAGATATCAAGATGTAAAATAACACTATTTTCAATACTATCTTTTTCATCATTTGATAGTGTGTTATACAACTTGCTGATGTTAGACAATTTGCCATCTTCAGTTATCTCACTCAAAATTTTGTCAAATGGAGGAACAACTTGTTTTTGTTTCCTCTTCTTTGGTGTCAACTTTCTTGTCGGAGGCCTAACTACATGTTGTTCATGTCTTGTTCTTTTTCAGTGTAGGAGCAAGTGTCGATGAGGGTTTTCTTTTTCTCTCTACCCTTTTGAATTCTGCTGGTATTTCACTATCACAAGAGGTACCAACCGGTGAAAGATGTGTTTTTGGTTGTAGTCCTTCCAAGTCACTCTCCTTGATACCACTTTTATTCAATACATTTTCCTTGATTGCTTTAGCCTGCCTTGTTCCTTTTCTAACTATCTGCTCAATTTTCTTTATTCTTTTCTGAGATTGAATTTTTCTTTCAATTGTTTCCGCATTTCCAACTATTTCTTCAGTTGCTTCTTTAGGAGCTTCTAGGAGGGCTTTTGCATATGTTTCAATTATGTTCTCATCTGCCTCATATCCGATTTCTGTAACCCAAATAGTCCTTGGGACCACTACCTCCATCCAGATTTCATCTTTCTTAATTATAAAGCATATCTCCTTTTGATATTTGTCAACAATAGCTTGAGATAGCCTTATCCTAGTTTTCATTCTAGCCTTAAGTGTTTGAAAATGTTCATTTATATTCTTTTCTCTGTTATCTCACATGTTGTTCAGTATGTCCAAAAGTTGTTTTCCTACCAGTATGTCAAAACCAAAATCCTTTCTTCCAATACTAGGAACTTGTTTGGTAATATATAACATTAAGAATACAAGCAGGTTGCCAAATTTGAATGTACCTTTCTTATCACCTTTTATCTTCCCCAGATTGTCTATTAGTTCATCTTTCAACCATTCACAAATATCAAGTTTTGCATTGTTGTTTACCATGTCATAGGCACTTTTGATACATAAGTTGGAAACAGAGTTTAATCTATTGGCATGTGTAACCTTGTATCCAAGAATCGTGCTTATGAACCTTACGTTGATATCCTTAACATCATTTACTCTTAGAGATCTTTTATCAAAGGTTGCATCGGTTAGGATTATTACAGTGTCATTTGGAACCTTTTTAGTCTTATCAGGCCTGCTATTGGTGGAAGGTAAACCTGTCACTACCCTAACTGCTTCTTTAGTTATCTTATGAATTGAATCCAACCAAAAGAACTCTCTATGTACTCTTCTTAGCACAATCCTTATAACATCCTTCAGAAAATCAGGAATACTAAGAATTTCCACAAAACCTAGGGTTTTAATTATCTTGTGTGCCGGTTTAATATTTCCATTTTTATCACATGTGATAGTCCTGTACATGTTCTTAATCTCATCATCTCCTAGTTCATCTATATGACAATGTATGTAGATTCTAGGATCCTCGGCATAAGCAACTCCTTTGGGTATTTGTGAGAATGCTCCTAGGGTATCATCTTTCTTTGCAATTTCAAGAATGATTTTAAATACGAGCCTAGGGCACTTAACAACTTCAATTACAGTAGGGTTTGCAATGAATTAAGGTGCAGAGGAGGAAGACATTGTTATAAATACCTTAATTTGCCTTTAGGTATGAGTGCTTGAACGTTTTGCTTCACTTCTCACCATGGATACCTTCGCTCAGGATTTTCGTGCTCTCAGGAAATTTGAATGCTCGGTGAATGAAAAAAGAGCCAAAACACTTGCTTTATAGAGTCATTTCCTTCAACTGCCACATTTAATGTCTGTTGGTTAAGTGAAAACTTTTACTCATTTACTGGTAAAGAAGTATTTCAACTGCTCACCATCAACCGAGGGTAAATTAGCATGTTTTACATTTGTTGCCATACCCCCAAAAGGTTTCTTTTCAGTTAGATGAAGAATCTCCTATTGGTGGAGTGATACTCAGTTCTACTGGTGAAGGGATAGCTTCATTAACATTCATATTTGACTTTCTGATCTATTGTTTTGAAAATTCTTGCTTTACTTCTTCAACCTTTTCTTTACCTTTCAAACTGGGTCCTTTGTTGTTTGTCAGTGATACCTTACTTCTCCAAAATTTTCCAATATGTCCAATCTTGTTACAAGCATAACAAGTCATATTGTTTTTCTGAATTGCTTTTCCATATCCTATGTCGGTATGTGTTATGGATTGATTAGATAAGTGTCCAAATCTTCCACAAACATAACATCTTACATTCATTCTGCAATTTTCTGAGTTATGACCAATTTTATTGCATTTAGAACATTGACCGGTGGGTGCATTGGTGTTCTGATAGTTTCTAGATCTACACCAATTTTCTCTATGACCATACTTGTTATAGTTAAAGCATTTTCCATTAAATTTATAGGCATTAGGTTGTCTTACCAGTTTGCTATGATCATGTTTGTTTGCAGTGTCAGAGCTTTCACCAACTTCAAAGCCAAGTCCATTAGTATCTCCATTACGTTTCTCATTTTTCAGCATGTCATCAAGTTCTTCTGAGCTTTTCTTGAATTTCTCCTTGTGTTGATTTGCAGTAGCCAACTCATTTTCCAAGAAATCCTTTTGTCTCATGAGTTCAATTTTATCATGTTCCAAGTGAATCATATCTATTTTTAACATATCATTCTCATGACTCAATCTTAGATTTTCATTTGCAGCATCAATGACTCTTCTAGCCAAATCATTTTCATTCTTCTTTATGTTTTCAACATCTTTACAAAATCTCATGGTCATGTCTTGCATCTCATTTCTCAAAGACATATTCTCTTGTTTCAGTTTGCTTACTAGATCATTAAGAGTCTCTTTTTCATCATCATCACTTTGTAGTTTCTCATGAAGCTCTCTTCTTTTGTTCCTAGCAATAGTAAAATTTCCTTGAAGTCTCTAAATGATTTTCTATGCATCCTTCAGATCATCTTCAAGTTTCATATTCTTCAACTTTTCTGCATCATAATCTGGAAGAGATGTTTCTAGTTGCTTTCTCAAATTTTCCATCTATACCGATGTCAGAATCTTCCTCAAGCTATTAGGCTTTTGAAAATAGAGGACCCGGCTCTGATACCAATTGTTAGGATTCCCAAAGATATTGAGAGGGGGGGTGAATCAATATCTAACCGGTTAATGGATTTTCTTAACTTATTAATTGAATTGTATCTCAAAACAATATACCGGTAAACAAGAATTAATGCAATAAATAAGAACAATAGCCACAACATAGAAAGCACACCATAACACAATATTTTTAATGAGGAAACCCGGTTTGGGAAAAACCTCGGTGGGATTTGTGACCCACAATATTCGCTCACTAGCCAATAAGTGAATATTACTAATACAATAGGGGCCTACACATGCAGGAAGGCCAACTACCTAAAGCTCACTGCTTAAATACAAAAAGAGAAGTCTCACTGACTTACAAAAGTGGATTATATAAATCCAATGTCATGTACTGCTTCGGTTCAGCATTTGCTATGCCAGGTTCAGTATCGGTTTAAGCTCTTTCTATAATCATAAACCTTATTCCACAATCTACCTTAATATTCGCACATATTATCCATCTCGCATATTTTCTTATTACAAATGTTCTTACAAGATCTCATACTTATATGAGTCTTAATACAATTTTCCTTCTTGTCTTACAAAAAGATTTTTACAATTAAATACAAAATATAATAAACAAAATCTTGTCAGCCATGGTGCCGGTGAACATCTTTGTCGCTGTCGGTGCCGGTGTCTGTGCCTGTGCCGTTGTCTGTCGGTGCCATAGGATTGTAAGGTTGCCATCAATTATAATACCTTCAATCACCTACAATTTCTCATTGGAGTGTGCATTTGCCAACAGAAAATATTGAATTTAGCATGTGGAAAACATAGATTCTATTAGAAAAATCTTGATAGAGATACAATTAATTACATAAAACAATGGGCGATTGGGCCGTGCATTTGATGGATATTTATAAAGTCTGAGTGACATGGCCACCCTCAATTGATACAATATATTTGCCATTTTCCAGGTCACCAACATGAAATATTTGCCATTTTCTAGGTCACCAACATGAAATATTTGCCAAACCCTCGATCCAACCCAGGAATTGTCTTCATATGTCCAAGTAAAGTTTATTTGTCTTCTTTTGAAGAATTCACTAAAATCCCGTATTTCCTTTTTTGACAGTGATGTTGCTAGATGTAGGATTTTAGGATTGTCTGAAGTACCAATGTTAACTACTTCATTTGGCTCAATCAATATGGAAAACCTCTCTTGGTGATATTCGGGAAGAGTGTCAATATCCCATCCTCTGGTACCTCAAAGAGGTTTTCACCATTGGATAAGTCCTTTCTTTTTACTTTTTCTCAATCTAATGTTGCCATGAAATGGTTTTCAGCATTAGACCTGATATTTGTTTTTTTATTTTCACTTTTGCATTTGAGAGATTTGACACCTCTCTCACTAGAAGAAGCGTTATCAAATTCACTGGTGGAAGACGTTTTGGGTGTTATAGGTTCTACCGCATTGAGATATAAGGAAATGACATGATCATTCAAAAAAGTATCTATCTCAATGGGTCCATTATTTTCCTATTCAATAATTTTTGGGTGTATCAAAGATAAAGGATCATCAGATTGTTGTGTCTCAAAGGCATTGTTGGTTCCCAATTAGGGGTTTTACGCTTATGCAGCAACCAAGTTGATCTCTCCACTTCCTATAAGGTTGCCAGCATCAATTATCAAAAAATTTCAAGGACTTGGACCAACTTAATAAGGATACAAGATCCTTCTGCACTGTAGGCTCTGCAAAACCAGGGAGGGTGATCCCTTAATGCATTTACAATCTCTGCACCACACTTATAAATGACATTAAATAAAGCAGATACTCTCACCAAGAGGCTCAACAAAAAATTAAGGAGATTCTAAATGATGGCTAATCATCCATTGATTTGCAAATTAAATTTGACCAATGAGAATGAACAACTCTTCAAGTTATTGGAAATAATGGTTCTCATATAGGCTCAACAGAAAAGGAGAAAGTTCCTCAACTTCCTGGAGCTATGAGACATTTCAACTCATAAACACACATACACAAAATAAAAGATATTCTGATTCAAACCAAGCTTGTAGCAAGAGCTAATGATTTTGACAACAACACTAACTGTAAGCACAATTTCTAGTTGTGATCAGTGCCTCATTCCATTGGGCAACTTGAAACTATGGAAATACAAAATAACATATGACAAGACTTTATCCAACAACTATTAGATCCAAGATAACACTGCCTTACAATGTATCTCATCAGTGATTCACATCCATAACTACTTACCTAAATCCTTGCATAAGCCCTATCATTCTGCAACTCTATTTAAGCAATTTAGTTAACCCCTTGGGCCAAAGCATAAACAAAAAACCACATACATCATAACAATGCATTGAATAAAATAAACCCTTTGTTGATTTTACTCAAAAACTGATAGAATCATACAATGGAGAGAAGCTAGATCTGAACCATATTTTCATTTATTTCAATTGCTACTTCTACCACATAATACTTTACATTCCATTCTTCAAATGCCTACAAAAACTTGAACACTAGACTCCATATAAAATTGCTCTGCAAAATGCATTACATGCTGCTCAAAATAACCAGTTTACTACATGGATCTAAAACCTCTAGACAAGAACTACCTACAGACCCTATACAAGAGAAAATTTTTAGAACCTTTTCAATAGAGAAGAAAGAAGAATAAATAGAAGAGAGGAAGACTTCAGATCTTCTCCTTCTTTTCCACATGTCTTCTTCAATTTGCCCTATTGATGACATGTGTCCTATCTCTATCATCTCTCTGCATCTGAAAATATCCTTGCATTTTCAAAATCTAATATGCACTTTCCCAAAATATCTTCTAACCTGAAAATATTCTCCATTTTGACTCTCCTTATGCTTAGACTGAAAAATATCTTCTCTCGTGAATGAAAAAATATGCTTCGCTGAAAGTATTCATCTTATCGCCTTTTGCACTTCATGAAAATACACTTTAAAAAATATCACAACCCTTTAAGTCTAGCAAAAGAATTATGATCTTACAAATCTGGGCACACATGAAACCACATTAACCAGTCTTGATTATTACCTAGTTGAAAACCCTTTGTTTTCTCACAATATAGCTCTATATTTATTTTGTGGCCACCATTTAATTATTTCACTCTTTTACTATTCGATAGGGAATTGGGGGAATTTGAGTTTAAAATGTCCCTTTAGCCACCAAGGCCTACTTCATTACCACTTGGCACCTACCTATTGGTCCATATGTCCTTTAACACCACCTAGTTCTCAACCCAAGTAGGTCATGTGGTGTGATCTCAGAATCACGTGATCACTATCTCTTGTGCATCTTTCATTCATGTGATTGCACGAGCCCTTGGATTCTTGCAGAGAGTTAACATCTCCGATCATCTTGGAGTGCCACGTGATGCTCTTCGGTTAGTCCACCTCAATCTCCAACTCGGCAGCCACATCATTTACCCCATACCAGAGCCACAACATGGAATCCACAAAGTACCACATGTCAACCAGGGGTTCGTCCACAACACTGCCAAGTTTGAACTGGTTCATGTGTTGGCGCTATTCTATTGGTCCTACGGGCGTGGGGGCCACACCATACTTGGTCATCACTTGGGCTTCACCATCACTGCCGGGAGCAAAAGCTTTCGCTTTCCTCACTTCATATGTGAGCATCAAGGTTTATAAATAATACTAAAACTCACAACAGAATCAATGTGGGATAAATCCCCATGCCTACCTTTGCAAATAAACATTTTCTTGGATTTTCTAACACTACACCAACAAATGCATTTCATGCTTATCTTGCAATCATGGCATATCAAGGGAGGTGTATTTTTTTGAGGCACCAAGAACATCTCTCGTGCCATATCTGCGACTTCACTCATTGTCCTGCACTTTCATGGGTGTCATACAACCATTATTTCTATAATGGTGTTGTAGATTTATACCATATGAGTGAGGCATGGACATTGGCAATACACATGGCATATGCACCTTCCTTAAATTTTCAATGCCTCCCACAAATCTGCAATGTGTTTCCAATGCCTCATCACATTGATGGAAATCCATAACCTGTTCTTTGAATTCGCTTCAATTCCTCAAATATTTTCAACAAATCAATGCAAAACACCCTTAGCCATGGCAAGTGTGAGATCATATCTCGCTGAGGTATGGGTTCAAGCAACGCATACCCTGTCCACGCCTCCACATTTTCACCATATATTGTGTCCGCAACAAATTGACAAAATGCCTAAATCATTTGTATTCGATGGGTGCATCTAACCTGCTTTAACGCTTTTCATTTCAAAGCATTTAATACCTTTCATCATGCTAATTTGATGAAAATATAGTACCCATCGCACCTTTTGAAATTATCAATAACCCCTTACTGATAGAATCAATAAGACATTAGGAAATATTTTACACCCTGGCACCATTTATGCTTCCATGTTATATGTTTGTCATCACTAGGAAGGGTCATAGAAATTAGCTTATGCATCTACCTTTCCACTCACTCAGCTACCTCTAGCATGAATTCAACAAGTCCATTGTGCTTTCATTTTAAGTCGGGCCTTCAACTTTGCTCTTCTTTTTATTTTTGTTTCCTGGGCTCACCCAAGATTGCTAGATGCAAAATATGTGAAACAACTTTAAATCATTTCCTTCATCAAAATGAATTATTTATGTATAAATAATAAAACTGAACTAATCAAGTTTCTCCTTATGACGGATGTTGGGTCCTGATGTGGGCCCAACTGAAAAAAAAAATTCATTCTCAAACAACTGCATCTTGGGAATGATATGAGAACACTTCAACATTCATTTGGATCAGCAATTTGCACAATTTGATTAGTGGAAACTGATTTTAGACACTTTGCAAAACTAACCAAAACCACCTCTGCACCTCTGGAAACCGCCTTCAAAAAACCATTAAAATGGCCACCCGAGACCATGCCACCTGATAGGAACATAGTCTGATATACTGACAAACACCCTGCAAAATAGATTTACGTGATGCTTACTGAGTTGCAAGATTTTAATCCCCAAAGTTCACTACTTAGCTGTTTCTGCACTGACAACTACCATAAACCTCTTCAAACCCAGTTTCAAAACAATTTTGAAAACATATCAGATGAAATCATGAAGAGATGGAAACTGGAACACATACTCATTTCACTACAAGGAATCCAATGGACCAATTGGTTAGAGAAAATAATTATCTGAGTGAAATATATTAATGCTCAAAGTGGCCCACTTGGCCATCCTGAAAAGTTGCACTGGAAAAAGTCCATATGGAATGAGCCTTGAAAACTAACCAAACGAAGAGATGGGGGGCTACAGATTGGGTAGATGGTAGAAAAACCTATAGAGATTCATGGTGTACTACCACTTTTAATTCCAGGTCAAACGGGTGTAAAATACAAAATTCTAAAAAGGGTACTAAACTGTTGTTTCACACTGTCTGATTTTCAAAAAACAACAAATTGCAAATGATTTGGCTTTGGCAAACTAGGTCAAATGAAATCATAGGAGTCTGAAATTGAGTAGGGTAGTACATAATTTTGCAGGGAACACAGGGGAACAAGCCTCATGACAATTAACAGGGTGCAAGTTATAGGCCTCCAAAGCAGGCTACTCAGGCTTTCCTAGAAATGTGAACCATGCAGATTTGTGCAAACACCTAAAAGTAGGTACATCAAAAACATGTTAAAACTGATTGTAGGAGCTTGCAGATGGGTATATGGACTTAATGGAATGTGTCCAACACATTCTCCAAGTGATTTATCATGTAGTTTACTGGATCCCAACTTATTAGCTCTCAAAAGGGCCTTCTCTAATAGCTTTTTAGTGGTGTGCTTTTTCATACCTTAGCAAATTTTATATGGCAACCTCTAATTTTTTTCAAAAATTAGAAGGTGCCAACAGGAATTAAAGATCATAATGACAATATCAAAATATTCAATGATTATTTCTATGTCTAAGATGTTACCCTCAGAATGACCTCTCGCAAGTAGTTCTTGATCATCCTCAATGTAGTCAGAATTGATAGACTACAATTGTATTTCAAGTGGTCAATACTTTGATGTTTGTCCTTTATATGAGTGAACTCATTGATGTCAACATCTTTTTCATAACATGATGTTGGCATGATTGGCATAACTGATGTAGATGAAGAATGATGACTGAACTGGTAAAGGACTGTTTGTGATGACATTGTGATGAAAATATTGAGTTTGCATGATTGGATGACGTTGATCAGTTATTTGTGTTGTCATTGATGGCAACTGATGTTTAGTATGTTGTATTTTTTCATCTAAGTCTTTTTGGTCTATCAGAAATGCCTTAATGGTATTGAAGACAATGAACTAGGAATTAGGACCTTAACTGGTAAATAAGGAAATTTTTTGATTAGATCTGGCGATTGGTGATGATTGAAGTGTTGCGGTTTGAAATATGAGTTTGTATCATTGTAATATGTATCTGACTAGAACCGCATCATGTTATGGTTATTGGAAATCATGTTTATGATTCTTGTTGTATTTTTGCTAAGGTTTAAGAAGGGTTTAAGGACAAGTAAATAATTATCTTAACCGGTAATGATTTTTAGTTTGGCGGTGATCTACATCATGTTCAAATATTGGTGATGACATGTCACAAACCATGTGAATTTTTTGAATGATTTTTAGGCACGTTTGGAGAGTGAATTTCTTTGGAATATGCAAAGTGCTTAGCAGAGTGTTCTAAGGGTTTTACTTTGTATCAGATTGAGATGCGATGATCATTCAACGGTTATAATTGATTGTAATGATCCATATGATAATCTATAATGAGTTGTAAAGATCTATGATGATCTATGTTGTGAGTCTTAGGGTTTTGTAACTGACTAAGTTGTAAAGGTTATTTATGACGGTACAGTTGATGTTTGTTGTGTCAGTGGTTTTGAGAAGTGTGTGAAGCCGAACCAGAGTATGAGATCTACCAGAGTATAGCAGATTTGGAGCAAGAATTGGATCTGATCAAGCAAGAAGTTAAGTGCTATACCCAGATCATTCACTATTGTTCTCTAACAATTACAACAACAATATTCCTTAACCAAGTAGGTCCTAACAAGCCTTTCATTGTAAATCTCTTAATCAGGTAGCTCAACATCCGAGTCCTAAATCCTCTCGCGAGGTTGATCCTAACAAGTCAAAGCTCCTAACAGGGCTCATCATCTAAATCCCTTAACTGGGTGACTCCTAACAAGGTCTACTCCTAACAGGGAATCTTTGTAATCTTCTAACCGAGCTAGGCTCCTAACAGGGCACATTTCAAAAGACTACACAATTTTTGTGGGTACCGATTCCCACCATGGTTTTTCCCTATTTGGGTTTCCATGTGAAAAACATGGTGTTCATATGGTGAATGTTTTTATGTGTTGTTATATTTTACTTTCAGTTTATGCATGTTGATGAACACTAAATGAGCAGTTCTGATAAACCAGTTTAACCATTGGTTATTAGTGATTACCGATAATGGTAAAGAGTTTATTACTGGTTTATGATTGATTTGGTGAAGTTTTCTAAGTTTCAATTTTAAGTTTGATTTTTTTGTTAATATTGATTCACCCCCCTCTTAGTATGAACCGGATCCTCTAAGATTAACAATTGGTATCAGAGCATTGGTCCTCTACGTGCAGAAAGCTTAACAACTTAAGGGAAAGATCCTGAAGAAAGATGATGAAGAAGAAGGGTCCCAAGTTTACCAAGGACAACTGCCAGATATGGAAAGATTGGATGAAGATACACATTAAAGGAGTAGGTGCTCAGTATTGGAATCATTTGTAAACAAGTATGTTTATCCTACTACCATCCCCTTCACACCGAATGAGCTTAAAGAAACAACAAGAAAACATTCAAGCCTTGGAAGCAATTGTAAGTACTTTATTTGATTATGAGTATATAGATGTTCATGGATTAGAAATTGCATTTGAGGTATGGGAGAAATTAGAATTGATTTATGGAGGAGATGGACATGTTCAAAGAGCAAAAGAAGAAAGTTTGAGAGGCAAATTTGATGACATGAAAATGGTTGATGGTGAGAACATTACACAATATGGTCAAATGATTAAAGAAGTTGTAGGTGGTATTAAGAGTGCTGGAGGTAAGATTGATGATGATATTGTTGTTAGTAAAATTCTTAGAACTCTCCTACCACAATATGCTATTAGAGTTTCTACAATTCAAAAACTGAGATCTATTTCCAAAGATAAAGTCACTGTTGATTCTCTTATTGGAAAGTTGACTGTGTTTGAGTTAAATAACTTTGATAAAAGTGTTTCAAAACCATCTGAATCTGCTTTTAAAGCTTCTGTAACTGGTACATCTTTTAGAAAAGGAAAGCATATTTGTCATAATCGTGACGACAGGTCTAGTCATGGCAGTAGTAGAGGTGAGGATTATAATGAAGATTGTCTAATGGAACTTGAGGCATTATTGGCTAAAAGATTTCCTAGAGGCACCAGTAAGTATAAAGGTAAATTACCTTGAAGTGTTTTTCCTGCAATAAGATTGGACACATTGCTGCAAATTGTTCTAACGGTGATAGGAAATAAAAGTTCAGGAAATTTAAAGGAAAAGGACAAAAATATTGCTATGTTGTAGTGGATGAAGGTGTGACTGATGAAGAATCAGAAGACGATGATAATGAGGAGATAGTGTTTGTTGCTGTGAAGGAAGATCCGACTAATGAAAATGCATCGGTGTCTCACATGGATAGCAGTGATGAATGGATAATAGATAGTGGTTGCTCACACCACATGACCGGTGATAGAAACAAGTTCTTATCTCTTGAATAATTTGATGGCAGTGTGGTTAGGTTTGGTAACAACTCACCCTGCATAGTTAAAGGTAAATGAACTATTTCATTAAATGGAAAAAGTAATGTAGATGATGTCTTTTGGGTTGATGGATTAAAACATAACCTTTTGAGTGTTGGTCAATTAAATGATAAGGGATATCTTCTAGAATTTAAAAGTGGAGTGTGTAGGATTCTTGGAAGTAGTGGAGAATTGATTGCTACTGGAAAGCAGACAAGAGGTAATCTATTTCATCTGAATACTAATGTGAATAGTTATTTGGTGGCAAAGATTGAAGACAACTGGTTATGGCACAAGAGGTTTTGTCATGTGAATTTTGACAATTTGATAAAGATTAGTAAATCAAGTATTGTGAGAGGTTTGCCCCAGCTTGTTAAACTGGACAATGTGTTATGTAAGGATTGTCAGATGGGTAAGATGACTTATGTATCTTTTAAGAGTAAGTATTTTTCTTAAGAAAATATTCTAGATTTGGGTTCATACTGATCTATGTGGTCCTATGAGGACTAAGAGCTATTTTGGTAATAAATATTTCATGATTTTCACTAATGATTTTTCCAAGATGATGTGGGAAACTTTTCTCAAAGAAAAGTCTGAGGAATTTAGTAAATTTAAAGCATTCAAAGATTTAGTTGAGATAGAAACCGGGAAGAATTTGAAATTTTTGAGATCTGAATGGGGAGGAGAATTTACTTCTGATGAGTTTGCGAAGTTCTGTGATGGACAGGGAATCAAGAGGTAGATATCAGCTCCTAGAACTCCACAATAGAATGGGATAGCAGAGAGAATGAATAGAACAATTGTTGAAGCTGCTAGAACCACGTTGATTCAAGGTGAAGTACCGAAAATGTTTTGGAGAGAAGTAGTTAGCACTGTTGTTTATACTTTGAACCAGGTACTTGTCAAGAGAGGTAACAACAAAAAACCTTATGAATTATGGCATGGCAGGACTCCTACTGTAAGTTACTTTAAATTTTTTGGGAGAAAATGTTTCATTAAACGTGATGATTTCACTAGAAAGTTTGATGTAAAGTGTGATGAAGTTATTTTTCTTGGTTACTCTAAAAAGAGTAAGGCTTTGAAATTTTATAACATGAGAACAAAAAGGATCATTGAGAGTGCAAATGTGAAGGTAGATGAACTCTTTGAGAAATCTGATAAGACCAGTAGATCTGAACCTAAGAAAGATGAAGGAAAACTTGTGTTTATTGAACTGGAAGTACAAACGAATGATGAGCAGGAAAATGTAGAAATAGGTGCTCAACTGATAAATGAAGAGAGCGATGAAGAAAATGAAGAACATGAAGTAGAAGGCACAACACCAAAATTGGTAATACTAAGATATGTCAGACTGAATCACTTAGAAGAACAAATTATTGGAGATAAAAATGCTGGTGTACAAACACGAAGGAAAATTAGAGAAAACTCCTTTATGATTTCTACTATAGAGCCTAAAAAAATAAGAGAGACATTGAAGGATGACGATTGGATTAATTCTATGAATGAGGGATTGGATCAAATAGAGAAGAACAAGACATGGATACTTGTTCCCAGACCGGAAGACAAGAATGTGATTGGCACTAAATGGGTCTGTAGAAACAAGTTGAATGAAGAAGGCAAGGTTGTGAGGAATAAATCGAGGTTGGTATGAAAAGGCTACGCACAAGAAGAAGGAGAAGATTACGGAGAAACCTTTGCACCGATGGAAAGATTGGAAGGAGTAAGAATGTTACTTTCTTATGATGCATTTAAAGGCTTTAAGGTCTACCAGATGGATGTTAAATTTTATTTTCTAAATAGCATCCTTGATGAAGAAGTGTACATAGAACAACCACATGGATTTTCTCTGTTCGAGGATAAATATATGGTTTGCAAGTTACATAAGGCATTGTATGGATTGAAGAAGGCACCGAGAGCATGGTTTGAAAGATTGCATGCACAACTGATCAAGATAGGATTCATACTTACCAGTGAGGACAATAACATATATCTTAAGAGTGATGGAGATAGAGTATTAATAGCTGAAGTATTTGTAGATGATATAATTTTTGGAGGTGATGATGATTTATGTATGCATTTTCTGAGGATATGAAGAAAGAATATGAGATGTCTCTTATTGGTGAGATTAAGTTTTTCATTAGGTTGCAGGTCCAGCAATTGGATGGTGGAATATTTATCTGTCAGAGTAAGTATGTAAAGGAAGTGTTGAAAACATTTGGCATGGAGGATTGTAAACCGGTTGGTTCTCCAATGGTGATAGATTGTAAATTGTCGAAACAAGATGATTCACCTTATGTTGATGAAAAAGAATATAGGTCCATGACTGGTAAGTTGCATTATGTTGTTCACAGTAAGCCTGATATTGCACATGTTGTTGGTTTGGTTGCTAGATTTTAGAAGGATCCCAAGGAGACTCACTTGGTAGCGGTGAAAAGGATATTTTGGTACTTGAAAGGCAAAATAGATTATGGCCTATGATATCCTTTTAAAAAATAATTTTTCTTTGGAAATGTTTACTGATGCAGATTGGGTAGGCAATGTTGATGACCGGAAAAGCACTACCGGTGGAGCTTTTCTTCTTGGAGGTAGATTGGTTGCTTGGACAAGTAAGAAGAAAACTTGTGTTTCACAGTCAACAACAGAGGTAGAGTATGTTGCACCATTAATGAATTGCACACAGGCAATCTAGATGAGACATGTGTTAGAAGGTTTTAAACTTGATATGTCTGAACCGATGACTATTTATTGTGACAATACAAGTGCAATTAATATTTCCAAAAATCATGTGTTACATGCAAGAACTAAGAACATAGAATTGAAACATCACTTTCTAAGGGAGAGAGTACATGAAAGACAGGTCAGAATGGAGTATGTGACAAGCAAAGAGAAGCTAGCAGACATTTTTCACAAAACCATTGTCGAAGACTACCTTTGAGTACCTCAGAGGTAAATTAGGGGTCAAACCCCTACACAAGAAGAACTAAGATGCAGGAGATGCATCAATCCAATATGCTTATTGAAAAATTTTCACTATGAATTGATGAAATGGTGGCTACTCCACAAGGGGAGCAACTTAAATGAAATTTGAAGAGATGTTGAAGGCATCAGCAACAGATTTGATGACCGACGATGCATATGCACCTTTGGAATTGCTGTCAAAGTGGGAGAAAAAAAATATTATCCTAAAGAGGAGAAGATTTGTAATAGAAAGGGGGAGAAGAAATGAAGATTCAGTTCCAGGTGGAGAAGAGAAGAACTGATAGAAGAGTGAAGTATAGCAGAGAAGTTCCAGAACTATGCAACATGATTTTAGTTAAATATGTTAGTGTTTATATTTGTGTTACCATAAATACCAAAGGGGGAAAATGTTGGCATGATTGGCATAATTTATGTAGATGAAGAATGATGACTGAACTGGTAAAGGATTGTTTGTGATGACATTGTGATGAAGAGATTGAGATTGCATGATTGGATGACGTTGATCAATTATTTGTGTTGTCATTGATGGCAACTGATGTTTACTATATTGTATTTTGTCATCTAAGTCTTTTTGGTCTACCAGAAATGCCTTACCGGTATTGAAGACAGTGAACTAGGAATTAGGACCTTAATCGATAAACGAGGAAATGTTTTGATTAGATCTGGCGATTGGTGATGATTGAAGTGTTGTGGTTTGAAATGTGAGTTTGTATCATTGTAATATGTATTTGATTGGAACTGCATCATGTTATGGTTATCGGAAATCATGTTTATGATCTCTATTGTATTTTTGCTAAGGTTTAAGAAGGGTTTAAGGACCGGTAAAGAATTCTCTTAACCGATAATGATTTTTGGTATGGCAGTTATCTACATCAAGTTCAAATGTTGGTGGTGATGAGGCACAAACCACATGAAGTGTTTGAATGATGTTTTGGTGCGTTTGGAGAGTGAATTTCTTGGGATTATGTAAAGTGCTTAGCAGAGTGTTCTAAGGGTTTGACTTTGTATCAGATTGAGATGCGATGATCATTCAATGGTTGTAATTGATTGTAATGATTCATATGATTATCTGTAATGAGTTGTAAAGATCTATGATGATCAATGTTGTAAGTCTTAGGGTTTTGTAACTGACTAAGTTGTAAAGGTTATTTATGTCAGTATAGTTGATGTTTGTTGTGTCGGTGGTTTTGAGATGTGTGTGAAGCCGAACTAGAGTATGAGATCTGCCAGAGTGTAGTAGATCTGGAGCAAGAATTGGATCTGATCAAGCAAGCAGTTAAGTCCTATACCTAGAACATTCATTGTTATTCTCTAACAATTACAGTAGCAAAATCCCTTAACCGGGTAGGTCCTAACAGGCCTTTCATTGTAAATCCCTTAACCGGGTAGCTCAACATATGAGTGCTAAATCCTCTTGTGAGGTTGATCCTAACAAATCAAATCTCTTAACAGTGCTCATCATCTAAATCCCCCAACCGTGTGACTCCTAATAGGGTGTGCTCCTAACAGGGTATCTTTGTAAGCTTCTAACAAGGCTAGGCTCCTAACAAGGTGCATTCCAAAAGAGTGCACAATTTTTATGGGTACCAATTCTCACCTTGGTTTTTCCCTATTTGGGTTTCCACATGAAAAATATGGTGTTCATATGGTGAATGTTTTTATGTGCTGTTATGTTTTACTTTCAGTTTATGCATGTTGATGAACACTAAATGAGTTGTTCTGATAAACCGATTTAACAGTTGGTTATCAGTAATTATTGATAATGGTAAAGAGTTTATTACTAGTTTATGATTGATTTGGTAAAGTTTTGCAAGTTCAAGTTTTAAGTTTGAAATTATTGTTAATATTGATTCACCCCCCTCTCAGTATTAACCGGATCCTCTAAGATTAACACATGAGTCTTTTGAAGATTCTTTAAATGATATGAATCCCATTCCCACTCATTGGAATTTGTTTCACTAGAAGCTTGCAATCTATTTCACTAGAATCTTGCAATCTAAGGATTTGTTCATAGAGATTGTGAGTATCTTCTTCTCTCTTTATAGAAAGTTCGATCTGTTGGCCATTTGGAGGAATTGATTATGTGTTGCATTGATGTTTTGTCATTGATGTCAACACTACCTATTTTGGTTGTTTACTAGTATCCTTCTGGTTCTGGTTGGTTGCTTGGTTTCTGGTTGGATTAGATCATGATGATCCGGTATGTCCCGATTTATCTAGGTTATGGACCGACAGTCAACGAGACTCCTTTCATGATGAGCAGTGTGCTCTAGGATGTTGGCCTTCCTGCAAGTGCATGCCTCTCATTTGTAATCACATACTTACTGCAGAAGTATTATCTGACTGTGGTAGGCTTCCCACCGTGGTTTTTTCCTTTACCGGGTTTTCCATGTGCAAATCTTGGTGTCATGTGGATGGTATTTATTTCTCTGATTGTTGTTTATACTTAATTGGTTTATCTACTATTTCAGTATTTGGTTTATGCATTTCGGTATTGATCTTCTGGGTTCTGGTATTAAAGTTTTAATTTCTTAAGGTTCTGGTAATCTAGTGACAACTGATTCACCCCCCCTCTCTCAGTTGTCTTCGAGTTATTTGAATTGTCTAACACCTTCAATCTTCTTTCCTTTTTATCTTTTTGTTGTTTGTGAGTTGCTTCTTCTTTTTTTTGTCTACAAGTTGCTTCTTCTTGTTGTTTATGAGATAATTATTCATCCCTCTTAATAGAAAACTCTTATTGTCTTCACTCATTTTCCTCTTCTTGTTGTCTATGTACTACTTCTTCTTGTTTCTCTAGATTGTTCTGCCCAAAACCTAATCCTGACTTGTCTTTAGCATGTTGAGATGGAGGTTATTTGGGTTCTAGAATACCTTCTTCTCTTTTTCCTATAGGACCCTTGCCCTTATACCCCATTTTCTATAGGATGTGGAATCCTTTTCCATATTTCTCTATTGTTATGCTAATATTATTTATTTCTTGCTGAGAAATCTTTATACAACCACTATAAAATGTCTTTGTCTTCAATATCTTCAGATAGGGTTCCTTCTTTGACAAATGCTCCATCAAATATTTTGTGTGGTTGTGACACTAGTTGTTTCTTTGAAATTGATAGTTTTCCATAAGACCTAGGAGAGACAGGTAAATCTTGTAGAGAATATTCTCCTATTCCTTTGTTGTTCAGTTGTAGATTTTTCTCAAAACTTGCCAAAGTTGACTAGTACGAACTCCTCTCAGGTGATGAATTAAAAGAAGATGCCTCTTTGTTATGTGGAACCATGACTTCCTAGATTGGTTTTAGATTGCTGCAATATTGGAATGGATTAGAATCTGCTAAGACGGTGATTTCTTGTCCATTGTAGGGAAACTTTACACACTGATGGTAAGTTGATGGAATTGTCTGCATATCATGAATCCATGGTCTACCCAGAAGTATGATATAAGAGAAATTCAGGTCCAACACTTGATAGATTGTATATTTTTGTATGGGTCCTATTTTGATGGGTGACACCAATGTTCCTTTGGAAGAGCGCTCCTCTTTGTCATATGATTTTATGGTGATCTTTTTCCTAGGATCAATTGTTCCTGCAGAAAAGCCTAAAGCATTATGAGGATGTTGCAAGTACATGTCATCATTATCTATAAAGGATAAGAAATGTAGTTCTATTAGGTGTCCCACCATGGCTTGAAAATGATCAACATCCAAATCTTTGGAGACTATAATGTCTACTAGAGATTTTTCCAAAATCTCTTTATGTGTTGGTAAAAGTTTTAAAAGATCTAGTATTGATATTTGTGCAGGGGTATTTTGTAATTAATCCACTATATTGTATTCCTTATAAGTGGATGATGTGTTAGTTGTTGAACCTGACAAGGTTACCTTAGCTTTACTCCTGGTAATGGCATGTGTTGGTTCTAGTTGTGATTTCTCTTTAACAACAATAACATTAACTACATTGCCATAGGCATGAGCATAGTTAACTTTTTCTTTTCCTTTGCCATCTCGTGATGTTGATGCTTCACCCTTCTCATACTTTGTGAGTTGAGTTTTGAATGCAGTGTGTGATTCATTTGTTTTTTCTTTGTATCTACCATTATTATCTTGTTATCTATCAAATCTTGAATGACATGTTTTAACCTTTGACAATCATTTGTTTGATGTCTTTTACTTCGATGATAATCACATTAATGATTGTCATTCCACCATGTTGGTTTAACTTTAGGTTCAAAATATCTCACTTCTGGCAGTGTGATCAATTTATTCACAAGGAGTGTCTTTAAAGCCGATCCTAGTGGTTCCCCAATGTTAGTGAATTTTCTACAAAAATTAGGAAAAGATGGTTTAGGTTTATTGTTATCTTGATTAACCACCGTTGTGTGACCTGATATATTAAAGATGGGTTTCTTTGGTTTTAAGTTGTTGGTATCCACTACTCCATCATTTATGATGTTTCTATTCCTATTCCAAAACCTGGGTTTGTCATTGTTGTTATTAGTGTTTTTGGAAGAATTAACTCCTTTATAAAGTTTCAACACTCCTTTCTTGATCAGAGCTTCTTCAATCTTGATTCCATTTTCAATCATCTTGTCAAAGCTTGGTGGACATTTCAATTTAAGTTTATAACTCATCTCATCATTTATATTGTTGATGAAAATATCCATTTTTTCATTATCAGGCACTGGACGAGGATATCGTGCAAATAATCGCTGCCACGTTTGTAAAATTGTCATGAATGGTTCTCCATTTTTTTGTTTTGTGTGGCACAAGTCTAGCATGGTTATCTCATGTTGGATGTTGTATGAATATTGAGAAATGAACTTGTCCACCAATTCCGTAAACATTCTAATACCAGGTGGAAGTTTAGAGAACCACTCCATGGCTTGTCCACTTAAACTCTTTGGGAATAACCTCATTAGATAGGTGTCTTCATGGGCAAATCCCATGCTCATTGTTAAAAATTCTCTCACGTGGTCTTGTTGATTGGTTCTACCATTATATTTGTCATATTTAGGGATTTCACAATTTGGAGGGAAGGGTATCATGTTTAGATTTATGTCAAACGGATAAGGGAAAATATCTTACAACAAGTACCTCTTTGTGGTTCCCCTTTGCATATATTGAACTTGTGTTTGAAGAGCTTGTATTTGTTGAGTGAGAGCCAAAAGGGGGTTATCCACATTGTTCCTTATTTCACTGTCTCGATTGTTTTGAATTCTTTCATTATGATTTTCACTAGTATCATTTCGAGTCTCACTTATTCTTTCACTTTGTTTCAATTGCATGACATCAAAGTCACGAGGCAACTTAACTCCTTGATGTGCCAAGATGAGGAAGTATTTCTCTTTATTCATTTCCAAGACCTTTTCCATGAATTTACCAAATTTTGGGTCTGTGCACTTCTTTGATAGTTTATTTAGTTATTTCCACCTCATCATCATCTAGATTGCGAGATTATAGAAACAATTTTCCTCAGCCATCGTAGGTTTTTGTTTTTGTTTCTATTGTTTATGTTTCCTCCTTTGATTTCTGGTCAAAATTGGCATACAAGTGATTAGGAATTTAAGTTTTAATATTGGGTATAAGTGCTAATTCGATGTGATTTAACCAAGTCAAATAGGAACAATCTATCCTATTGATAATACAAGGATCAATCGAATCTAAGGCTTAGTCTCATGATGAGGAACGATAGAATCTTGATAGAGAGACTATGCCAAAGATCTGATAGTGATGTAATGATTATGCACTTAGGACGATATGATCTCATCTATGTCTAAAGATTTTCACTTGCAAAACTAGGTTTTACCTTCTTTATGAGAAATCTGATGATGGTAGAAATGAATTGTACTTTGAAAAGGGTATCTACATTTATGTTTAACTTCTTGTGAAATGTTGTGGTTTATCCTCTATTTGAGGTGTAAATGAACAAATGCATTTTTTAACCAAAGTGCTAGATTATTTTACCGATACGCTAAACTGTTTAAACAATACGCTAGATGGAAACACAGATGCGCTACACTACCCTATCAATACACCAATCTATTTTGACAATACGATAAATCGGGCTTATGTGTAATATGATTTTATTTTTTTGCAATGCACTAATCTAGGGTCTATGTGCACTATTTTGTGATCCAAATACGCTAATTTGTGACATAAGAGTGCTAATATGTGGCATCTATGCACTAAAACTTGGTCTGTATATGCTACTATTTAGTCTGAATACGCTAACTTGTGGTATCAATGCGTTAAACTGTGATCTGAATACGCTAGTTCTTGGTTTCAATGTGCTAATCTTTGTCTATGTGAAATAGTTTGACTGTTTGAAGTTTAGTTTTGACTAAATTTGAGTGTGTTTCAATGGATGATATCTATGATTAATGATTTCAAAACACAGAAGACAATATTCAAACAGTTGTTTTTTGTTGTCCTAAATTCTAAATACCAAGTGTATTTTCAAGGCTTCAATAGAGCCCAAATTTCTACAGGTTTGCACAAAGAAGACACTTCAAGCAGTTCTATCCTAAGGAGAATTGGCTTCACAACTATTTGTCAGTCCACAACTTGGTACCCTTTCAGCTCACACAACCTTGTCACCCCCAAAAGGGTATCCATGTTTTTGCATTTGCGAGAGCTAGTGGAATCTCATTAGGAGCCTTACAATAAGTACTCAAAAGGGGAGTCCACACATACGCTCAAGAGGGACATATGGTGAGTGTCTTCGGGAGATATTCTTCCCCCTCCCTGCATTGAGAGAATAGAAGTGTTCGAAGGTGAACCGGGTAGCTTCTACTTAAAAGAGGCACTAGTAAAGGCATATGTTCGATGCATCTAGGTATAAACTCAATTAAGAGGTCTCCTAGCCTTGAAAACCAAGGTTTGATATACCCGAAGGCATAGAGGAGAGCTATTCCCAAGCACTATCATTGACCTCGATTTTCATCGAAATTAGTTTTATTTTAAAGTGGGTTAGATGAACTTGGAATTAGCCATCCCACTTGGGTCATTCCCCTCTCACCCGACCTTATGGGCTACTCGGGATGGCAAGCATGCTAAAGTTATTGCACTATTTAAAAAGAAAGATTCGATGGGTTTGGTTTTCTGATCACCTAGTGAAGGGGAGAGCATACACACCCACCATCTTAGACACATAAGACATGGTGTTTATTGATCCCCTAATTATACTATGTGTCTAAATTAAACAAATAAATGCAATACTCCAGCGGCTGCAAACGATATTAGCAGTTTCACATAGAAATATTTGATTGCGTAATGTTTTACAATTTTAGTCTTTGGTAGCATAAAAGTACTTGCAAAATAGAAGGGTGTAAATTAGTCCTTGGATGTTAAAATTCTACAAGAAGAACTGAAAATGCTAAAGAAACTCATCTAAGCGCTATTATGAGTTACAAAATGCTATTCTGTGAAAGCAAAGCGCTACTCTATGAAATGAAAAATGCTAATTTATGAAAGAAAAGTGCTAATCTGGGGAACCAAAATGCTAATTTAGATGACGTATGTGCTGGGACAAAGTCTTGATGCACAAATATGGAAGCAAAAAATACTAATACTCCTCCCTGAAGTAATAAAATAGTTCTCTGAATTCACCTATCAAGAAAAATATGCAAGACACTATTAAAAATGGGGCAGGGCCCCACGATGGGCGTGAAAATGTATGCGGTGTAAAATATGCGAATTAATCTATTTAATAAAATATTAAACACAAAATTCAGTGAATTATTACAAGAGAGATTAAAATAAATAAACAAATTAGTCTAGAGAACTCCCTCAAATCGTCTCATTGTTCTTTATTCTTAGGGACCGTGCAGGTTTAGATGGTGGCTCTTAGATGCATGATCTCAAGATGACTACCTAAGAAATGAGAATGAAATGATGCAATTCTATAATCTATATGATACTGTGCAATTCTACATTATCATGATGACTATGCTATGAATGTTGTGATCCTATTGATATGCTATGTTATGACACTAAAACTGTGAAAATGCTTATGAAACTATTGCTAATGATGTTATGATTAAAATTGCTAAGATCTTGAGATTATAAATATTGCTAAGGGTCTTCTCATGGCTAAGAAGAGGGATATTTATAGATTTTCCAAAGCCAAGGTTGAGGTGGCAAGATTCAACGGTGAGGATTTGATCTGGAGATATCAACAGTCAAAAATGAAGGAGTTAGGGAAGAGGTTGAAAGATAGGACACTTGTCATCCCTAGAGGGACAAGTGTCAAGGAATCCCCAACAAGTGCCAACAAGAAGGAAAGTGTCAAGGGGATAAAAGACATGTGGAAAAGGCGCCATGTGTCCTCAAGGGAGAAAGGACACTCCAAAGGAGTTAGATAGGGTTAGTTAAACCATGGTTAGATTAGTGGGATGGGTTAAAGGCTATAATGTGGTTAGGTTAGGTGGTTAAGGGTTAGGACACATGTGTCCAAATTTGAATTACAAATTCAAATTTAATGATGAGGAATAATTAAATAAACAAATTAATTAAACTTGCTTATTTAATTAAGAAAATAGAAGAAATGGATTTAGACGAGAAGAATTAGAAATAATGAACTATATAAATAAATTATTAAATTCATTTATATAGTAGAAGAATAAAAGGCTTTAATTAATTAAATAGCTTCGTATTTAATTAATTATCTCCAGGCCAATTTTTAGTGTATACATATACAAATCAAGATATAAACAATAGTTGTAATCACATATTTATATTCACAATATCTAAATATGTATCAACATATAGAGGTACAATATGTATAATAATGTTTGAATAAAAGTTAGGACTTACACATTATAGAGTCTTTAAATACATTAATCTAGGGTAGTAGTATCAAGTTTCAGATATAGATAGTCCATTGCATTTCTTTTCATTCTACATTTAAATGTATCAATTTTATCATTTTTCATTATATTTGATATTTCATTGCATTTCTTTTCATTTTGCATTTAAAAGTGTCAGTTTTATTTTTCTTCATTATCTTTTGGTCGTGTGCTTTGCATGGCTATTTGCTAATTTTACATTTGACTCATAGATGATTATTAACTAGTTTAACATATAGATATTTAGTACACATTTTAAAAATGTTCATTCCAATTTAATAATAATAATAAAGTATTCATTACCTACTTGCATAAGCATTGAGGTCATTTTTTGCATATCTACTTGCTCTTTATGATCTTACCTAAAATCTATTAAATATATACTTTATGGATTCAACTAAAGAAGAATCAACTGTGGCATAGAAAACTCTAAAAATGTATTTCTAAAATATTGCTGGTTAACCATAACAAGTCATCAACATCAATTCCAACAAAAAAATAAAACATCAAATATGTGCACCAAAGTTCATATTCATAGACCTAGGTCAAGTCCACAATTATGCATATAACTTCCATATTGACAAATGTGACGTAGAATGATAGCTAGTCCATTTTATATATTTTGATTCATTTGTTTGATTACTTTTGATTACATACACATTATTAAATCAATAATAGACATCACACATTACATTTTCTATTATCTAGTTACCTTTAAGCATTGTTTATTAATTTATTTATTCAATTTATATAATTATTTCAATATGTTATTGTAGATAGTTGCACATACCAACTCTAAATTTTAGGGTGATTTTTTTTTTTTTTTGTTATTTTTTTTTTTTTTGGATAAAAGTGGATAGAACCACTGAACTATATTAAATTTTAAAATTTTTTTGCAGTGTCTGGTTCAAAAAGCACTGAAGGGAACGAACCAGTAAGAAAACCCTTCAGTATTGCTTAAGTAACACAAGCCTATTCTACCCAATACCAAATGCCTATTGGCATAGTACATCAAAAAACCCATCCCAATTACATAAGCCGCATTAGATATAAAGGAAGCCTCCAACAGAAGCATATAGAAGGAAGATTAAAGTATGATCACCGAAGGATGCATATCCATTGCTGCCAAAAAATATCAGTCTGAACCACCCCTGTCTATGAAACACAATTCTCCAAACCACTGGTTAGAATGATACCACATAGCAGAAATGAAACCATAATCAAAGACCCTGTCAAAATAAACATTGTGACCAAGCATAGCAGAACCCACACCAAAGAAAAGCCACACCAAATAAGGAGGTTGATGAAGAATACAAACTATGCCCTTCTTTACTTCAAATATTCCAAAACCGAGGAAGGGATCTCATCCACACTTACCTCCCGCATATTAGCTTCACTGTCAATGGCTAAGTTAGCCAAGAAATCTGCAATCTTATTCACTTCCCTATAACCGTGGGAAATCAAAAAGGAATTAAAAAAATCTAATTTTTGCAAAATATGATCAAGAATATATTGTAATTGCCAACAAATCAACTTCTTTTTCATGACACTTTGAATAATAACCATAGAATCACCCTCAATTATCAAGTCCTTAATTCCTAAAGATATAGCCATATCCAAACCAAAGGACAAAGCAAATAATTCTGCACAATTGTTAGACTTGAAACCAATCGCATGACAATGAGCCTGAACAAATCTTACCTTATGATCATAAATTACCATACTTGCCCCTGCCAGGCTAGGGTTCCCACGAGAAGCACCATCAAAATTCAATTTAAAGTGCCCTTGCAGAGGAGGGTTCCAGCAAGCAAAATTTCTTTTACTTATAGCATTAGTCTTTTTTAAAATAGATCCATGAGAAGGTAAGACTGATAACATTCTCCAAACTCGAGTTACCCTACCATCCCAATGAGAAAAAGAGGTAAGGGTTTCCAAATTCTTATAGATAAAAGACAAAGAAACTTCAGAGATGGAAGATTCAATCCTCAATAAAACCTCAGCCAAGGAAGAACTTGTTTGTTTAAAAATCCTATTATTTCGCTCTAACCAAATATTCCAAATCACAATAGATGGAGAAATAATCCAAAGACATGCATAGAAAGATGAGGCAAACGGGAGAGGCCAGGATCTAAAGTGGGAAAGGAGATCCTTACCAATAACAAATGATAGATTAAGTTTTTCAAACAACCACTGCTAACAAGCATAGGCAAAATCATAGTGAAGAAACAAGTGTGCAGAGGATTCTAAATTTTTATTACAAAAGATACAAGAAAATACTACAGTAATACCCAACCTATCCAACCTCATTCCTGTAAGGACCCTGTCCTGTACTGCTAACCAAGAAAAAGCACCAGCCTTTGGGAGGCAAGCCATATGCCAAAATAGCTTGTATGGCCAAGTAGATAAATCTTTAGCAACCAAGAGAGAATTATAGCCATCCTTAACTGTGTACTTACCAGAGATATTCCTTGTCCAGATAAGCTCATCGTCGGCATCAGAAAGAATTATTACTCTCTCCCCCAACAACTTTTCATATTCCAATTTCACATTTTGATCAATATCTAAAAACTCAATTGATTTCCATTTTGCCACCTTAAGATTCCCACTATACTCAATTTTAAAATAATCAACCACAAAGACACCCCAAAGGGAAGAAAGAGTGGAAATTAAAGGAGACCAATCCCTCGAGTTCACCAAAGGGGGATGTCCATTCCAAACTTCCTCCCAAAACCTGACCTTTCTACCATTATGAACAATCCATGAGAGATGAGGAAAAATCACTGATCTACATTTAAATAGAAAATTCCAAATAGCTGAACCAGACGGTAAATTAGAAACTTGAAAAACATACTCTCTTGGTCTGTTATTTAAATATTTAGCAAGCATAATTTGTGCCCAAAAGGAGAATGGTCTCTCATACAATTTCCAAACCAACTTAGCACCTAAGGCTAAATTATGACTTTCCAAACTCCTAATGCTAGTGCCCCCAAGGTTTTTAGGCAAACAAACTTTATCCCATGCTACCAGAGGGAGTCTCTTCTTACGTTCTTTATTTTTACTCCAAAGGAAGGACCTAAGAGTATCTTGCAAACTAACGAGAACCGCTTTCGGAGACTGCAAAATAGACATGAGATAAATAGGAACAACATTTAGGACGGACTTAATAAGAACAATCTTACCAGCCAAAGATAACCATTTATGATTCCAGGATAGGATCCTTCTAGAGATAACTGAAATGATCTTATCCCAAAACTCAATTCTATCCTTCTTAATGAAGAAAGGTATATCAAGATAAGAACAAGGAAGATTTCCAGATGCAAATCCCCAAAAAATCTTCAATCTATCCTGAACCAATTGTGAAGCATGAAGGAAAAAAATCTTTGACTTATCAACATTGACTCTCTGACTAGAAAAGGATGCATAATTCTGTATTATCCCCTTTATCACTCTTGCCTCACCTAAAGAGGCCTGACCAAATAACAAGGTATCATCTGCAAACAAGCAATGCAAAATGCTTTGTGGAACATTATGAATCCTAATTCCCTTCCAAAGCCCTCCCAGCTTAGCGGCTCTAATAGCCCAACTAAACGTTCCGGCTAGAAGAATGAACAAGAAAGGAGATAGGGGATCACCCTGCCTCAAACCCCTAGAAGAGGAGAAAAAACCACAAGGGGAGCCATTAATTAGAACCGAGAACCTTGCAGAAGAAATACAAGCACGAATCCATTTGACCCATGCCTTGGAAAAGCCTAATTTAAGTAGAACAACACACAACGCCCCCCATTCTACTCTATCATATGCTTTCATCATATCTAATTTGAGGATCATGGTCGGGATTCTCTGAGTAGAAATTGAATGCAGAACCTCATGCGCCACTATAGCTCCCTCTGTCGTCTCCCTTCCTAGAACAAAACCACCTTGTTCTAAAGAAATGATCCTAGGCAGAATTTTAGCCAACCTTAAAGAAATAGCCTTGGTAAAAATATTGTACAAAGTATTACATAAAGCAATAGGGAGAAAATCAGCAAATGTCTTGGTAACCTCTTTTTTAGGAATAATTGCAATCATTGTAGTATTAAGCTCTTTCAAAATAGACCTATTCCTTCTAGCTTCCTCAAGGGCCAATAAAACATCATTCCCCACAAAATCCCAGCATTTCTGAAAAAATAAAGGAGTAAATCCATTTGGTCCCAGAGCCTTATCAGGGTTCATTGCAAAAACAACATTCTTAACTTCATCCAAAGAAAAAGGAGACATCAAGATTTTATTATCTTCCAAAGATACCAAAGAAGGAATATTAGAAGAAATATTATTATGAAGATCTCCATGATCCGAAGACAATAGTGACTTAAAAAACCTAACTGCCTCTGAAGCAATATCCTCCTTTTCTGTTAAAAGTTTGCCATTTGGACACTCAATACAAGATATCCCATTTCTACTTCTCTTAATTTTTGTTGAAGAGTGAAATTTTTTTGTATTTCTATCACCATTTGAAAGCCATATCTCCCTCGATTTCTGTCTCCAATAGATTTCTTCTCTGGACAAAACTTCTTCAAGCTCTGCTTTTAGCAATTTAAGTTCATCAAAAACAAGAGGCACCATACCATGTTGAATCACATGTGAATTAAGACATTCAATCATATCTTGAATCCTCTATTTTTCCTGGAAGATGTTCTTAAAATGCAATATATTCCATTCTCTAATATTAAATTTCAAAAATCTCAACTTCTTAGCAATCTGAAACATTCGGGATCCAGAGCAATAAGGAGCAAAAATCCACCATTTTTTGAGCAAAGGCAAAAAGGAAGAATCTCTAAACCACATAGGTTCAAATTTAAAAGGTGACTTAAAAGGAGCTTTATCTTTCAGAATTGATAGAGAAATTGGAAAATGATCTGACCCGGAAATTGGAAGAATAGAGGAAAAAAATTCAAATTCTGAATCAATCCAAACATCTGATAACAAAAATTGGTCTAACCTTTCCACAATCTGAGAAAAATCTCTTCGCATATTTGTCCATGTGAAAATCCCATTCTGAAACTGACAATCAAAAAGACGCATGTCCTTAATTAACACCCCAAAGTCTTCCATAATTTTTTAACTAGGAAGAATACCTCCTTTCTTTTCTCCCAAGTCAGTGATAGCATTAAAATCCCCCCCAAAGATTATAAAGGGACCATGCCTTAAAGGGGAGGAAATCCTCTTAAGTTCTCCCCATAATTTAGTCTTCCTTTGAATACCAGAAGGAGCATAAATATTAAAAAGCCAAAACTTAACTTTCAAAAGCTTGCTTTTAACTAAGGCCAACATCCAGTTTACAGTAGAAGCAACTAGCTCAACCTCAATGTTATAGTTATTCCAAAGCAATGCCAAACCCCCTGACGCACCACAAGCTGGAGAGGAGAGGAATTCCCACTTTCTCCAAGAAGAAAAAACCAAATCAGCAGACTCCTTTAACAATTTTGTCTCTTGCAACATGAAAATATCACACTTAACTAAGTTCATCCGGGACTTAATTAAGCGCCTCTTGTTAGGGGCATTTAAGCCCCTAACATTCCAAGATATAATTCTCATTGCTCTCGAGGGGAGACTAAGGCTCCCCTCTTTCCTTTAGACGGAGAAGACTTTCCTTCTCCAAAACTACTTTGAAGATTACGCTTCACAGCCCCCGACCTAGTCACAGGAGGACTGATAATAGACCTCTTACTCCTCTTGCCCTTAGGAGTACCACTTCCTTTCATAGCGTCACCAAGAGAAACCGAATGCTTCCCTTTCCCAATACCAAGAGAAAGAGACAAAGTCTGCTGAATCCCAGCATCAATTTCCAATTGAGTCTTTCGATTCTTTGGAGGCCTACCCCTACCAAGAGAAACCACAGATGAAGCCCTAATTAGAGTAGTTTGAACAATTGGTAAACTCTTACTTGACTTAGGAGAAGTCATGGCTAAATTATCTATGGTGCCCACTTCTGATGAGGCCAAAATCTCAAAAGGGTTAGTAGATGCAGAAATAGGAAGGGTCGATTTAATTCCCCCCAAGTCATTCTCAATGGAACAGATAACCCTATTCATAATGTCCTCATCCATCTGATGCTCGTGATCTTTAAAAAGATCATTTACTTGGTGAACCAGATTTTCATCTGGCACAATAACAGGAATGTCCCCCAACTGAATATTATTTCCTAAGGTGGCGTTATTGTCCACATCCACATCAACATGCTGCGAAGAATTAGACACCAATTCTTTGACTTGTTGGGCAAGGATAGCATCATCAGGAAACCCTAGAGAAGAAACCCCAACATTAGACTCTGAAACAACCCCATCATTCTTTGCAAAAATCTGACCAATCCCCTGACAACTTTCTAAGTATTCTTTTGACTTCATAGGGCAGACAAGATTCCCACCACCATCATTTAGTGACTTATCCAAGGAATTCGAGGTAGTGAGATTTGGAAGTAGATCATCCACATTGTTGTCCTCCGAAACCACAATATTCTGGTGAGCTACTATCTTATCCTTACTTGTAAAAAACCCTGCAGACTCCGGACCATGAGACACAACATAAACCTCTCGCTTCCCAACATCCCTCATAGCTTGGGTAACCTCAAAAGTAGCGGGAGGTTTCCCAATGGAACCATTAACTAATAGTTTATCCAAAAATAAATTATCGTTACTACCCAAGCAATGTTCTGCCTTATCCAGAACAGAGGATTTCAAAAAATCCATAAGCAAAGGAGCATCCAATTGCAAGGAAGTTTTACCAAAGTCTTTCTCCAACTTATTAATTGGTTGTTTCTAGATACCCTCATGAGATTTAATGATACAGGTTCGAGGGCAAACATTATTAGGGTTAGTCAAGACACAAATTTTTACCAAAACCTCCCCCTCCACAAAATCAAATCTTGATGATAAGAAAGAACCACAAGTATTACCAATTTGTTCCAAAACCTCTGGGTCCATAAATTCAAACGGTAATTTGGGCAAGCCAAACTAGAAAGGAACTAATTTAAAGCTTGACCAAGCAGGGACATAAAATGGTTTCCAAGCAGAAACAAACACTAAATTTTTACCAAACCAGTAATGTGAAGATTTTAAAACTTCATCCCTAATAGAAGAAGAGTTGAAAACAATAAAAAATGCATTTGCAGAGAGTAATTGAAAATAACGCATATCAGACCACTTTTTCTGCAATTTATGATGAAATTTAGATAAACTAGTTGCATCCCCCCATATTTCCCCAGAAATAGCATGTGTATGCAAACAATGAGCTTTCAAATCCACAACAGAATCAAGTAAATCAATGCATAGAACAGGAGCCCATACCTATGAAGACCCACCTCCTAAATCAGAGCCAGTTTGATTTTCACTTACCTTATCATCATTTCCTGATGTTGAAGATTCCCTCTATTATATTTTAATTATTTTAACCTAGGGTTTTATGTAAAAGGGGATTTATTGTCAAATTTGACTTTAAGGACTAACACTATTTAATTTTCAAGATCACCAATCATCTTGATATTTATCAAACTTTTGAAGAATTGATTTGAATATTCAAAGCATCATTAGCATATTACTACCTACATTGATATCTAGGACATTCTTTGCACAACTATTTATTGTCTTCAATCTTCTACAAAAAGATATTAAATTGACAACCTAAGAGTTTGTCCAAAAGAGAATTCAATTCTTGCCTACAAAACTCTTGAATGATGTTTCTAAATATCACTTGTCAGTCAAAATTGATGACACTCATCAAGGAAAATAAAACAAATAAAACAAATCAAAGTTTTATATTCACATGCATGCATCAATTAGATCTACAATTGCACACATACCTTCAATAATCATGGAAGCAACATAAACCAACAATAATCTATTTTTAAAACTTAATTCATTAATTTAACAATTCTTGATATTTCTATACATTAAAGAATCAATTGTAATTACCATTCATTAACTTTTTCATTTGTTAGATTCCAATTAAATACTATTTATTTATTTTTCATAATAATTTCAATGCATAATTTCAAATAAAATTACATATCCTAATTCTAAATTGCAAAGTCTTGATTTCTCATATATTAACAAATCAACTATAAATACCTTGCACAAAATTTAACTTTTTAAAATTTTTAACTAAATATCATTTTATTCATTTCCAACAACTATTTCATATATTGTTGAGAGAGCACAAGGAATGGACCCTGTAATCAGTTAAGAACAGTATCACATAACTGTCCTCTTATTCTCGACTCTTACAATTTGCAGGGAAAAGATAGTGTCCGGCTTTTAAAGATAGTGGTGGATCAGATTTTGACTATCCAGATTGGCAGAGGTAAAGTGTAATTTCAGCCCTCGGAGTTTGTTTGTTACTATAAAATATGGGCTATATTTTACTGCCTTCACATGACATGCCTTCCTTAGCCCAAAGCATTAAATATTATTCTACACGAGCGCTTTTGCATTGCTTCAACTAAATTTACTGTCATGGCACCAGGAAAAGAGATCAGTGGCACTCCACTTGGTTTTTTAAAGCAACCATAGAAGCACTTTTTTGTTTTCATGCCTCTTCACCCTACTAGCCTTTACAACGGACTAGAGTAATATTATAAAGGAGAATATCCTTTTTTTTGAGTGGGCTACCAGACTAATTAAACAATGTAAATTATGATAAATAAATACAAATTAGTTTTGGTAATTATAGTTGAGGGTAATTATTAAAATATTAAATATCAAACTTAGAAAATTAAATGAAATGAATAGGTATTTAGCTTGTGGAATAATATGATGAATGTAATAATTTATATAATATAATTTTTTTTTATTTGGGTATCAAAAATAGATATTCATATGTTTTTATATGGAGTTTTGTGTAGAAGGTCTACAATTGATTTTGTGTTGATTATACAATTTTAAATCAATTTTATCCATGCAAATCAGATTCCTAGCATTTAGTCGTGGTTTATATAGTGAAAACTTTGTCAATCTAACTCATTATGGGTAAAAGTACAAACTTGTGTCACACTTTTACAAAGGAAAATGCTAACACAACAATAACTATTCAATTTCGTCGCCATAAAAGTGTCATTTGCATTTTGAATTTGAAGATGATGTAAACTAATGAAATATGGAAAATTTGTTGAAGTTTAAGTCTACTATTTTTTGAAATTTTTTTGTCAATAATTTTTGAAGTGATTTGATATTTCTTTTTGTTTTTCAAAGCAGCCTCATATCGAACAAAAGGATACCTAGTTGTAGTATTTTTAATTTTTTATATATTAAATGTAATCAAAACATTAAAAAAATTATATGAGTAGAATCGTGACTTCGATCTCTAAAAAGGGGTATTTTTAATTTTTTTTTAATAAGTTTAATCTACCTATTGAATTATGTTGCAGAAGTGACAAGTTTGAGAAAATCATCATTTTTGTTGATGTGGCTGCCACTTGGCATCCCACATAAACCGTTTCGATCGGAAGGGTCCGACCGAAACTATTCAAAAATAGTTCCAGCCGGAACTGTGAGGGCCAACGCGACCAGTCGTACAAGCGACAAGTCGCTTGAACCACATATAAAAAGAATTATTTTTTCCATTAAAAAAACCAAATCAATCAAGTGCGAAAATAATAAGAGTTATTTTTGCAAAAAATCCTTTTTTTTTCAAATAAAATGGCATTTTGGAGCGAGTAGGAAGATTATAAAGGGGCAAAGATTTTGAATTTTTTTTCGGAAGGCGTCTACCCTTTTCAAGTATGTTATTTTAAATTTTTTTTCAATCATGCTTAATTTACAATATTAGATGTTTTTTTGGAAATTAAATATTTTTTAGATTAACCATATTCTTTAGTCACTGTGATACGACGATAACCATTACTTGGCCATATATCCAACACTATTTAGTACTAAATTATATTATATTTTATTTCCTAATACTTGACTCAAATTCTCTATTTATTAGCTAAGTGATTTGAAGCACTTAATGTTATTAAATCACGTTCATATGTACATTGCATATAGTCAAATGTATCTAATTGAAGTATACTTAATTTCTTACTTTTTATCAATGCTCCTAAATTTCTTGAGCCTTATTTTTTCATTTTCTAAATTATAAAAATTGGACTTCAAGTCAAATGATCTAAATGGATGAAATTTACACATGTTAAGTTTAAGAATGCAAAATTATTTATACATTTCACTAATTACATTATTTTTGTTAAGAACTGATGAAAAGTTATTAGATATATAACCTTTTTAGTTCAAAGCACTAAATTTTGAAGATTTGCATATTTGTATGTGTTGTTTTTTAGGTTCAAAGCACAAAAATTTGAAGATCTAAATATTTTTTGCAATGGGGAATAAGAGGACTATCTCAAGGTTGTATGATTTTAAAGAGACGATAAGATGAAAGGTCATACAAAACATAGTCAACAACAATCCGTTGTTGTTCAAGATCAACCTGATGATGTTCAAGAAACATCTACTCAGTTACGAGATGAATTTTTTTTTTTAGTATGAAAAATTTGATGGAAATGGATGAAGATAGTCTTTTCAATGAAATTCTATCTAAAGATATCATACCTAAAAGCACATTAAAATTGCATTGTAAGAATTTGTGGGATGATTATTTTAAAAATAAGTCTATTATTGGAAGAGCACAATCATTTGCTAAGTTATTTAGGAAAAGGGAAATGAAACCTGTTTTGGAGTTGTTGGGTGTTGGTAATAAAGAAAGTTCGAGTGATACATTAGTAAAAAAAACTATAATTGAAAATTTATAAGAAGCATTGAATTGTATTGAGAACACAAGTCCACCTGTTGATTTAAGTGTTGCACGTAGAGCATTGATGACTATGATTACTAGTAAGGAATTGACTCGTAAAAAACAAGTTAATGCAATTTCTCAATTAATGCATGTATCTAGAAGAACTGTTTAAAGATACATTAGGAAGAGAAATATGTTGGATGAAAACATCGAAAAGAATTGGGTAAATATCTATAGGGTTCCTAGAAAAGACAGAATTTCTGAAGATGTAAAAAGACAGTTCATTGATTATTGGACCAACCAATCTCGTGTTTCTTCCAATAGAAGAGATACTATATAGATGATAGATGAAGATGGTAAAAAGATTACACATCCAAAACATTTCTTAGATACAATACAAAGTGAATTGTTTGAAGCATTCAAGCAAGAATTTTCAGATGTAAAGATTTGTCAAAGGATGTTTGAGAGATTTCGTCCTTGCTTTGTACGCATAAATAAGGTATGTGAAACTTGTTGTTGTCGAAATCATGTTGAATTTCATCTACACTTGCAATCATATAAGAAGTTCATGGCAACAATTAATCCAAATCTAGTCATTCCTACAAGTACAACACAATTTGTGAAGTCTATTTTATATGTGATAAATTAGAAGATTCCGATGAGTTCAAAATACAATGTATAAAAGGTGAATGCAATGATTGTGGATTTTTGAGTAAGTTTGTATTGCAAACTGAGAATATTGATATTCATGCACTAGTTATATGGAAGAGATTTGAATATGAGACATACCAAAGTAAGTCGGAAACTGAATCCAAAAAAAATATGTTGAAAGAGAGTGAATTGCCCTACATTCAGTTTATGGATAGATTTCGTAATATGATATATCCACATATCCAACATTGTCATGGTGCAAGATGGCAGGCTAAACAATTTCGTGATTCAAAGAATTGTTTTCCACTAGGCTGTATTCTTTCAATTGTAGATTTCTCTGAGAACTATACATTTAGTTCTCACACAAAAATTCAAAGTCAATATTATCATTCTGATCAAGTTGCAATATTTGTACAAGTTTGCTATAGACATGCACAATTTCATGTGGATGGTATAGAGAGTACTGAAAATGAACGCATTATCATCAAGGAGGTCCATTTCTATATCAGTGATGATACGTGTCATGATAGGAGCTATGTAGCACATTATATTGGAATGTTTTTTGAAGATATTAAAGATTGTGGGATAGAATGTACACAATATTGGATTTGGTCAAATGGATATGCTGGTAAGTACATTAGATTTGAAATTGATTATTTAAGTTATTTTTTTATATATATGATTTGATTGTATATAAAAGGTCAAAATTTTAAATATATAATTAATATATATGTTATTCATGTCAAGGCATTTAAGTCTGCAAAATCTTTTAACTAGTTATCCCTACACCATGCTCGACGTAGCATAAAGTTTTTGTGGAACTTCTTTGAGAGTGGACATGGAAAAGGAGAGCATGATGGAGCAGGAGCATGTGTGAAGCGTGTACTTCGCCAACATGAACTTGTAGGTAAACTATATATATATATATATATATATATATATATATATATATATATATATATATATATATATATATATATATATATATATATATATATATATATATATATATATATATATATATATATATATATATATATGTGGGTTGTCCAATTTTCTAAAGAAAGAGCTTTTGTACAGGTAACACCATACGTAATTCTAATGATATTATTGAATGGTGCAAAAATCATTTTGCTGGCCGTGATACAACTTACAACAAGCGTTATTTTTTGGGAAGTTAAAGGTGTGTATATATATATATTCTCTTAAACATTCTTGGTGTTCTTGAATTATTTTTAAAATTCAAGTGTATATATATGTGTGTGTGAAATCAACTAAAATTGACTAAATATTTTTTGCATTATCAGATATTGATCGATCAAATCCTTATAATTGTCAATCAATTAATGGTATTAGAAGTTTTCATCAAGTCATGACTACGAGATTTAGCAAGCCTCGTGTTATTCTTGCAAGAGGAAAATCATGCTTTTGTGTTGATTGCATTGTGAACAACAGAGATACTCATTGTCAAAATATTGCTAATGGATATGTTTTGCAATGGGATATGAAATAATTTTTCACAATGCCTCCTTACGAAGATAGTGACATTATTTATATTCATGATCCTCTATATTCAACTGATTATGAACATGTTTCTTATTTAGTTGTTACAGGTGCGTGCATGCATATTTTGTAAATTACATATATGTACATGTACAAATTTTTAAATTCTTCATTAATTTAATATTGTTCAAAATTAATTTTAAAATGTGTAATGAACTAATATTGCTTGTAATATATATGCATGCATGGTCTATTTTCACAGGTGATATTTTTGCAGTGATTGTTGATCCTAACAATACTGAAAGTGTAGATTATTATCTACTGAGATGCACACAAACAAAATGCAAGTTATTGGAATCAGTCAGTGATGATGATGGGCAACAATATCCCACTGGTTTAGTTGTTGTTGAAGGCACCTATTATCAACAAATAAAGATAGATACAAATGGTGTAACATTCATTGATTATATGCCTCGCCAAAAAGTTTTACACTATAGTCACTTAGTAATAGCGACAAGATTGCAGTTGGAGACATTGCCAAAAAGAGGATGTGGCAACCAAAAGTGGAGGTTGCCTATTGAAGATCATTTGGTCTTATGTGGTCCTAATAGGTCCTAAGGGGTGCACATGTGTCGCAAGGGGCCTTAAGTGGTCCTAAGGCATTACGCATGTGTTTTAACACATGCGTGGCCCCTTAGGACCACATATGACCCCTTGCGACACCATTTGGTCTTATGTGGTCCTAATAGGTCCTAAGGGGTGCACATGTGTCGCAAGGGGCCTTAAGTGGTCCTAAGGGGTCACGCATGTTTTCTAACACATGTGTGACCCCTTAGGACCACATAAGACCCCTTGCCACACCATTTGGTCTTATGTGGTCCTAATAGGTCCTAAGGGGTGCACATGTGTCGCAAGGGGCCTTAAGTGGTCCTAAGGGGTCACGCATGTGTTAGAACATGTGTGACCCCTTAGGACCACATATGACCCCTTGCGACACCATTTGGTCCTATGTGGTCCTAATAGGTCCTAAGGGGTGCACATGTGTTGCAAGGGGCCTTAAGTGGTCCTAAGGGATCACGCATGTGTTAGAACACATGCATGACCCCTTAGGACCACATAAGACTCCTTGCGACACCATTTGGTCTTTTGTGGTCCTAATAGGCCCTAAGGGGTGCACATGTGTCGCAAGGGGCCTTAAATGGTCCTAAAGGGTCACACATGTGTTCTAACACATGTGTGACCCCTTAGGACCACATACGACCCCTTGCGACACCATTTTGTCTTTTGTGGTCCTAATAGGTCCTAAGGGGTGCACATGTGTCACAAGGGGCCTTAAGTGGTCCTAAGGGGTCACGCATGTGTTAGGGGTCACACATGTGTTCTAACACATGCGGGACCCCTTAGGACCACATATGACCCCTTGTGACACCATTGGGTCTTATGTGGTCCTAATAGGTCCTAAGGGGTGCACATGTGTTGCAAGGGGCCTTAAGTGGTCCTAAGGAGTCACACATGTGTTAGAACACATGCGTAATCCCTTAGGACCACATAAGACCCCTTGCGACACTATTTGGTCTTTTATGGTCCTAATAGGTCCTAAGGGGTGCACATGTGTCGCAAGGGGCCTTAAGTGGTCCTAAGGGGTCACACATGTGTTCTAACACATGCATGACCCCTTAGGACCACATATGACCCCTTGCGACACCATTTGGTCTTCTGTGGTCCTAATAGGTCCTAAGGGGTGCACATGTGTTGCAAGGGGCCTTAAGTAATCCTAAGGGGTCACGCATGTGTAGAGAGGAAAGTTTTCAAATATAGTGTAGGAGGTTGCTTCATACTAATGATAGGGCAGGAGATGCGGTATGGAAACTAGTGACCTCCATCTTGGGCGGTGGTAGACATTGGTGTGATGGTTTCATCTATGAAGTCATGCTTTGTCCAATGGTCGATGTTTTGGATTCAAAGGAGGCATGTATCCAAAACATAGATGGGTTTATTCACTCTGTGGATGGGCAGGCCATTGCTAACAAAATATTAAACCTAGATTGAAGGAACTGGGTAAGCATGTTGGGTTTGTATTTCAACTCAAGCAATTACGTCTCATCATATTCGAAAGAGGACCCAGATGATGAGGAAGAGGAGCACGTCCAAGCAAAAGTAGAGAAGGAAAGAAAGAAAACCCTAATAGAAGATGCATGGGAGGTGTACCGAATTAGGGTCATCAACAAAAATTTAGCCCCCTTCCAAAGGATGATGGATGCGGAAGATGGTTGGCTCTCAGCGACTTCTCCAGTGAAAGTAGTAGAAATTGGAAATTTTCTGCCTATCATTCTTGAAGCCCTTGCAAATTAATGCTATGTTTTAGAGGAATTATGCATGCTAGTATGTCTATTAGGTCTAGTATACTTATGATGGGAATGTAAGGAAAGAGGTCCTTTTTAGGATTATTCCTGATATGATGTATGGGAGCTTCAACAAGACTTAAGGGTTTTCTTCAACATTTTATTGTTAAGGTTCAACTTCCATATTTTGTTAGCATGATCAAGGTTAATCTAGCTGTCGATAATCATGATCTTCATAGATAATCTAGTTGTCGATAGCATGGCATAAAGTTCCCTTGCACTAGGTCCAAAATTCATATGCAAAATTCAATATTATCAATGTTAAATCAATAATGTGCAACCCCAAAATGAAAATTCATATGCAAAATTCATATGAAGTAGAGCACCCTAACCTTTTAGTTGTAAAATTGTGCAAAATGTTGTCAAAGTTGGAATGTACCACCATAGTGAAGCTTGAATGCTAGGTTGGGTGGGAGTGATAGAGATATTCTTTTCATAGGTAGGTAGTTTGATTTAGGATTGGGTGGAGGAGATTGCACGCAGGGAGTGATAGAGCTCTGCTTGCACAGGATTGCAGCTTTGGGTTAAAATGAAATGCGGTGTTTCTTTTTTTTTGGTGAAGTAATGCTCATTGTCGTCGAAATTTCAATGAACGCGGGCACTTTTTAAAAATAAAACAAATTTCATTCCTAATTCCTTCTCTATCAAAACCAAATGTGAAATTATCGTCTAGATTCTGACGAATTCAGGCTTTTTTAAAAAAAAAAAATCAAATTTGGTCACAATATACCTTCTCCGTCGGAAATTTCCATCGGAATTCTAGACCAAATGTATTAGTGTTAGAATTTTGACGAACATGGGGCAATTTTTGAAAAAAAACAAATCACTCCGACAAAGAAAAAGAAATCGCATAGATTGTCGGAAATGTTCATCGGAATTTGAGGCCAAATGTATCAGTGTCAGCTGATCAGTTGAAGGATGCTGGATCTTTGTCTGATCCTTCTGATTCTTAGATTTCTGTTGTCCCTACCTCTCTGGATGTTGCCTTTGTTCCTCCTGGTGGTGGGAGGTCCTTTATTATGGACCCGCCTTCTTGGAAAAAGGTTGTTGCTAGGATTGAGGGGGGATGGATTACTGTTAAAAGTAAGAAATCTAAATCGTCCCAGGCCTCTTTTGATATGACCCTTCTCTCCCACAAGTTTAGATCAAATCCTTGATCCATCTTGGTTGGGTTGGGGCTGCTTGCTAGTCTTTGGTTTTTGCAGCTCATTGGTTCTTGTTGGGGGTCCTTGTTGTGTTGTCCCCCATCTTTTGTATGGTTTTGCCACGTTTCACTTGTGTTCTATTTCACAATAACGGTTCCCACTTTTTTGCCACTTTTGACACTGAGATGAACATTTTTAAAATCATTTTCAACTTCCGAAAACTATTAATAATTTGAAGATGATGTAAATTAGTGATTTTAAGCATTTTGTCTATAGATTCTAAATTAATTTTTTTCAAATTTTTTTGAAGATTTTTTTTCAAATTTTTCCATCTCCCTCAAAAAGTAGTTTTTAACAGTAAACTACATTTTTTAAGAGTGATGTGGCTCCCGAAACGCATAACTTTTTTTCTATAAATGATAAAAACTCAATTCTTTCGAATTTTGGTCTATAACATCAATATCTAGGGCTTTTTGTTGGTTTGATAATGATATGTTGAATATTTTTCATTTTATTAAGTTTTGAAGTCCGACTAGTTATAATTTAGACATAGGTTTAGGTTTGAACACATAACTTGTTCTATATATATCGAATTTTTTTTTTTTTTAAATTTTGTTAGAAAGACAACATCAATGCCTAGGGCATGAATATTTTTCCGAATTTTTTGAATTAATTTCCTATTTTTCCCAATGCATTGAACAAAGAAGTTCATGTTCGGTGAAAAACCAATATTTCATAAAATTAAAAAAACAAGAACATAATAAATTCACAATGTAATAAAATTACACTTGTTGGAAATATTTCTCTGAGCACTACCATCTTACATTTTTGGGTTATCAAGATTCTTTCATTTGAGCCTTGAACTAGAGGTTTGAAGGCTAAAATTTCTCAAAATTATGGAGAATTTAGGGAGAGATCTCAAAAGAGGTAGTTCGTACGAACAGGGGTTCGAATGAAGGGGGTTCGAGCGAACCCCCCCAATATAATTAAAAATTGACAAAAATAACTGTTGAAGGGGTTTCTCTCAAAAAGGTAGGTTCAAGTGAAGTGGGGGGTTCACTCGAACCCCAAAGGGTAGTTCGTATGAACACCTCCAGTTCGATCGAACACCCTCCGAAATTTTTTTCTCACCATTGCGTTTTTCCTTCATGGGTAAAAGTGTGAACCATTATTGTGAACTCACCCTGGGTGGACTTTCAATCTTATCTTAAGATTCAGGTTTCAGGTCCTTCCAAAACCTGTTTTGTATAGGGTTTCAGGTCCCTTCAAAACTTGTTTTCCCTTAATCAAACACAAAGGAATAGAAACTCTAAAAGTATTCCTTGACTCTCTTTCACAAGAGTTAGTCAAAGAGAATCACTCCTTTAGGTGCTTTCGTATTCCAATGTATGAATGAAAGTGGAGTTAGGTCCTAATACTACCCAATTCCATTTTCATCCATTACAGGTAGTTGTGGATATGGTTGTAGAAATATTTGAAGAGACTGTTGCTTGAAGAGTTTAGAGAGAAGAAGATCCAAAGAAAATTGAAGTTTGAGAAGGTCCAGTGGAGATTGAAGGAAGAAGTGACCCAACATTAGTTAAAGATTATTGCTAGTGAAAGATCACTAGCCATGAATAAAGAGTTTGTGATAGATGATCACAAAAAGATTTTGAATTATTGTAGTAGTTGAAGAAAGACATCATGAAGGATTTTTGTAGTTGCAAGAATAGGTCATGGTTAGGAGAGATGAAATTGATGAATGAATAGAATAGTTTAGAGTCATGAATGAAGTTTCTATTGATAGAAGAGAAGTGTTCACAACTATAGCTATTGTTGTTTGAGAAGAAGATTGAAGATTTGCAAACAAAAAGAGAAGAGGCTACCATTGTTTGAATGATTGTCTTAGCAGTTGGAGAAAGCTACAAGGAGCAAGAAGATAGATATCGATAAAAGAAAGGTATATATATCTTAGTCCATGAAGGTTTTATCGCCATTAGAGAATGATTTCCAAATGGAACACACTACTATAGAAGATTTGAATATTCTAGATGCTAAAGCATAATTGAAGAAAACTAAGAAATTAGGAAGGTAATTGCAAGTGTAATCCCAACTACCAATGTGAGTGCATTCACATCACTTGATACAACGTAGCTGCAATATTCAATATTTGAAGACTCTCGTTTGTTAACCTATCTTTTTTGTATAGATCTTATATCTTATCTTATCAATAAATTTTATTTTATTTTATTTTTTTGGCAAGGTGGCAATGCCACTTGATATATTTTATTAATAATATATAATTTTTACAATATCTTTAAAAATGGGTTCAAACTGAGCTCCCAGAGAAAAGAACCAGCAAGAAAAACTCGGGTCATTGCTCATCAGCATGACTATAGAAGAGAAGTAGTGAACAATCCTCTAGCCGAAGCTAGTTACAAAATAGAGATCAGCAAAGGAACATGCAGACTCATTTACAAATAAGAGCATGCAAGCTCATTTTACAGAATAGGAGCATGCAAGCGTATTTACAAAATAAGTTCTTGGGATATCTTGAAGGTCCTACAACAAAGAACTCCTGCAACCAAAATTGGCATGCCTCTGCACCAAAAAACAACTGCAACCAAAATATATATATACTACAAAACACATAGAATTTACAAGAAACGCAAGGTTCCAAAACATGACTGACACCAACGACATGAGATTTGCGGTCCACCATTATAGACAAATGCCAAAGGAGAAGAGGTGAATGTGGAAATGCTAGATAGAAATGAAGCCCAAAATTTTTATGCCATAAATGAAAAGAAAGAGGAGATATATCATAAAAAATCTGACAAACCAAAAGAAGTGATGTAATGCCCTGCCAGGAAACCCCGAAGGGATAAGCCAAAACACAAGAATAGAGTGCAATAATTTTTTTTTTTTTTTTAAAGTTACACCACATTAAGATACAACAAGATATCAAAGATTCAGATTACATAGCGGAAGACATCAACTAACACCTAAAGAGTTTCCCAACGAGATTACTTAAATTTCACAATTCACTTAACTCACACAATTAATCCAATAAACTGATTATCTTAATAACGAGATAATTCTTAATCAGGATAATTTCTTTCAAAAGATGGAAATATAAATCACAAGCAAGATTCATCCATTAAGATCTATTCATAATCTTCATTCAAGCTTTTCATTAAAATACAAGCCATACATCTAATATTCTAACACACAAGAATTTCATCATAAACATATGAGATCTTTTCATGCATACTTAATTTCCTTAACAACAACTGAATATATTCCATTACTCTAAGTTACATTCTTTCATATTCCAATTTATTGCATTTAAAAGACGATTGCATACATGCATCTACGATAAATCTCATCTAAACCACTTATGCATTCGATCAAAATGGCATTCAAGAAAGAACTTCATTTAAACATTTAAAGTTAATTCCATCTTATCCACTTATACATTCTAACATAAGCTATTCATACATGAAAAAGTTGAATAAGGGAAACATAAGAGAATAACATCACATAACACCATAATGATCTCGGAGTTCACCCCTAAAGGGCTACATCTCTGAGTCTGCTCAACTGCAAGACCCCTCTGATAAATAATAAAGTTAAGAATATAAGAGGTTACACCATTACAATCCAGCCATCAAGGCGAAACATAAACAATATACAAACGACCACATCGGTCAATTAATACATAAACGATCCCTGAAAATAACAGGATCTAGCTGAACATAATCAAAGCTAAAACAAAGGTCCATTGGAGCCTCCACAAAACTAAGTCATCACCACCCAAGGTCTAACATGAAACCGATACTCACAAGGGCAAAGACAATAGGACGACCCACAAACGTGCTCCTAACAGGACAAAACGACAACACACTAGTGAATGTAGGGACAAGTGTCATCACACAACCTGGTATGGTTACCCTGGCAGGTCTTCATAGGTCCCGGCCCCATACACTGGGTTACCCTAGCAACCTAATCCGAACCTTTGGCCCATCCAAGCCTTATGTGGACCCACACATCCTCTCGTGAAGACAAGGATGATGGATTGCCATTTCAGGCCTTCTCACAGCATGTCGAGTCTATGTTAGCACTCGTCCCATGTGTGAGGCAAATTTATCTTACTTAGAGATTACATCCTAATCTACTGATAGGTTATCACTTATTAAACTCACTTTCGATAGGTTACCCAGCAGCCACTTTGGGCGCAGCCCCCAATTGAAAGCCACTTTCCCATATGATACTAGACTATACTTAGACGAACTCAAAAACCAAGGAATAGACATGGTCAGACGAACGGAGTTCAAAATGGAGAAATCCACCATTTGGTCAAACATGACTCAAAAGGTGTACACTTATTGACGGTACTATAACTAGAGACCCGACCAACAATGGTCAACAACAATTCAACATTCGACACCCACACAAAGGATATGGCCAAATGCAACACTACCACAAAACAACAGTCAACTCGGGACAGAGGACTGAAACAGGTACCCCAAGTCAATCCATACTATAGGGACCTATCAAACAAAGTACGACTTGCCATTACAGAAGCAAAAGCAAATACAGAAATTAAACTCGCATAGGTAATATTCAGTAGATACAATCTTTTCCAAATTGATCTAAACATTAAAAGTCGATCAAGTTTTCTACATGGTCTATATTAGATTGCAGTAATCTACTTCATTTAGATACAAGTTGTTCTTGGTTTTCTAACTCACTGATGTTCATTTGCATCGAACAAACATAATAAGCCATAATGGGTTCCTAAACCAAATTCACATGAATATAATCAGACAACCGTTAACCAATTAAATAAGATATTAAAAATTCACTTAAAACATCATTGATACCCTCTTTGAAATAAAATAACTAAATCTCACTTCTTCAAATAAGTATATAGTTTCAAAAAAATTTATACCCTTAGAAAGGAGCTAAAACAAAATAGGTAAAAATTTTCCGAATTAACATAATATTTTAATTCCACAAAAAAAACTATTAGCATAGGGGTTAATTTCCAAGAATTAACAACTAATAAATATTTGATTTTATCCTTCCTTTTCAATTTGCAAATGCCTATATTGGATCCTTGCAAATACATCAAAAAGCAATTTAACCAATTAACATATATATTAATTACTCATTAATTAATTATATACATTAATTAATAATTTAATGAATAACATTTAACATTAAAACATTATCATTAAATAATATTAAATTGTCTCATTAATTAATATTAAATTGTTATATATATATTTTTTTATATTAAAAATATTAAAAAAAAAGAAGTTTTTAAAAAAACTAAACTTTATTAGGGCAAGAAAAAGGGAGCCGTGCCCTAGCCGCAACGGTGCCGCCGCGATGGGCGCAGGGCTTGCGGCTCCCACGCAGGGAACGCAGTGCCCTGCGGCCACCGCGGGGTATGCCACTCCCTACAGTCTCCATGGCTACGGCCTGCACGAGAGGGGGGAGGAGGAGGCAGGTGGAGCTCCGCTCCCCGCCCTCCAAACCCCTATCCAAACTATAAATATTTTTTTTTCGTTTACACAGTTCGATTTTTATTTTTAAAACAACAATCAAACTTTGTTTTATAAATTTCGATTTATAATAAAATCAAGTTTAAATGAGGTATGTTTTGGTCTCAAATTTCTTTTTGATGGGGTATTCATCTCTCCAAACACAAATGGGTTTCAACACCCAAGATAAATTGAGGAACAACAAAAAAAACCCCAAAACAATTTTCCAACAAACCCATATTGGGTCAAAAGGAACCATTTGCATCACAATGATGCAACCATTTAAATTTCTTGAAGAACACAAGCCAATAAGCATAGTTCTAAACCCACAATCCAAAATTAAATCTAAAATTCCATTTAAAAGATTGGATCTTTAACAACAAGCATTTTTTTTCATTCAACTAACATACCATTTCTATGGCAACAAGGAAGATAAATAAGATACTCCCTACCTCCATACGCATTCCTGGAAGAGAGTTGAAGGAGAGCCCCAACCTGCAAGCTCCCAAAAACCTTCCTTCCCAAAACCCCCAAATTTCCTCCAAAAGATTTTTCCAATAAACATTTTTCCAAAAATATCCATCCTCCAAATTTTCCAAAAGTCTAGGTTATAAGGAAGAGTTGACCAAAATTTTATTTTTTTTGGAATTAAATTTTTTATTTAAAAATAATTCTTTTCTAACTATATCAACAGATTAAATTGTTTTTCAATTCAAAATTGATTTTCTCACTCAACTAAAATTTAATCTTTCTATTTCAAAAATGCCAAAAGATTAAATTAATTCTATTGCAATCAAATTTAAATCTTTCTTTTTCAACATCATATACAAAGTGCATTTAATATTCAAAATCAACCATTTAATTGAACTTACTCCCAATTTAAGACGAGCAATCCAATATCAACGGTAATCGCATAACGAAATCCTGATTAATTTAGTCCATTAATCTTTAATGCACAAACACATATTTAATCAAATTAAATACTAAGGACTAATTAATCAATTTAACCATTCACACCAAACACGCAAACCAAGAAAGTCAACCAGACTGACGGCTCGCAAACCCGACAAAAAGGGGATACCGACGACAACTGACGATGCTCAGTTGAGCACGACTATGGTCAACTAGGGTCTTACGACCACCTAATCCAACTCTAAGGATTAAAGAGGTACACTCAAACCTGCAAATCCAGGTGAAGACGAACCTCGCACTCAGGCGGCATTGTACCTGAAATCTCTTGCAACCAAGAGTCATACATGCATACATATATAAACTTAATGAAAGCGTTAGCCCAATATTAATACCACGAAATAGGAACACTAAACAACTTGCATACCACTAGTGCGAAAACCACATCAACAACTATGCATTAAATCAAACATCTGACTATAACATTATATTAAGATAAACTAACCAAGATTAAACCAAGATTAGAAATTGATTAGGGCAGGGGTACTACATTCTCCCCCCCTAGGTTCTGACTTACTCTTGGAAGTCGTAAGGCTAGATGGAGAACATGTCGTACGCATCAGCCCTGAAACTCATTCAACAAAGATCAAATTGCACAGAGAAATCTTTCCATAATCAAATGAAATATTATTGCAAAATCCTTTACAAACGCCATTATCCATTGGCAAGATACATCTAACTCCATACATTTCTTATAACATTCTAGAACTTATCCACAATCATAGCAGAGAAACAAGAATTTTCTCCCTTTCATTACACCAAATTAAAGCATTACAAAGAGGTAAACAACAATTACCATAATCATCTACCAAAAATGACAAGAAAACATGCCATCATGATCAATTCTTTTACCAATACATCTTTTTCATAAAACTCTATCGCATAGAACTTAGCTTAAAATATCAATTTCTACAACCAAATTAACTTTCAATAAATAAGAGCAACAAAATAACTCAATTGATTACACTTGCCAGGCATAAGAAAACCTTTCCAAAGACTATGTCCCATAACATAGTGACAAGTTAACACAATTTACTCCATGATACAATTAATAACCATCCACATAACTGGAATACATAACTCAAAAGGCCACATGTGAGCATGTCTAATGCTTGGTCGAAGATAACATGCATGATCAACATCTCTATGCCTGATCTCAGAACAACAATATGATAATAAATATCCAAAATCTCACTCAAGGCTCGATGATGCTAGGCACACCATAGTGGTGCTACCTTCCATACAGGACCTTTGTGAATATCCCTTGTTGAGCAAGGTGGTTAGCCTCCAAGAGATAGTCACCACACATAGGTAGGTAGTGGATCCTAGCTGCCTCACAGCCTCACATACCCCCATCCTCAAGGTTCCTTACGACCACTTCCTCGTACACACTCTACCAAATCCGTATCATACGTCCTTGGAGAGGAATTTCACATTTCAACACAAGACCAGCATACGACAACAATAAGGATAAGCCAGTTTAGCCACCAAAGTACAGATTAATAAAGATAATAAATCATCAATTCCAACAGTAAGGCAAGAAAATAATCCGGAATTGCAACACCAAATCAAAAGTGTAAAAGATCACAAGATTGTGGCTAAACCTTCAAATTCAAAGTAAAATAAATTGTTGGTCCCCAAAGAAATACAAAGAATATCACAATTGCACATAACATCACTATGTGACTAGCATCTAGCCACCAACGAAGAAGGAAGGAAGAACTAACTAGCTATTGTAGTAGCTCATCATGTGGTGCGACATAGTCACACTACCCACATGGCATGGCGGTGTGCACCTCGACATCACCCCGCATCACGTCGTCACGCAGCATGGCAATACCCCAAGCGGAGAAAACACGCAATGGACGTATCCCGCCTGGTAGTGTACCTCACGGAAAAAGCACGCGTAGGTCACATCCCGCATAGTGACGTATCTAGAAGGATACTCGCTGTAAGTCAGAGGTATACATGACTAGGGTCCACCCACATGCCCACCAACACATACTAACTGGCAGCACATGTGAATAAACCTACCTTTCATGAAGACAAGGCAAAGGATCCTCCAAATAACACCATCACTATACACAAGAATCACCATCATATGCTCAAATAAAGGAAAGGAATAGGCTGTCACATATAAACCTATAAAATAGATTCATCAAAAGGGAAAGTATTGAGTACACCTTTGATATAGTTTAATAGTACAACTATATCATTCCTCGAAGTAGAGAAGCTAAAGTCGCTTCGCGCCGACATTACTCGTACGCCAATCCATACTATTCAAGGAACAGTTACTTCGAATACTACCCCTTAACATACTGAGTTACCCACAACCCGAGGTTTGGTACTCAGTAGGGAAACAATTAAGCAACATCACATAAACAGTATGGTTTCCCATACTCATAAGCAACATATCCTCCATGGTTGATTACTTCACCAATCCATGGGCACATATAATAAGTACTGGTTTCTTACAATACACACAAATACACTAGTACTGGTTTAGTCACATTTACGGGGAGTACTTTTCAGTACGCTAACATCTATTCAAGGAAGATTTTAATTATGCTTTCTATATAAATGACTGAATCAAGTTTACTCTAGATTTAGGTACTGAAATTATTAACAATTCACAATTATATAAGGAAATAACATCATTCCTATATCTTTCTCAAATTTCACTAAGCATCTGTAACTAAATTACTAGCTAAGCAAATTCTTTTCCCAAAGAGGACTTTCATCTTTCAATATGAAGCCAAAATGCAATAGTACAATTTCACATGTTTTATAAACATTCTATTTAAGTCAATGCACTCTTTAATACCATTTCTAAAAATCTTATGATTAGGCAAAGAGAAGGGAAAGAGAGTTTGATAAACAAACTATTTCTTACAAAGACACAAGATCAATCAAGGTCACACTACATCATAAAATTTCTCACTATAAGCCTATCATTTTAATTACACGGTTTTCATTTCGCTACCGTTTAGAAGGATGACAATCAGCCTAACAAAAAATTTCCAATAATTATGGTTGCAACAGGAGGTTCTAGTTTTCCAAACAAAATAGAGATCAAGACTGGCAATCTTTTCAATAATACTAAACCATCTTGAGAACACTCTCTTATACTTAATACAATACAGACACATGTCATAATTTGCAACCTATTATAGAAATCACATTACGATCAAAGGTAAGCAAGGAGCTATCACCCAAATAAAACATATTAATGCATACACATCAAACAAGCTTTTCATTCGCACTTCCTAAACATAATAAGACAATTACATATATTCAAAAGCAAGTTCAATGGAGCATTACTAAAATAAATCTTCAATCAAACTGGTTTAATGAAACACATAAAACAATCTTTCTGGGAACACATTAATACTCTCTCGAAGCTACAATAACATGCTCCTTTTAATACTTCTTCTACAAACCAAGCAGTTTCACATAATTCAACTATTCGCATATTAATACACCTCAAGATAAAATTTAATTATGTTACTCCTACAAAACACATGGAGAATACTTTAATTGCACACATACAACTTTCTCCCAATAACCAAAATAAATTTTTAAACACATAGCCCTTTAATAATCTAAAACATAAGCGTCATAAGGCTCACACAAGGGTTCAAGAAGTCACACCCTTTTCTCTTGCAAACAAGAAACTCAAATCAGAGATAATTACATATATCCTAATCATTTTAATTTCTAGAGAGAGAGAGAGAGAAATGGTGATGATCATTTAATTTTCTACAAAATAAGCATTCAATAATTGCCATACTAGTCCTTCAAGTGGACAACACTAAGCTAGATCATAATCTTAAACAAACACAATTCGCACTTTCAGATTTGAGACAAGCACTGACCAACCCAAATGGATTAGTCTAAAGAGTAGAAGACTCAATAAGGAAGGTTCATACGACTCTCTTTCAGAATAAGAGTAATCGTAGACCAAGACATCAATAAGCAAACAAAGCACATATAATCACTCAAAAATACCAACATCAAGAAGGTGAGAACAAGGTGTGAACACACACGTTACACACAAGTTAAGGTCTGCTCAATCACTCAAACGCAAAAGGAGGACAAGCATACACATAAGGTCGATACACCTCACACCAATAGAGGGCACACGTGACACCAGAGATCCCAGTGTTTGCAACATGTGCTCTGATACCAAATGTAATGCCCCACCAGGAAACCCCGAAGGGATAAGCCAAAACACAAGAATAGAGTGCAATAAATTTTTATTTTATTTTAAAGTTACACCACATTAAGATACAACAAGATATCAAAGATTCAGATTACATAGCGGAAGACATCAACTAACACCTAAAGAGTTTCCCAACGAGATTACTTAAATTTCACAATTCACTTAACTCACACAATTAATCCAATAAACTGATTATCTTAATAACGAGATAATTCTTAATCAGGATAATTTCTTTCAAAAGATGGAAATATAAATCACAAGCAAGATTCATCCATTAAGATCTATTCATAATCTTCATTCAAGCTTTTCATTAAAATACAAGCCATACATCTAATATTCTAACACACAAGAATTTCATCATAAACATATGAGATCTTTTCATGCATACTTAATTTCCTTAACAACAACTGAATATATTCCATTACTCTAAGTTACATTCTTTCATATTCCAATTTATTGCATTTAAAAGACGATTGCATACATGCATCTACGATAAATCTCATCTAAACCACTTATGCATTCGATCAAAATGGCATTCAAGAAAGAACTACATATAAACATTTAAAGTTAATTCCATCTTATCTACTTATACATTCTAACATAAGCTATTCATACATGAAAAAGTTGAATAAGGGAAACATAAGAGAATAACATCACATAACACCATAATGATCTCGGAGTTCACCCCTAAAGGGCTACATCTCTGGGTCTGCTCAACTGCAAGACCCCTCTGATAAATAATAAAGTTAAGAATACAAGAGGTTACACCATTACAATCCGGCCATCAAGGCGAAACATAAACAATATACAAACGACCACATCGGTCAATTAATACATAAACGATCCCTGAAAATAACAGGATCCAGCTGAACATAATCAAAGCTAAAACAAAGGTCCATTGGAGCCTCCACAAAACTGAGTCATCACCACCCAAGGTCTAACATGAAACCGATACTCACAAGGGCAAAGACAATAGGATGACCCACAAACGTGCTCCTAACAGGACAAAATGACAACACACTAGTGAACGTAGGGACAAGTGTCATCACACAACCTGGTATGGTTACCCTGGCAGGTCTTCATAGGTCCCGGCCCCATACACTAGGTTACCCTGGCAACCTAATCCAAACCTTTGGCCCATCCAAGCCTTATGTGGACCCACACATCCTCTCGTGAAGACAAGGATGATGGATTGCCATTTCAGGCCTTCTCACAGCATGTCGAGTCTATGTTAGCGCTCGTCCCATGTGTGAGGCAAATTTATCTTACTTAGAGATTACATCCTAATCTACTGATAGGTTATCACTTATTAAACTCACTTTCGATAGGTTACCCAGCAGCCACTTTGGGCGCAGCCCCCAATTGAAAGCCACTTTCCCATACAGCACTAGACTATACTCAGACGAACTCAAAAACCAAGGAATAGACATGGTCAGACGAACGGAGTTCAAAATGGAGAAATCCACCATTTGGTCAAACATGACTCAAAAGGTGTACACTTTTTGACGGTACTATAACTAGAGACCCGACCAACAATGGTCAACAACAATTCAACATTCGACACCCACACAAAGGATATGGCCAAATGCAACACTACCACAAAACAACAGTCAACTCGGGATAGAGGACTGAAACAGGTACCCCAAGTCAATCCATACTATAGGGACCTATCAAACAAAGTACGACTTGCCATTACATAACCAAAAGCAAATACAGAAATTAAACTCGCATAGGTAATATTCAGCAAATACAATCTTTTCCGAATTGATCTAAACATTAAAAGTCGATCAAGTTTTCTACATGGTCTATATTAGATTGCAGTAATCTACTTCATTTAGATACAGGTTGTTCTTGGTTTTCTAACTCACTGATGTTCATTTGCATCGAACAAACATAATAAGCCATAATGGGTTCCTAAACCAAATTCACATGAATATAATCAGACAACCGTTAACCAATTAAATAAGATATTAAAACTTCACTTAAAACATCATTGATACCCTCTTTGAAATAAAATAACTAAATCTCACTTCTTCAAATAAGTATATAGTTTCAAAAAAATTTATACCCTTAGAAAGGAGCTAAAACAAAATAGGTAAAAATTTTCCGAATTAACATAATATTTTAATTCCACAAAAAAAACTATTAGCATAGGGGTTAATTTCCAAGAATTAACAACTAATAAATATTTGATTTTATCCTTCCTTTTCAATTTGCAAATGCCTATATTGGATCCTTGCAAATACATCAAAAAGCAATTTAACCAATTAACATATATATTAATTACTCATTAATTAATTATATACATTAATTAATAATTTAATGAATAACATTTTACATTAAAACATTATCATTAAATAATATTAAATTGTCTCATTAATTAATATTAAATTGTTATATATATATATATTTTATTTTAAAAATATTAAAAAAAAAGAATTTAAAAAAAAAACTAAATTTTATTAGGGCAAGAAAAAGGGAGCCGTGCCCTAGCCGCAGCGGTGCCACCGCGATGAGCGCAGGGCTTGCGGCTCCCACGCAGGGAACGCAGCGCCCTGCGGCCACCGCGGGGGATGCCGCTCCCTGCAGTCTCCATGGCTGCGGCCTGCGCGAGAGGGGGGAGGAGGAGGCGGGTGGAGCTCTGCTCCCCGCCCTCCAAACCCCTATCCAAACTATAAATATATTTTTTTTCGTTTACACAGTTCGATTTTTATTTTTAAAACAACAATCAAACTTTGTTTTATAAATTTTGATTTATAATAAAATCAAGTTTAAATGAGGTATGTTTTGGTCTCAAATTTCTTTTTGATGGGGTATTCATCTCTCCAAACACAAATGGGTTTCAACACCCAAGATAAATTGAGGAACAACAAAAAAAACCCCAAAACAATTTTCCAACAAACCCATATTGGGTCAAAAGGAACCATTTTCATCACAATGATGCAACCATTTAAATTTCTTGAAGAACACAAGCCAATAAGCATAGTTCTAAACCCACAATCCAAAATTAAATCTAAAATTCCATTTAAAAGATTGGATCTTTAACAACAAGCATTTTTTTTCATTCAACTAACATACCATTTCTATGGCAACAAGGAAGATAAATAAGATACTCCCTACCTCCATACGCATTCCTGGAAGAGAGTTGAAGGAGAGCCCCAACCTGCAAGCTCCCAAAAACCTTCCTTCCCAAAACCCCCAAATTTCCTCCAAAAGATTTTTCCAATAAACATTTTTCCAAAAATATCCATCCTCCAAATTTTCCAAAAGTCTAGGTTATAAGGAAGAGTTGACCAAAATTTCATTTTTTTTGGAATTAAAATTTTTATTTAAAAATAATTCTTTTCTAACTATATCAACAAATTAAATTGTTTTTCAATTCAAAATTGATTTTCTCACTCAACTAAAATTTAATCTTTCTATTTCAAAAATGCCAAAAGATTAAATTAATTCTATTGCAATCAAATTTAAATCTTTCTTTTTCAACATCATATACAAAGTGCATTTAATATTCAAAATCAACCATTTAATTGAACTTACTCCCAATTTAAGACGAGCAATCCAATATCAACGATAATCGCATAACGAAATCCTGATTAATTTAGTCCATTAGTCTTTAATGCACAAACACATATTTAATCAAATTAAATACTAAGGACTAATTAATCAATTTAACCATTCACACCAAACACGCAAACCAAGAAAGTCAACCAGACTGACGGCTCGCAAACCCGACAAAAAGGGGATACCGACGACAACTAACGATGCTCACTTGAGCACGACTATGGTCAACTAGGGTCTTACGACCACCTAATCCAACTCTAAGGATTAAAGAGGTACACTCAAACTTGCAAATCCAGGTGAAGACGAACCTCGCACTCATGCGGCATTGTACCTAAAATCTCCTACAACCAAGAGTCATACATGCATACATATATAAACTTAATGAAAGAGTTAGCCCAATATTAATACCACGAAATAGGAACACTAAACAACTTGCATACCACTAGTGCGAAAACCACATCAACAACTATGCATTAAATCAAACATCTGACTATAACATTATATTAAGATAAACTAACCAAGATTAAACCAAGATTAGAAATTGATTAGGGCAGGGGTACTACAAGTGATGTACAGAGATAGTCATGAAAACAATGCTACGCCAAAATTTAAATGGCATATGAAGGACGGATTCCCAATGTGAAAATAAATATCTCCATATTTTGCACCAGAAGAGTGCCAAATACATGAACAACATCAATAACAACCAACTCATCATTAATGAATGTCAAGTGATGATCAAGTAAAGCAAAGTACCTCAAACCAAAACCAAATGGAATTATGAAAAGAAATACCTCACCAAGAGAAGAGAATATCAACTCGTATAAATGAGCAATCATATAATAAGAAAGATTAAATACTCAACTCTCTACAGGCTATACTTAATAGGTTTGGGAAGTTCATCAAATCACCTCCCAATCGAGAGGAATCAATAACAGTTTTGTCACAACCCATATTAGCGAGGCAATCAGCCAATGCATTACCTTCACGATAAACATGTGAGATGATGAGGTGCTCAAACGTATCAAGAAGAGTCCATATTTGTTCAAGAATATATCGGAAATGCCAATTATCAGCTTTTCTTGCCTTGCAAGCATTAATGACAATAGCTGAATCACCTTCAATATGAAGGTATTTGAAATTCAAATCCTTAGCCATAACAAGACCTTCTAAAAGAGCACAAGCCTCAGCCATATTATTTGTGCCAGAAGAAATTGGCATAGCTTTTAATGCTAATAAAGAACCCAAATAATCACGAAAAACTATCCCTATTCCCGAATCACCAGGATTTCCACGGGAGGATCCATCAAAATTCAATTTACAAAAAGGGGCATTAGGAGGATGCCATTTTATGGAATTTTTGTCTATGGGTGTTTTCTGAATCCTTGGAAAGGCGGGTGATACAGGAATAATGATACTTTTCCAAGAAGAGATCATAAAATTGTCCCAAGAAGAGAACTCTGAATTCATATTAAAATATTTTTGAACATGAGCATTAACTTGCTCAATAATACTTCTTTCCAAAATCCCAAGAACAACCGATAAATCTGATGAGTCACATCTAAAAATGCGCTTGTTTCTTTCCCACCAAATGGCCCATATGATTGAAGAGGGAATTATAAACCACAAACAAGCAAATAGAGAAGATGAATACAAAACTGGCCAAGACTGAAACATGTCCCATAAAGATAGAGGTAAAGGGAATGAAAGAGATAACTTTTGGAGGACAAAATGCCAACAACTATTTGCAAACTCACAATGAAGAAAAAGATGATTGACATCTTCAAGAGCTTTACCACATAAGACACAAGAAAAGGAGGCTACAATATTAAATTTGACTAAACGATCACTAGTCAAAATTCTATTTTGCAACGCGAGCCAGGAAAAAACACCAGCTTTAGGTAATACTGAATTATTCCAACAGAACAAAAAGGCACGATGAGGAGCATTTTGATTGGCCATTTGTTGAACAACAAAATATCCTTCTTTAACAGAGTAGTTTCTCGATTTAGAAGGGCACCAAATAAGTTGATCTTTGATGTTAGAAAGGAAAGCCACTCAGTCTTGCAAAATAGATTTAAAATTTTGAATTTCCTACAAGGACAATGGTAGAGTAGAGGGATCCTTCCATGAGACCTTGTGAGAAAACAGATCAACACTATCTACATAATCAACCAATCTAACTCCCCATGATTGAGAAAGAACAACTGAAACAGAAGAAAGAGAATCATGCTACGAAAGAGGGGGAAAGCCATTCCAGGAGTATTTCCAAAAACGAATATCCTCCCCCGAATGGACCTACCAGGAGAGAAAATTAGAGACCACTTCCCTACATGAGATCATAAAGTTCCAAATAGCAGACCCCTGTGGAGGATTAGAAATTGTGAAGATCCTAGCAGGATTCTGGGAATCCAAATACTTAGCCTGCATAATTTGGCACCACAAAGATTGGGGCTTAGTATACATAGACCAAACTAGTTTTCCCCCAAAAGCCCTATTTCTTTTAGATAAGTCCTAAATCCCAGCACCACCAACTTGCTTGGAAAGAGACATCTTGGTCAAAGAAATCAGTGGAATCTTTTTATCTTCTGTCATGTTATTTTTCCAAAGAAAAGATCGAATAATCTTTTCAATTTGGGAGATGACTGATCTGGGAGCTTGAAGAACTGAGATATAGTAATTGGGAATGGCAGATAGGATTGTTTTAATGAGGAGTATCCTACCTGAAAGAGACAACCACCTAGCCTTCCAAGTATAAATACGAGATTTAAGTCTCTCAATAACCGAATTCCAAAAAGAAGACTTAGCAGATCCCATAAAGAAAGGAATCCCCAAATAGGTAGAAGGAAGAGAGTCTACTGGGAAACCTAAGATATTCACAAGTCTATCAGCCACCAACTGGGGAGTATTAAAAATGAACATCTTGGATTAATGGGGGCTAATCTGTTGGCCAGATCCAGCAGTATAAGTATCCAGAATAAATTTAATATGAGTAGCCTCTTGAATAGAAGAAGACCCAAATAAAAGTGTATCATCGGCAAAAAGGTTATGAGTGACTAAAATATCAGAGTTAGGAATTAATACCCCTTGCCAAAAACCTAGATCCCTTTGCTTGATAACCAATCGACTAAAAGCTTATACCATAATGATAAATAAGAAAGGAGATCAAGGATCTCCTTGTCTATAACCCTGGGTTGAAGAAAAGTATCCAAAGGGAGCTCCATTAATGATGACAGAAAATGAAGTAGTAGAAATACAACTCTTGATCCATTTACACCAGCTTTCAGAGAAACCAAATTTTCTCAAAACTTTGAGCAAAAAAGCCCAGCAAACTTTATCATAAGCCTTCATCATATCAAGTTTGACCACAAAAGCTGGGATATTGGACAAATTTATGGAGTGTAAAGTTTCATGAGCAACAATTGCTCCCTCATGAGTTTCCCGACCTGGAACAAAACCTCCTTGTTGAGGAGAGATGATACGAGGAAGGAAAATTTTAAGTCTTAAATAAATAGCCTTGGTGAAGATTTTGTAAATAAAGTTGCACAAAGAAATGGGTCTAAATTCAGCAAAAGTTTGGGGATTCTTAGATTTTGGGATAAGGGCAATATAAGTGATGTTAAAATTTTTAAGGCTATACCCAACCCTCCTAGACTCTTCCAAAGCCATTAATAAGTCAAAACCAATAAAATCCCAACATTTCTGAAAGAACAAGATAGTAAACCCATCAGGACCCGGAGCTTTGTTAGGGGCCATGGAAAAAACAATAGAATGAAGCTCATCTAAAGAAAAAGGCCTCATAAGAAAGTCATTATCATCATGAGAAACAAGGGAGGGGATAGAATCTAAAAGAAAATCCACATGATGATCCATAGAGGAAGAAGAAAAAGAAGGAGATAACAATTCCTTAAAAAAAGACACCCCCTCCTCTCTAATCTGCTGATCTGAATTAAGGACATAACCAGACTTAGAATCCTTAATACTAAAAATTGTAGAAGCAGCTCTTTTAAGCTTGGCTACAGCTTGAAAGAAGGCAGTATTCCTGTCACCTTCTTTAAGCCAAACCTCACGAGATGTTTGTTGCCAATAGATTTCAACTCGGGATCAAAGGATCTCCCAGTAGGCTTGCAATTCATTTTGAGCATCATTAGTGGAGGAATTAGTGCCATGTCTAATAATCTCCTCATTAACAACCTCCAAATCATTGACAACTGCCTCTTTTTCATGAAAAATATTCTTAAAGACCAATTTATTCCAAGCCATAATTTGAGATTTCACAAATTTCAGTTTGGAATAAAATTGAAACATCTTAGTACCTTTGCAAAACAGAGCACTTATCCACCATTGCTTTAATAAAAAAAGAAAATGAGGATGAGTGAACCACATTTTCTCAAACTTAAAAGAAGGTCTAATAGAGGGAACATGATCCAATTTATCAAAATTGAGCAAAATTGGGAAATGGTCAGAATTTGAGGAGGTAAGAATCTCAGAAGAAAATGAAAAGTTGCTCAAATGTAGGTTTAGGGAAATAAGAAATATGTCAAGGCGAGAGGCAATCTGGCATTTAGATCTCCTATTAGTCCAAGTGAAAGAACCATTAGAAGGGAAAATATTGAATAACGCATTGTTTTGTACAAAGGAAGAAAAGTCATCAATAACCTTCTGAGTTGTAGGATTACCCCCTCTTTTTTCATTCGAGGAAAGGAGAGCATTAAAATCACCCCCAAGCACAATAAAAAAATCATCATATCATAAAAACAATTCAAATAAGGAATCCCATAAGTCGGTTTTATCTGAAGGAGAAGTCGGACCATAAATATTAAACAGAACAAAAGAGACTTCAAACCAGTCAACCTTTAACAACTGCCAATGAGAAGCAAAAGATAACATCTCAACTTTGACTGATTTAGGATTCCATAAAATTATAAGACCACCAGAAGCACCCAAAGAAGGAACATGAACAGCTTTCCAAAGGGACCATTTGGAAATTATGTTATCAAAAGAATCATGAGAAAGTTTAGACTCTTGCAAAAAGATGATATCCACTTTTGAAGAATCAAGAAATTTCTTGATCCTTCCCCTTTTGTCAGGGGCATTTAAGCCCCTGACATTCCAAGATAAAATCCTCATTTATCACAAGGAGAGCAACATGCCCTCCTTGTTTTGACTTGGGAAGAAAATTTATCTACAATAGTGGATTGAATACCAGCCGCAATCTCCTCCTTGATTTTAGCCAATTTTGGTTTTCAACCCCTCTTCTTAGGAATTTTAACAATAGGGGGGGAACAGAAGGAGATTTCTCCAAGGCTAACTTCTGAGAGAAATCAAATCCATACACATTAGGAATAGTTGAAGAAGGACTATCAATAAGATTTGCATCCACACCTTCAACTGAATTTGGCTAAGAAGAGGAAACAAGACAACCATCATGGACAGGCCCCGAAGAGGCAGATGCAGAAGAAAAATAAAATTCAAGAAATTCCTTTGCAACAATCTCATCAATTAGATCAAAAGAAACTAAAAATAAAATATCTGAATCAATAAGCTGAATCTTCTCTTCAGAAATGGAAAGAGAAGAAGGAGACCATGGAATGGGCAAAAAAGAATCACTATCAAAAATCAAACTATGAACAATTTTGGTATCATCCGCCAGACCCACAAAAGAAGAACGAGGAGAAGAATTAACAAAGCAATAATTTGTGCAACCATTCGAAGGTAACAACAATTTTGGAAACAGAACCGAAGGACAAGAAATTTGAAAAAAACTCGCAGAGGAGAACAAAAAAGGTTCAAAACGAAATTCAAAAGACCAATAATCCTTGAAATGACTAGGAAGAAACTTAACCGAGTTTGAAGAAATGGAACAAAACCGACGAATGGCAGACAGAACAAAGAAGAACATGGCCAGAGAGCAGAGAAAAGTAAAATCCATCAGAGGCACATCACATACTATATATCCAGAAAAAGGAATGAGAGATGTAACAAAAAGAGGTAAAGGAGCATAATCCTTAACATTGTGATCCTTTAAAGATTGACGATCCTTACTTTTAAAAAGAGAACATTGGTGAAACTCAGATGAAAAATATGAACAAACTTGTAAAGGTGCATCAGAATCACCACAACATTGAGAGGTGAAATGGCCAAGTAATGGAGCACAAGAATGAATAGCGGTCGAATCTTGAATCACCACAGGTTGAATCCACGCACCACATTTGGAGCAAATAGTAATCTCAGAGGGAATGGCTTTAGACAGATTTAATAACAAACAAACCCTAACCGAAAGATGAGGTCGTTCGAAAGGAACTAATCATGCTTAATAAAGATGCCCAATTTGTTTGCCAGGATTTCAACCATATGCATATCACGATACTCCAAAGGAAGACCCGAGAAAGTTACCCAGAAGGGCATAAACTATGGCTTCGCCAATTGAATATCAAAATGAGGAGACCAAGCATAGGTAAAAATTCCTATCCCAAAACAAAACCACCCTTTAAATCTATGCACACAATCCCTATACTTTTCAGAATCGAAAATCACAATGAAATATAGAGAATCTTTATCAAATAGAAATAAATCCTTCATACCATCCCAATTAGACTTTGCCCATGTTAATAATTTACCAAAAGAAATCGGAGAAAGAATCTTACCAATGAGGGCAATAGAACGCAATAACTTCACAGAGTCCTGAATCATGTAATCGAGGAATATAACCTTATACTGCACAAAAGAATGAGGATTACCCCTTATCGAATTGGAAAATGCAGAGGGAGAGTTATGGGGAAGTGGATTTGGATGGAAGGGAGCTCGTTTAGCAACATGAATGTCATTCGGGGAAGAAAGGAACTGAGGGTTCGAAACCAAAGTGTTATTTGGCCAGGTGACATAAGATGGGAGGGAAGGACTACAATCCTGGGAGGGAGATCCAGAAGAAGCTAATGGGGAAAAATCATCAGAACGCGGGGAGCCATCACAAATGTTGAATGACGGTTGAGGCGAAACATATCTATGCTTCCTAGGTTTTTTAGAACCAAAAGAGGAATGAAAATGCTTAAAAGGAGTCTTTGGGTGATCAACAGGATGAGGATCCCAGAATGCCCTGAAATATTAATGCCTTGGGACCAGAAGATCTATAATAAGAACGCAAAGGTTTTGGAATGGAATTACCTGTAAATTTGCGAAAATATGACAAAGCCGGCAGGAATTTGTCATAAGCCAAGTCACGGCAGCAACCATCCTTGACAACTCATTGAGGAGAATGATTAGAAGTTTGTAATTGAGCCAAATCATGGTCATCAAATGGCACATCTACCCATCGCATATGCCTGTTTGCCATTCCTAGGGGTTTCTTCGAATATCTCTGGATGCCATCACCATCCGCCATCTTCTGTGTGTCATTGTGATCTGTATTGGCTGCCTAATTTCCGTTGCTTAAACAATCCATGGCCATTCTAAAGCCTTTTCAATAAATCCATTTTGTTAAAATCCTCAAATCAAGAGAACAATTCTATTTGAGGCATTCTGTCAAATAGTTCGTGTGTCTTGTCTATTCTTCCACATTTTTCATAACCCGATGCTAATGCTTCCACTTTGGCACAGGTTGGGAGACGTTGGCAAAGGCTGTGGATTACAGTTTTACACCTGCCTGTCACAGTTGGCTAAATGTTTCTAAATCCTTTTCAACAAACTCATTACAGGCATATCCTGCAATCACAGCATTCCATGAGATCAAGTCCTCCTTTGATGCATTTGGTCAAACAGTTCACATGCCTTGTCTATGCCTCCACATTTTGCATACTTGTCGATCCCACTGTTATTCTGAGTACAGGGGAGGGTTTGTCCCGACCACTCTAAGGAGCAGATATCAACGTCGTACAAAACCAGATCCCAACACCGAGGAAACCCTCGTCGCCAATCTCTCCACCTTTGCTCAATTCAGGTACCTGAAAGATCTTCCTAATATGCTTTTCCGCATACTACAAGGGCCCCAACAAACTGATCGAAGAAAGGCCCAGAGAACGGAGAACAATAGCTATTTTGCACGGAAGGGCGCCGCTACAAGAGAGGCCAAAACGCACGGGACTCTCAAGCCCAGAGAAGAGAGGATTGCAGTAGATTTGTTGGAAGGAAAGAAGAAGAGCGCAGCAACAAGGGTTTCTAGGAGGAAAAAATTGATGGAAGATGCGTGGCAAGCCCTGAAACGGTACTCCAACGATTCACAGTATCAATAAATTTATTATTCTACATTATCCCATGTGTTTCCCATGCTCTACAAACCCATCCATAGTAGCTCATTACTTCTATATATTGCAACGGATTTGTGTGTTGTTACTCACTCTCTGATGAGTCTAGCTCTATAGAGCTGTAAGGGGAACACAAGGTTGTATGAGCAGTAGCTCAAGTCTAAAATTGTGAAGCTATGTCTACAATATATTGTAATGGTGTCTATGTTTATGAAGAGCTTAAGCTCAATTAGATGTTTTAGTCTATGCCATAGTGTTTGTGTGAAGGGTTGAACCTTTGTGAGACATTATATATTTATTTTAAGCAATATAAATTAGTATGTTTTTTCTCTTTCTTTCTTCCCCCCCTCTTAATTCCATCAAATGATTTCTTGTGATAACTAATGATTCTTTGTGTGTAAATGAATGAAAGTTGATGCCATTTTGTACATGAATATAAAACCAACCTAAGACCATAGTGTAAGATAGGGCTAATCAACTAAACATTTGATTTTTATATTTAAGTAGGTCAAAATTGTGATTACCAAAAAATATCTAACACTTCCAAGAACAACCTAAATCAAAATACCATGTTAATACTGTATTTGATAAACTTGAATTATGAATTGGGATAAGATTGAACATACAAATTAAACTAACAAGTAAATTAAATTAAAATTACATCTATAAATACAAATACAAATACACCATTTATAATGAAATACATTACAAATCATACTGTTATAAAACAAACATATCTGAACTCTAAATTACATGTTAGGCCACTCATTTTTCTATGCAGTATTGCGCCAAGCACTTTCCATTCTCCAACCTCAACTACGTTGGAAAAGCATTTTAGAAAGCAGACACATTCTGGAGCAGTTGTAGATAGTGTTTAATTTCCATTGTCCCTCGTCGTGTGGTGAAGGGGCACGAAACAAAAGCTGAATAAAACTAACAATATAAGACGAAAACACAGAGCAAAAAGCAAAAGCAAAAGCGTGAGCCCTTTCCAAGAATGTCCTTTAATTTTATTGTCTTTCACCCAAAAAGCTTTCTCGTGCTTTCAAGGATTTAGAAATACCCAGTTTGCTTTTCTACTCAGAGGCATGTGATAGTAAAGAGCAGTACCATCAAAAAAATCTTTCATGCAGTTGAAAGAAAAAAAGCACCTTCTGTTGCGAAGGTAATAATGATGTCGCTCCATTAAAAGGCTGCCTATATTGGCATTTTCTGTGGGAAATTATATAAGCAAAATACCAAACTTTTTATGGATACAAGCTTTAGAGATTGGGTTGCTCTCCTTTTTGTTAGCTCATCTTCATGGCGTCTTGTGGTTGAGGAAAGTCTTTCTTGTTGTAGTCCATTTTAAGTTAATTTTTGTTTGTTATTTTTTTATTTAATGATTATGTTTATACGTGATACTATAAGTTTTGATTTGTTTAGATGATTCATCTGAATTTATAATAGCTTTTTCAATAAGACCCACCCACTAATTTGATTTTAAATGAGCTACTGCAAGACTTAAATAACATACTCTGAGCATTTATTTGCTTAGATGACTTATTTAAAATTACAATATCGTATTGAGTAAGGTCCACCTATTAGTGTGATTTTAGATGAGCCACTGACTAAGCTTAAACAACACACACTAAGCTTTCACTTATTTAAATGAATCGGTTAAAATTACACTAACTTATTTAGTAGGGCTTGTTTATTAGTGTGATTTAGATTAACCACCTAAGTAAATCAAAACTTAGAGTGTGCTTTCAGATAGATCACGTAAACAAGCTTCTCTAATAGAACCCACCTATTAGTATGATTTCTCTAGTGTCTCTCGTAAGATTCACTTATTAGTATGATTTCATTAGCTTCTTTGATAAGACCAACCTATTAATATGACTTCACATAAACTACTTAAACAAATCAAAACTTAAAATGAATTCTTTAAACCAAACCCATTAAATCGATCTCATTTTTGAAACCAAATTTATCTCTGCCATTCAACTCTCGTAAGAAAGGACCCATGTTTTTTAAATTAATCAAAATGTGAAGATAAAAGAGGAGGGAGATAGAGTTGAAGCAGAAGTCAGCTACCAATACCAATTGCAATACCATCACTTGGGTATTGTAAATAATTGAACTCTGCGCAGGCAGCTTTTGGAAGAAATGTATTTGAATGTTATCGTTTGTCAGTGATAAGTAATATATATATTGTCCTCCTGCAGGACAGGCGTGGGTATCTACTTTCCGGCCATCCACCACCTCCCAATCCATTCCCATAAACAATAATATCCTCACTTGGCCTTCCACATACTCCAACTAGCCGGCCAGTTTGGATGTATCTTCAAAACAAAATTGAACTCAAATAGAGTTTGGTGAGGATGAAGACATTGGGCCCTACACTTTACAACATAATACAGGTTTGTTTTCTCCTAAAGCTGGGGCAGACAGTTCACTACGTAGTGTACACACTCTTACAAACAACAGAGAAACAGAAACCTCTGTTTCTTCAAATATTCAATTCAATGATGTCAGTCTCTCTGCCATGATATTGCTTGCAGAGCTCTTCTTTTAAGATGAAAGGCCGTCTCCATTGTCATTCGTGTATTGTTATCTCCAGATATTGTAATTCAGTTTTTGGTAAAGGATTCTGCTGTCCAATCCTCTTGGAATTATCTGCTCATTCATCTTTGATTTTCATGAGTTCCATAGAGAAGGACTGATTTTGATGCCACAGGTTGCTAATAACTCCTTGTCCAGGAAAATGTCACGTTAAAACTTTCTACCAAATAACATTTATAACAAAACACTACTAATAGGTAATTAAAAAATTGAGGCTTCAAATATTTGAATTTGAATTTGTTCTAAATATAATAGAGGGATTGCGTTGGTTATAACATAACACATAGCACTTCAAAAATATTTGTGAGACATTTTATGCAAATACAAGTGTATGAGAGATACGAAGACATCAAAGACATCATTGAGAGTGTATTTATATATGAGTAGTTTGATATTATAGTGGGAAATTAATTATAAGTATGGGATGGATATTTTAATAATTGTTTTGTTAATTATTTAATAAAAATGAAAGTAGACAAATTAAATCTCTCATGTGTGAATATCTTAACTTGAACTAAATGGATCATTAGATTATTAATTTTAATATGTATAAAGAATGATATGAAGCTTAAGGGCATATTTTTAACTATAAAAAAATGATTTGATAATCTAAAGGTATTAACAAAGTACAAGAAAGTATGGAAATTTTAAAGTAAGAAATTATTTTTATAAATATGATAATTATTTTATAAATTGAGTTTAATTTTTATTTTTTTCAAATAGACATCGTCCTCTATAAATCTATCAATTAAAAAAAAATAGAAATAAAAATTTATCAACCATATTAATCAAAGAAAAAAAATCTAATACTCACCAAATAAATAGTCCATTACAAATAGATATCTAGTCTATAGAGATTGGGGCATATCCAGTCTATTTGGATGTTAGGTGCAACTATATATCTAGAAAGGATTGTGTTTCAATCTTGAATAGATATATCTTCCTTAGGTTTTGAGACTTGGGTGTCAAATATTTTTATCATTAAATCAATACTGCAATCTAACCCATGTTGTTGCATCCACTCCACTTTTTGGCCCCTCATCCCCATCTAATAAATTTTTATATATATCTAAAAATATATTTGAATCTATATTAGAATGTAATGTGGAAGACTTGACTTGATTTGAGTTAAAAATAGTGATCATTTGTAGGTTCAATACATACTTGAATAATACAATCCTTCATTTGTTCAGCATTGAAGTGTGCATAGAACCCTCTTGAACGTCCATATTTATATCATCCTTTCTCTTATTTTTATTAGTAGTCTCCTAATACAAATAATGATACTCATATTAGCAAAAAAAAATTTTTACAAAGTTGATAGTGACAGACCTATCCAACAGAGATTTAAATTATTGAGAGGTTTAAATTATTGATTTTCAACTTAGCATTATAACTATTCTAGTTTAAATTTTATATATATATATATATATATATATATATATATATATATATATATATATATATATATATATATATATATATATATATATATATATATATATATATATATATATATATATATATATATATATATATATATATATATATATATATATAATCTACAGTGTAGGTTCTAATAGAAAAATATGGGAGCTACTGTATCCAAAACATTATAATTAATTTTATGCATTGTTTATGCTTTGGATCATCACAACCTAATTAAGGGTGGATTTTAGACCTTACATGCTGAAAAAGGATTCAATTCAATCGAAGGAGTATGAGAATAACAAGGCTTGCGGTCTTTCTCTATTTCTATATAATATTCTTGGCTTCTTAAAGACTGTATCCTATAAAACATATGCCCAATTCTTAGATAAAATAGAGTACTAATATGCTTTGGGAATTATTATTGAATCTTTGAATATAATGTGTACTAGTCTATATATTGGTTATTCTCTTATGCATAAAATAGTCTTAAAACACATGTAAACATTTGAGCATATTATGATCTTAGTATGTGAAGGAAGAAAAAATAGTTTTAATCATTATATATTCTCATCGAGCTAAATAGATTATTTATTTTGTAAGATAATGTTAAATTCTTGTATCACATAATAGTTAATATATTGACTAGGTTCCTCAAGGAAAGATGAAGCAAGATAAATACAATTAGTATGAAGTCTAGCATGCGATTCGTAAGAGATATGTTTAGTAGGATTAGAGGGTAGACATACATCAATATATATATCATAAAAAGGTATCAATGGGTCATACCTATCATCATGTACATTAGGTTTGAAAATATAGATGATAAAAGAATGCGCCAAATCTATCAATGAAAAATATCATAAGAAAGATTAATCAAACTATTACAATGATCTACTACTCAAATTAGATATAAAATCACTTATAAATAATATATGACATTTTTATTCTCATTATTAGCCAGAAATAAAGCATGTAAAGAAGAATTTGTACACCCACCATAACAATCATGTAATGAATCTCACAAAGAAGAATATCATCACACGATGAACAAGGGGGTATCAATGAAAGGTAACAATTTAAATCCCTTTAAAGAAATGCTGTAAAATATTAAAAAAACTTATATAACGAAATCATGCAATTAAAACGACCAGCTATCAATTTTACTTATCGTCATCGCCACATTTATTTTCTAACAGACTGCCGACCTTTAAAGATCGTTTAGAAAATTAGGAATATGCTTTGTATTGAGCGATTTAATGAAAGTAAAAGGTGCCCCAAGCGGAAAACAAATGTGTTATATCTAATATTCGCTTTCCTTAACTTCGCTATCGATTCTGCCACGAAATTTCCCAGATAAATCCGCTTGATGAAATCCAGAATTTTTCTCTGGCCTCCTGCGGCTTATTGTTATTATAATTATTATTAAAGGTAAAAGTGATACATCGCATGAAATACCCGAGCACTATCATTAGCTCGGAAAAGCAAGAATGATATATTAGATGAGATGATGAGTGAAGAGGCTAGCATTTGTCTTGAGTGTGGAGGGGAGCTTTGTTATAGGGCCTTCCGGACTGCAAGCAAGAAAGAGGAGGCAGAGTGGGAGCCTGTGATTGGCCATAAGTATTCCAGCAAAATGGGTTTTGAACTCTGGCCACGGCTTGCAATTCAATGTCTGATAAATCAATGTCTGTGCAGGGCATGGTGTCACTGCAGGCCAGGTGCACTGCTTTGTACGCATAAGTTCCTCGTATTTCAATGAATGAGATGTTCGATATTGCAACGCCTGATGTCTGGTTGCGACACACTCTTTTGTCACAGTAGAACTGATCGATCATGATGGGAATTTTCACGTTCCATACCTCTATGTTGCCGAACGACACGCCTCGAACAAATCCTGACCCACCCTGCACAGTGCAGTGCACCCAACAACATTAACGGCGAGGCATACCTAATATCACTATAATCAATCCTCAAACATTTATGTTACATGTTTAACAAATCCAATATAAATATATATACAAGTTCTTAATCTTTCCTCTCTTAATTTAAAATATTCTTAATCAAAGAGTTGTAGTTAAATTGATTGAGCAATCATGAGATTGATGGTGTATTCTTTGATTATATATAATCTATGGTTAGAAATAAGTCACATCTCAATTAAAGATAAGATGGTTTTACACATTATGTGTTATATCAGAACTAGACCATGAAAAGCTGGTCAGATAAGATGGTCTCATGTTCAAGTCTTAGCTGGTCCATGAAAAGCTCAACATGATATCAAAGCTAGACCAGGCTAAGACACCAACCATCTAATGTGACTAAAGGGATGGAGCTGAAAATAAGCCACATCTAAACTAAAGATGTGCCAGTCCTATAGGGACCGGTAGCTCAATAGCATAGAACACTCTAATGACATATTGACGGTCCTAAGTTAGTAAGATAAGAAAAAATGGATACTCCCTTAACTTTTAATTGATGAAATATCAATGAACACTAATTCCATATTGATTAACCAAACAAACTGAAAATCCTCATTAAAAAATATTGTGCCAGTAGTAATGATAGACCTGTACCTGCCATGTTTTAATGCGGACGCCGAATAAGGCATCTTGAATGGAAACATCGTGCACTGTAACATTTGAAACGCACGCTTTCGTTTTGTCCTTGCCCAGACTTCCTATGCTGAAAATAGCAACGGATAAGAAATAAACATTTGCTTATAACCTCACTATCGCTGTGCTATGTTCTTATGTTTAATAAAATTTCACCTAATGCCATGGCCAGGACCACAGTTGATGTGGTGGGCACGGATATCTCGGCATCCCGTTTGGATAGATACGCAGTCGTCACCTGCCAAGCAAAAATGAAAAATGTCATTTCATTTGATAAATGCAGTAAGGAATAGGTATAGTTATATATCCAAGCAAAAATGAAAAAAGTTATCTTCATTTGATAAAAGTAGTAAGGAATAGGTCTAGTTATATGGGCCATTTAGTGAAAGAAGATTGAAAGATTTGGACTTGTGATTACCGCAGCCAATGGTGGAATGATGTATTTCCACGTCCTGAGAATTCTGAAGATGTATGCCGTCTGTGTTGGGGCTGTTTGCGGGCGACGAGATTGTAACATTTGAGACATCAACAGAAGAGCAACTGTCGAACTTAAGGTGGCATTGCGGACTGTTTTGAATCGTTATGTCCCGGACAGTCACATTGTAGCTTCCATAAAATCTCAAAGCCTGCAGTCAGGGCGAAAAAAGGGTATGAATACAAACAAAACGTCGAAATTTATAGAGAGAAATCTCCCGAGCTGGCAAAGTACTCACTGTGGGTTTGATGGCGGGCATTGGTTTTGTATGTTTTCTGGTTAGCTGCAATTGGGTCAGACAATTAGGTTACTGATAGTTAGTACAAATCTGTATCATTGAAAGGTTGGCAAAGAAAGGAGAATGTAATGCATTTCTCACCTGGTAGTCGGGTGAGCCCCACCAAACACTTCCTCGTCCATCGATAAGGCCGTTCCCTTGAATGGTGGCGCCTTGGACCCTTTTAAATTGTATCCAATCTAATAAACCAGAGCTTCTCATCCAAGGTTTCATTGGTGCCACAATTGTTCCATCAATCTGAAACCACCAATCAGACGCTTTAGATATACCTGACACAAATTCATTCTTCGTAGTTTAGATGCAAAAGAAAGAAATGTACCACGTACCTGAAAGATGATGTTCTCTTTGCAAGGTCCCATGAATACGATTGGATTGACTAGGAAACGGAACTCCGCAGGTACTTCCACTACTGCTGATTCCACTCTGCAGGCAGCTTGCCATGCTGCTAGAAATGCCTGTTGCAGCCCTGGCCCGTTAAGTGAGCATATAAATGTTTAAATTGTGGTATTGTAATTTTTGTTATTAATGTTCGAATTTCTATTGGAGTATTATTGTTGATTGTTCATGAAGAGATGAGGTCTTTCATCTATAACATCATTAATTCATAACTCTTATCAAAAGCATTTAAAAAAACAAAGATAAAAATACAATGAAATAAGTAAAATATGATGACTTAAATGTGATGTTCTTCTTACAATCAAAGTCCAAATTTTATTAGCATGTTACTGTTGAATGTTTATTTAGAACTAGAGTCTCCTTTTGTCCAATTCATAACTTTCAGATTAAAAAACATTTACCCCTCTTAAAAAGAAAGAAAAAAAAAAAGAAATATGTGAACCTTTGAATCATCAGTGAATCCGTCAGCCTTGGCTCCATAAGCAAGAACGTCGAAAATATTGGAGTAGCCATAGTCTGGTGCTCTCGCCGCCGACCCAGAACAATCATGGCTTTTCCTCTTGTTTCTCCGTGTGCACCCCTCAACATGTATAAGAGACAATAGTATTAAAACAAGCACAATACTCTTGTTAAACCTTGCAGGAGGAAACATTTTCTAAGAACCCAAATGCAGGGTGGAACAAGAACAATGGCAGTATAGTTGAGACAAGGCAGAGGCAACGATGTGGGAGGCGAAATGGGCTGCAGAGTTATATAGAAATTGGGAGAAGTGGAGTGGTTTAAGCGAAGGATTGATCGTCTTCCTTGTCTTTTACTGTTTGGACAAGGAGATGGGCCCAAAAGGCATGTATGCCTCAAAGCTTTGCCTTTCCTAATTTCTCATGATTTGTATACATCACGTAGTCACATTGAAATGGCCTTTGATCTGTTTTAAGCAAGTATGTTGTGATTGTACTGGGCGAAACATCCAATTCTATCCTGGCCTACTCAGCACCAGCACTTGCTTCATCGTAATGCTCGTTTTGCTTTTTCTAGTCGGAAAGAAGTTTCATGCATGATATTGATGTTTAATGGCGCATCACTTGCTTTTACCAGACCACTCACGCCACCACTTCTCATCCATTGCAAACCCTTTCTCGTGCACTCGCATGCTTCACAAACTACCAAACGTTGTAGCTTGTATTTAAACATAAAATATATTACTCAAGTGTGCTGCTTGTCCTAACTACTTTGTGACCTATGATGTTTGGGAAGGATTTTGATTTAATAGTGCAATGATAATGTTTTAGGTTTGTTTGGTTAAAGCATTTAGAAGTGAATTATTTTTATATACATTTGGACAGTACATTTCATTTTTATTAGCATTCATCTTTCAAGATTAATTATCATTTCTTAATTCTTTATTCATCGCTCTTGATAAGATTTATATGTATAGACTTGGTTCAAGATATTTTGAAATCATGAATCTAAATCTTAAACTTTTAAAATTAAATTCTATTGACTTCCCTTTACTATTATTTTGAGTTGACCTAGTACATATTTATGTATTGTGTTGTTATATTTAAAGGAAACCCATTCACTCTATTGGTGCCCAACTTTGCAGTGCCAAATTTTTTTTGGGTCCTAGCACTTTTTGTGCATTTGGTTTTGTGATGCCCATTGTTTATAACCAATCTAAAAAACTTAGAATAGGTCTCCATTAGTCAAAATTACACAATTATTGTTGCAAAATCTTAAGAAAGCCACATGTCTAGGTGTATTTTGGTCATTTTTTAATATTTCTATAAGTTTACAAAGTTTTGGACTCTTGAATGTCTTCTACTCATCTAGCATTTGGTTCTAGTATCTAATCCCACATAAAAATCCTTCCAAGGATTATGAGCCCCCTTCTTTCATTTTCTTCTATTTCCTCTTTTTGTGGGATTTAATTGTTCCATCAAACATGTGTTTACCTTACAATTGTTATATTGTGATCATTATTTCCTTCTTTTGTAGGATCCCATCAAGTCTTCCTTCCTTTCTTGCAACCCCACAATCTCCCATCTTTTCTCCTTTCTATATTTTCAAAGTAGATCTAATAATTTTCCTCTTCTACTTCATTCACTTTTGATACCCTCTTCTTTAGCCTTTCTTTTGTATTTTCTTCAAGTCTTCCTTATGGATTCTTATTAGATACCCAAACTTTCACTCTAATGTCCAATGCTTATATCCACTTCCACATTGGGTCCCCACAAAGGTTTATAAGTCTTTCTCTACTCATTTGTTCTTATGTGTATGTTGATCTAACCTCCAAACATTTCCCTCCTTAACATTGTCCATTTCCCTCCTCCAATCTTGCTTCCATTTTGAACATTCTATTCTACTCTCCTTTTGTATATGTTCTTTGTATATTTGAACCTTTAGTCTTCCCCCAACCTCACCCAAAACTCCCTTCACTAATTTTGCATCCCCTTCCCAAATTTATCCTAATCAATCCAGTTATTCCTTTCACTAATATTTTTTTTTGTTAGATATCCAACCTTCTACCAAATGTCTTATTCCAACATGCACTTTTCATTGAATTCTCATAAATGCTCCCAAGGGCTTTTATAATTCATTTCCTCTTCTATAAAGGTCAACTAAGTAACTTCTATAAATCTAGTTCCACATTCATACATCCCATCTTGATGACCTAAGAACACATATTATCATGTGTAACAAGAAACCAGTCTAGTTCATGAGCATCTTTCATTCCATATTATCTCCACCATTGCATCCCATTATCATCCTGAACTTGTATCATTCATTGTAGTGTAGTACCCATCATTTAATTTCCCCCTTCCATCATTCATCTCATCTTTCTTTGTTATTTCCTCCTTATGTATTACATAAATTAGCATCACCCACCTTCATAAGTTTCTCATCAACCAATGCTTCCCCTCATTTTCACCCCTTCACCCTCCCATTAATCTATTTATTTACTTTCCTCATCATTATCTCTAAGCATCTGCAGAAACTTGCCACCAAATATCCATCCCATCATACTTTTCCTTTTTCTTTGAAATGATACTATTTAGTTGTGACATTGTATTAGAGAAGAGAAAATGATAGACACCTAAATATTTTTCTAGTCCTAATTAATCAAATACATCACCTAGAAAGTCTCCTCACCTAAAATCTCATGCTTAATTAAACAATCTTATTATTTAATTATAACCTTTTCCATCTCATCTCATGTAAATAAATAAACGATTACTATTTATATTTATTTTTCACCTCACACAACTCTTAAATAGCTAAATATTATTTTATTTAATCATGGATTAATTCCCTCAACCAATTCTAAGAATAGAGGACACCTAAGAACATTTGTTCTCATGGTTTTAATATTCTCTCCACAAACCTAAGAATAAAGGACTCCTAGGTGCACACGTTCCTTATGTCTCTCATGCGTGCAACTACTTGCCAAATCTAACAAATTTATCATAGCCCTTCACATCTCAAACCTCCATTCTCTCGTTATTCTTAGAGAAATCCTCTCATCCATTTTGACATCATCTCACTTTAAATTACATACACACTATGAAAATAGATAACTTTCAAGAAAATGAGCATATGCATACTTGACAATTGTTGGAACATTTGAGTTGATTTTTTATGAAATTGTGTTGCTTACATTCTTTTGTTGATCTCTACCTGAAGTTTTGTCTTGATTTGAATAAGAACTTGCATGGTTGTTTAAATCTACTTTGCATTTTCAAAACATAGCCTTACACCCACTCTTGTATAATCTACCTTATGGTTGTTTTTAAACTAATATGCATGTATATATTTCATTTTTGACATATTTCTATATTTTGTAACACATCATCCTTCCATGCTCAATATTCTCATGATATTTTATTCTATGAATGAAGATGTATTCTTAATAAAAGCGTTGTCTTATCTTTGCCTTTTTCATTGACCTAGTTAGTGCTCATCATTTCCTATTAGACATACTTACCCCACTTGTGCATGAGTCCCATATTCATTATGTTTCACCCATGGATTGTGATATTAGCAATAGCAAAAATTTTGACAAGTCTTTTAGACCTCATCTCGCCTGAAGAGGCAATATTCTTCTCTTTTGCATCTTCTCCATCACACATATCAATAGCAAAGTTAAGCGACTTGGTGTAGGGAAGCTCAAAGAAATCAATTTTCGAACAAAATCCACGATTTGCTTTTTATTTTGTTTAAAGTCCAATCTGTAAATGGCAGATGTGAAATTCTTTCACATCAAGGCCAATTTAATTAACAAACATCACCTGTATTGAAGGTGTGTAAATCTCATTCAAAAGCCGCCATTGCCAACCATGTTAACTCTTTCTTGTAGAACATCATTACAAGGCGTTAAAAAACCTTGAAAGACTTGATTTGCTATCTTCAAAGCGTAAGAGTGGAGTCATCACAAATCGTGGTCCATTCTATAGAGCACACAAGTCTTCATTCACCTGCACGGGTCACATCGAGTCAATCTAAGGTATTATAGAGGATTTGCATGTTGAAGGTAATCCAATTCTATAAATCTAAGATGCGTTAAAACTCCCGTCATCTCTTCTTTCATCATTCCAAGTTTTCTTGGAAGGAATTTGGCAATTTCTTGAGCAGATAAAGCTCACTTTGTGATGTGGAGTTGCCTTTTTTTTTCTTTTTTTTTTTTGAGTAAATTTGATTTGGCACAATCTTTTTGCTTGATTCAAGAGTTTTTTTTGTTGGCATTAACTTCTTGATTGAATGTGAAGACCTACGCGTGACTCCTTCCAAAAAGGGTGATTTAAATCTCCAATCAAGGAACTTTCTAGCGCGATTTGTAGATTGTTTTTAATTTTCCAGCAAAAGAAGCAAGGCACCTTCTCTTGGTCGCTAATACAAAGTTCCTTTTTAGCTGCTGCCCTTCTCCGATTCTGTTCCAGGCTTAACAAGTGTTTGAAGCTAACCAGCACATCCCTCTACACTCCATTACTCATCCTTACATTTTCTTTGTGCTGTAGCATTTTGATTTATGCTGAGCGTTAGAAATCTTTATTGACTGCATGTTTGTAGTTGCACCAAACATTGTAGGTCGTAAGGCATCAAAACAGAGAACGAGGTCGATTTTTTATAAATGTTGTTTCTGACAGTTGTTTCGCTATTCAAGAGGCAACTTGATGTTCGATGTGGCATTCATCTCGTCCTATTTCTGGTGTGATTTTCATAGAGGTCGATTCTTTGATGTAGATTGATTTTTCCTTTTTGGAAAGTTGTTTGCATGTAAAGCTATTTCATTTTTGCATGCAATTTTTTTCTCTTTTAAGAGGTATTTTCTAAATTTGTAAAAAGGCAAATTAAAAAAATACTTGTACAATGTTGAGAATCTAAGGACAATATTATGCTAGGTGATGCACTAAATATGAATTATTGATTTAAAGGGTTTGTTTTCGTGTTTTTGAACATTATATCTTTCATGATGTTAGAATTAGAAAAAAATGAACGGGTTATACACAGTTGTATATCCATCCAACATCACTAGAATCCATGTAGATGGTCGTATCAAGAATCTTTTGTTTATTTATCAACTTAATCATTCAAGAACTATAGTAGAGTTTACAAAAACTTCAGTCATCATCTCACCCAGGAAATTGTTATTGTTGGAAAGCCTAATAGTGATTTTAGAGTTTGCACATTCTCTTACTTTACACATAGTGACTCTCTTTCCATGATTCATTCTCCATCATCCAATATATAAAGTTATTCACTTGTTGCTTCACAACATTAAGATGCTTTTTCGAGAGCCTATGTTGAATATGTGCAATAGGGTCAATGTTTGTTATTGGAACTGAGTGGTTTCAGTTTTCTTTCTTGTTTGGTTCATATAGTTTATTGCTTCTCTATATTCAAATGACCCTTCCTCTATCCTATTGCCTCGTCAAATTTTTGAGTTGTTTCTTTAAAAGAATCCGATACTTCTCTAGTTTTTGAGCTTCTTCTATTATTATTCTTGGCTACATGAGATTTTAGTGTCACATTTTCATTTGCTTCCAAAGATTATTTCTAGTAGGATTTCTTGTCACATGAGATTCTAGAGTTTCATCTTTGTATGCTTTTAGAGATTCTTTGCAGGATATTACTTGAGCATTGGATCAACATTTAAAAAAAAATAGAGTAGTCTTCTATTTTTTCTTTTCTCTCTTTTTGGAAGGAGTTTCTTCCAACTAGGTTTTCTCCTTTTCCTCACTTCATGAGAATTTATTTGTATCCACATAAGCTATGCTTAAGAGAGGCATTAGTGTTATAATATTTTTTATTTTATGTAATATTCTAAGCTTACTTGTAGTTAATTATCATCCTAGATAGCAATTGCTATTCTAATTGACAATGTGTATCCCTCTTTGCACTATAAATCAAGTGTCATATTATTGTAAGTTTAATATGGATAATTAGTAGAATATTTAGTCTAATCCTTTTGTTGCATGACATTTTATGTTTTCATTAGCTTGCATGTTGGGAGTGAAATTTCTAGACTAATGTATCTCTTCTAGTTTCATCCCTCTAAATGATTTTGGTTTCTTACAAGTTATATAGGGAAAACATAAAACCTTAGTGAAGGTGGGATGAGCACCCTCTTTGATACATTTATCCATTGAAGACAAAAGGGAAAAAGGTAAGCTAAACATTCACATGTCTAATTTGATTTAAGAGGGGGGAATGATAGCTGTATACACCTAAAAATGGTCTGAAGATAATTAATTAAATAAGTAATTATTTAATTAATCTCCCTTCCCAATTTAATTGAATTCATTAGCAATTTGATTAATTTCTCCCATTCATCTACTTATTAATAAATCTAAGAATTTATTTAATAGGTTTATTTCAATAGTCCCCTTTAATTAATTAATCTAAATTAATTAATCCTCCCATTTAATTCATTTCTTCTAATCCCCTAATTAATTAAAATAAATCAATTTTTGAGATGTTGAAAGTTAATGCCTTTTCCTATTATTTGAATTTTTAAAATTCAAATTACCCACATGCCTCCTAACTTCTAACCACCTAACCTAACCATCCCCTAACCTAACCCATTTCACTTAATCCTGGGTTTAACTAACCCTATCCTATCTTGCACATCCTAACCTCCTATGGGGTGGATATTCTCCCCTGAGACACATGGCACTTATGCCACATGTCTCCTCCCTTGGACACTTGCCCTCTTATGAGAAAGCCTCCTTCACACTTGTGACCACAGAGATGACAAGTGTCCCTCCCTCCAACCTCTTCTCCAACCTCCTCCAATTTGACCCTTGATATATTCAGACTCAATCTTGAACATTGATTCCCGCCACCTCACCCCTGACCTTGGAAATCCTATAAATATCCCCCATTTTGGAGCACAAAGGATCCCATCTCATATCATTTCATGCATTGTTATTATATGCACATCTCATCTCATTATCATTTAAGCATTGTTATTATATGCAATTGCATCTTAGATCTAGCTTAATTTGATCATATTCTATCTTAATTGCATCATCATTTAGCATAATCGTGCATATCATTAGCATAATTAGTTTCTTGGATCAATCTAGCATAATCATACATTCATCTAGTTTGCACATCATATAATTTTAAATCCTTCGTCTTGGTGTATTCAGGTCACTAGGATTGTTCATCTATCTCTGAGAGCAAATCCACACTCGCATCTCTTAGGAGGCGATATGTCGCTTTGTCATGGTTTATCTTTCATTTGATTTCAATTTTCTAACCATACTTGTAATGTCGTATTGAGTGTTTGTGTTGTAGCTGCAGGTACCCTACTTCATACACGACATTTTGGTGCCCACCATGGGACCAAAAATCTCATTTTTGGTCTCTCTCATCATCGAAACCTTCAATCTCATGGGTTTCTGGTCGGGCTTGCTTCAGAATCTCGTACAAGTACCTTTAGAGTACCATATGAGTTTCTTTGTGCACTCGTACAGGTATGTGAGAATACTCGTACTATCAGGTGAAGATACTCGTACGAATTTTTGATTCTGTGTTTTCAAAATAGTTTGCATTTAAGGTTTTTTTATGCTTAAATTTGGATATCACTAATGCTAACCTTGGTCTGTTTGTGAGTTTTCTAGCAGCCTAACTGTAATACCCTAAAAATGGTCATCTAAACCATGAGCCCCTAATCTCGACAACGTCACCAAGGTCCTAACCAAAGGCAATTCAATCAATCTTGAGCACACAATTAATTTCTAAATCATCAAATGTCACATGGCAAATTAATCAACCAATATTAATTAAATATTTATTTAATTAATTAAATCATTCCAAGTAAATCATTTTAAACAATTATCTTATTTATTTTAATTAAATATCCTAGCATATTTAATTAAATAAATCAATTTTCCATTAAATCATCAAAAAGAGGAATTAATTTGAAAATAAATCAATTTACCACAAATCTTCAAAATAGGAAACAAATCAAGAAAGAGGAATTGGAAATTATGAGCACAAATCTTCAAAAAAGGAAATAAATCAAAAAAGGAATTAATTGACAAAAAATAATTAAAATTTGAGAAAAGAAATCAATTGGAGATAATCTTGAAAAAAAAAATTAAAAATTGATAAATAATCTCAAAGAAAGCAATTAAAACAATTAAATATTAAAATTGAATGAAATAGAGAATACATCCATTTTTTCTCTGATTTTGTCTTAATTTTAGTTCAATTTCCTTTAAAACTGAGAAAAGCATCCAATCACATCAATTCACTTGGATTGTGCTTCCTCTTGGAAAATCTTGACCGCTCATCATCATTTGATCTCAGCCTTTGGTTTCTTTCTGAATTTTCTATAAATTTAGGCTCTCATCTCTCATTCAAAGAGGCTGGAGAATACATTGTTAGTATACTATTTTTGCTCTAGACTCATTGATATATATTGCATATTTACTATTTCATATTGATTAAATCATTTAGCTTAATATTGCTTAAACCTTGTTAGATCAATATTGCATCCATCTAGCATTCATCATGATCATATAGATAAAATCCTTCATCTTGATGTTGTCTAGTCACTGGTATTGCTAAATAATCTGAGAGCAATCTTATACTCGCATCTTTTAGAAGGCAATGGGTCGATTTGTTATGGTTTACTATTCATTGATTATATCTGATTAACCATGCATGTAATGACTTGATTGAAGTGTTGTGTCTTGTAGATACAGATTCTTATTCCACTTTTCACACACACACTAACTAGTTTTTGCAGGATGATTTCCGAAGATTACACTTTCCAAAGAAATTCAACTCATCAAAACAACATGATTACTAATGTATTTGTTTTGCACGTTGCCTAAGAGAACTCAACCAAACTTTTGTGTCTTCTTAAAGTTTTCTAGGCACACTTAAATTGTTATTGGTTAATGAACATCTTGTTTTCTATGCTTGAGAAGTTGTATAAAAGGTAGGAGAGTATGCTCTTGTCCATTTGGACAATCAAAAATCCCGACCCTTGAAGCGCTTCTATGTTTGAGATTTGAATACTTTTAGCGGGCCTGTCATAGTGGGAAAAAGTAATCACCCTGTGAGAATGACCCAAGTGAGTACAGCTATACCTAAGTTTTCTGACTCACTCTAAAAAATAGGCCTCTTGGGATTAAAGTCTCAGAGGATGAGATTATTTGAGTCTTCTCTTTTGAGATCTCTCATATCGAAAATCTAGTAGGGCCTCGTGGTCTCAATCACGCTTGCGTGACTACTTTTTGTTTTGGTACCTTGTTGGGATATAGGCCTCAATTCCGCTTGCACGATTGCAAGGGGTAATTCCAAACAAAAATCTATTCTACGAACCCTAAGATAGAAGCTAATCAATTTACCTCCGAAAGGGGGATAATCTTTGTGCAAGAGAGATAGTAACTCTCCCAAGGCACTTGCCATATCGTGCCCCCATTAGTGTTTGGATTTGGATAATACCGCATTGAGAATCCATTGCGTGAGACTTAGCGGCCATATTTTGATTAGCTATTGGGTGCGTACCTAAGTTTTCAAGCAAAGGTTTTCTCTCTCAGCCAACTTCCTTATGATTTAGCATGTTGTGCTTGAGGTCACTTATCATATCATGTGTTTGTTGTGTTTTCATCCCTGAAACAAAAACTCAGACATCTAAAACTGGAAAACAAAATCAAAACATCAAACATCATTCATCAAAAATCTGTCAAAGTCAAAATTTTGTCTCTGCTTTGCTCTCATTCATACGAGTTTTCTAGTTTGTCGTACGAGAAAGCTAGTTTATCGTCCTATTCAATGTTAATTGTCGTATGAGTCAGTTTAGTAGAAGATTTTGTGTTATTAGTTGTCATCTGGTTTTGTGGGAATTGTCGTACGAGATTATGCCTTTTTCGTATGGTTCTGTAGGAAGTGTCGTACGGGGTTCCTAGTTTATCGTATGGATTTGCTTAAATTGTCGTCTGAGATTGTGTAAAGTGTCATACGAATTTCTGTCTCTATCAGTCCAGAGCTGTCTTCTTACATGTCTTTTTTAGATCTATCATGTTTTCTTGGTCAATTTACAGTGAGCATAAACACCTGATATCTATCATTTTGTGCTTAGGTTGTCTTCTTGGTTTGCTTGATTAAGTAATCTTCTGTCAAATTGGATTCTAGAACCAGACACCACCAAGATTTTCAAGTATTCATCTTAAACAAGTTCAAGATCTAAACATCTCAAAGTGCATCATCACCTTCTTTGATAAACTGATCACTCAAAACATAGTTTCTCATCAGGATCTATCATCCTCTATCACGAAACTACAACATTTCCTTGTCCCATATCATAGGATATATCCTTCCTATTGGTCTTGGTTTTATCAAAATCATCATCATTGCACTCCAAACCGAAGATCAAAAAACATACAAATCTACAAATACTTGAATTATCTTTTCATGTCATATCACTCTATCATATCTACATTGATAGTTGGTCACTTATTGAAGCACCTTCTAGACAATTGAATCCTTTCACAATATTCAACACACGTGTATGCATGTTTTGACTAGAGCACAAAGATGATTTGTAAAACCCCCCAGATGGACTGCAAGTAAATATAAATCGACCAGCAAGATGATTTGTAAAACCCCCCAGATGGACTGCAAGTAAATATAAATCGACCAGCAAGATGATTTCTAAAACTGAGCCTTATTCCAAAAAGAAGAAGTTGTTTGCTAAAGACTATGCTCCCAAAAGCTTGGACCAAGAAATCAAATTGGACATTCCTCTTAATGACCTGAAGGAGAAGCAAGGTACTCTACCCAAAGATGTGGATAGTGGTTTACAGAAGGAAAGTTCTCTGATGAATCTGGTGATGGAAGCGACTAGAAGCCAGGAGAACTGCTAGAAGTTGGTGGGGAAGGAGATTGATACCCTCAAAGAGGGGATTAAGGAGATAATTGATATCTTCACTGATTCGCCTAAGCCTAGCAAAACAGAGAAGCTCATGATCATGACCTAGAAGCTTTCCCATGATGTCGAGGTTATGAAATGTAAACATGAGAAAAGAATTGAGAAGGTTGAGCAGTCTATGGAGGAGATCAAGAATAATATTAAGAATCTGGTTGACATAAGTAAGGAGGCCATGAATAATAGTATGGAGGGACTGGAAAAGATCAATGCCATGGTAGCAGAGTACAGATCCAATCCTATTGACAATGATCCTGATGACAGTAACATAAAGAAAGATCTGGGTGGTGATGACTCTGTTGTTGGTGGCAATAAAACTACGGGCCCTATTTCTAGGACCATAAGCAGGAGCAGCAATAAGGGTACCTCTAGGTTCATTATGGAGGAATTGGAGGCAATCAACAAGGCTACCATCTAGAAGAACAAGGAGCTGGTGAACTCATTTAACTGAGTGTTTGTCTATGTTTTATTTTGTTGGTTGTTGTTTCTTTTTTCTTTTGTGTTCGGTCTAGGGTGTTCCCCTATTTTGCTGTTGGTTTCCATTTTATTGGCTGATGGCCAGCTTTTGTAAAACTCTTGGTTTCGGGTCCATGTAAAACCCATTTATCTTTATCAAAAACTAGAGCACAAAGATGAAAGATCGCAGAAATAGAAATTGAAAAATTTGAAATAACTGAAGATTATAGGAACACAGAACATGAAAATGAAATACAAGAAGAAGAGGTAAAAAATCAACATATCAGAGAAATCAAACAAGATCCTAGATTCGATAAATTTATGGAGAAAATATTGGAGGGAGAAAAGGAAAAATACTTCCTAATGTTAGCAAAAGCTGGTGCTACACTCCCCCAAGATTTTGATGTGAGTAATTTAGGACAAAAGAGAAGTGACCTTTTCCATGATAACGAATGACATGAGGATATTTTTGGTCACAAAAGGGACGACACATTAATTCCTAATAACACAAGAACTAATGAGGAAACTTCCATTCCCAAAAGGGATGATGTATAAATTCTCAACAAAACTAAATCTAATGAGGACACACAGAAGAGTCGAGATGATAAAAGAAGAGATCAAGATCATACTAGAACGCAAACTCATGGTTATACAAGAACAACCAATGTTGATAATCCTATCACAACGCTTACACAACAAATACAAATGCTTCAAACACAGATTCAAGATATGCAAAGAGGAACTGTTAGAAGATACTCGCTTCAATAAATCCGTCCTTACCCATTTGACATAAATCTAAACATGATACCATTTCCTATAGTTTGTGAAATTCCTAAATATGATAAATATAATGGAAGCACTGATCCCCAGGATCATATATGATAATTTTGCACAATGAGTATGGAGTTTGCACATGAGGATACATACCTGATGAGACTATTTCCAAAAAGCTTAATTGGACTAGCTATGGAATGGTTCTCTAAACTTCCACCTGGAATTAGCTCATTCGCAGAATTGGTAGATAAGTTTGTTTCACAATACTCTTACAACATTCAACATGAGGTCACAATGCTAGACCTATGTAATACTAATCAAAAGAGTAGATAACCTTTCATGATGTTTCTACAAAGATGTAGACGGTTAGCTTCACGATATCCTCGTACAGTGCCAAAATAAGAGAAAATGGACATGTTCATCGACAACCTAAACAAACAAATGAGCTATCATCTAAAAATGCAATGCCATCAAAATTTTGAAAAGATGATTGATAATGGAATTAGAATGGAAGAAGCTATGGTAAAGAAGGGTGAGTTGAAGCTATATAAAGAAGGAGTTAATCCTCCTAACAACAATGCTAACAACAACAATGATAAGCCAAAATTTTGGAATAGAAATCGAAATGTCGTCAACGATGGGATAGTGGATAACAACAATGTAAAACCAAAACAAACGGTTTTCAATTTATCCAGTCACTCGGCAACAACTCAGCAAAACAACAATCACCAAAAATCAAATTTCAATAATTTCTTTCGAAGGAAATTTACAAACATTGGTGAACCACTGGGGTCCACATTAAAGATGCTTCTCGCAAACAATTTGATTACTTTGCCAAAAGGAAGGAACTTCGAACCTCAAGTGAAACCCTCTTGGTGGAATGACAACCATTATTGTGATTTTTATCGAAACAAGGGACATCACACAAATAATTGTCAGTGGTTGAAACATGTCATCTAAGATTTTATTGATAATGGAGTGATAACTATGGATGGACATACAACAAATGAATCTCATATATCTTTCAAAAATCCACTTCCAAACTATGAGAAGGGTGAATCATCGACGACACATAATGGTAAAGGTAAAGCAAAGGTGAACTATGCTCATGCATATGATAATGTGGTAAATGCAATTGTAGTTAAAGAAAAACAACATCAAGAACCTGCTCATGCTATCACAAGAAGCAAAGCCAAAGTTTTTTTATCGGGTGCTACAACTGACACGTCATCCACTTCAAAACAATACAGTCTAGTGGATCAACTACATAAAATTCCTGCACAAATATCCATCTTAGAACTTTTAAGGCTTTCACCTGCACACAAAGAAAATCTTGAAAGAGCATTAATAGATAAGACAGTGTCCAAAGATCTTGATATAGATCAATTCCAAACCATGGCGAGACACCTCACAACCCCTCACTGCTTATCATTCACCGAAGAAGATGATATGTCCTTGCAACATCCCCATAACACTCCCTTGCATATTGAAGTCCTCATTCACAAGACGCGTGTTAAACGTGTCCTAATAGATGGGGGAGTTGGCTTAAACATTTGCTCATTGAGTCTTGTCTATGCTTTAGGTTATTCTGAAGATGCAGTTGATCCCCAGAAAAAGATCACAATCAAAGCATATGATGAAGAAGAACGTTCGTCTAAAGGAATTGTGATATTACCCATGAGAGTGGGACCTTTGCAGAAAGGCACAGCATGCCAAGTTCTAGACTTGGATCTATCATACAACATATTCTTGGGAAGACTCTAGATACATGACATACAAGTTATTCCATCAACATATCATCAGTGCCTGAAATTTCCCTGCAATGGGCAGGAAATCATGATCTCAGCAGATTCAAATCCATTCTAATGTTGTAGTAATCTAAAACTAGCTCAAGAGGTCATTGTTCCACATAATAGGGAGGCATCATATTCAAACACAATCCAAGGAAAAATCATTTGCTTCAATTTTGTCAAGTGTGGAAAAACAAATGCAACTAAGAGATCGAGGGAATGGAGAATGTTCACTATCACAGTTACCACTTTCTCGTAAATCTTATGGAAGACCATCAAACTCTAAACAACAACCAATTGTGAAACATCTTCCAATATTTGATGGAGCATTTGTTAGTGTTGGGACCTTATCAGAGGAAACATAATACAAAGATGTGCTACAATGGCTATACAAGGGTGAAGAAGTCCAACAAAAGATCAACAATGTCAAAATACCTACATAAAAATATTGAAACATATTTAACATCCTTAAAAAATGGGATACACTGGAACGGGTCCTATAGGAAAAATAAAAGAAGGTATCTCAAAACCTATCCAACCTCATACTCAACAAGCTAGAGACAAATTAGGCTTAGGGTATGGACAATTTACTCTATCAGAGGACACATCTTCTAGCCAACAACAAGATGAATATGAAAATGAACAAGAACAACTTCCAATTGAAAGGGAAGAATCATCTGCCAAGCAACAAGAACAAACAAGCATGGAATGGAAAAAGAAGCAAGCTTCTAATCAATAGAAAAAACAAACTAAAGACACCTCCCAAGCAGAGTTAACTCCTAATCAAAACAAACAAGATGCTGGTACAAATCAAGGAGAACTGATAGCAAGGTTTGCAGAACTCAATATCATCCCAGAGGAAGCTAAATATGCGAGAAGAAAAGATATAGCAAGAAAAATAGAAAAAACAAATCAAATGCTATATGAACAAATCTACAGATTGCAAGCTGCAAGTGAGACAGATTCTAATGAATGGGAATGAGATTCCTATCATTCTGAACAATCAACAGAAGAAACTTGCTTTGAAGAAGATGTAGGAGCTGATGTAGTTCATGTGTATGCAGGGAAAATGTTAGGAACTAGCCCACTTGAATTAGAATCACATTCAGTTGACTTGGAATTAATCGAGGACAATCAGGAGTTACTTGCGAGAGGTTATTCTTATGAGAGTATCGTTCTAGACATTGAACTACATATCAAAAATATTTCCAGCTCTATCATGACCCTTAATACCCTCGAAGCATCTTAACCTGAGGACCCCTTACCTCTAATCCATCCCGAACTTATTGATTGGGAAAATGAAAGACATATTTCCATTGATACCTTTCCTAATGACCATGCCATATCCTTATATCTTAATGCAATCGAACCCACAACAACTTCCACTAGGGATTTCGCCAGCGCCTCTTCCAATCAAGTGGGTGCCAAATCTTCTAGTCGCAAAAATGAAAATGAAGAAAACAATATCAATTCTACTGCTGAAAACCATTTATTGGCAACACTAGACCCAAAAAAAGTAAAAAGAAAGGACGCATCTAACGGTGAAAACCTCCTCGAGGCGTCGGAAGATGAGAGACTTGACACCTTACCTGAGTACTATCCAAGAGAGGTCATATATCCTGATGTAACCAACAGAGGTAGTTACCATTGGCACAATTGATCTACATCCAACAACTTCTCTATCAGAGCAACAAATGCAACAATATATGGAATTCTTCAAACGATGGCAAATCAATTTTTCCTGGTCATATGCAGACATTCCAGGGTTAGATCCAGATCTTATAATACATCACTCGAATATCAGTCCAGGAGCAGGCATCAATAATGGAACACAACATGGATCAAGAGAAAACATTCTATTCATCACACCATAAGGTAATACAATTCCAAAAGCATATAAATTGAGCTTTCCATGCACTGATAACACAACAGAATATGAAGCTTTGGTAACATGAATCAAAATGGCTATAGAATGGAACATTACACAACTTCGGGTCTTTGGAGACTCTGCTCAACTCGTCATCAATCAAATCAATGATGATTATCAAACAAAGGATGAAAAGCTAATGCCTTATAAGAAGATGGTTGATGATGTCAAGAAATACTTTGTCCAAATAACTTTTCAGTAGATTCCAAGGAATGACAACAAAGTAGCAGAGGCCATGGCAACACTTGCTTCTCTACCTCAGACACAGGAAAATCAAGAGAATTACGAATTCCTGGTGGAAGAGTTGTTTTACCCTGTTCATAATTGTCCTGATTCCCAAACTATTTTTCACCTTGTTGGGCATGATTCCTCCCACTATGGCCAAACTTATACATACCTGAAAGATAATATCCTCCCTCCTCACTTGTCAAATAACCAAAAGAGAAACTTTATTCGCCAATCCTCGCATTATACTCTTGTCACAGATACCCTTTTTAAACGAGGTTTGGACAGTACTCTCTTATGATGTGTCGAGCAAGAAGAATCTGAGAAGGCCTTAAATGAAGTCCATAACAACATTTGTGGCACTCATTCAAGTGGTCTTACCCTTTCAAAAAAACTCATATGCTTGGGCTATTATTGGCCAACTATGGAACGAGATTCTTTTCAAATAGCTAAAACATGCAAACAATGTCAGATCCAAGGAAATTAAATTCATGCACCAGCGCAAGAGCTTCATGCTTTGGCAACATCTTGGCCATTCTACCAATGGGGTCTTGATCTAGTAGGAAAGATACATCCTCCTCCATCCAATGGTCACAAATTCATCCTTGTAGCTACATAATATTTCACAAAATGAATTGAGGTAGTACCTCTCATCAATATCACATAAAAACAAATTGATGCATTTATCTTGAACTACATAATATGTCGCTATGGCATACCCGTGACAATTATCACTGATAATGGGCGACCGTTCAAGAACCAGGATGTATAAGAGCTATGTGAGAAATTAAAGATCCAACACAGATTCTCCACACCTTACTATCCACAAGGGAATGGGCAAGCAGAAGCATCAAAAAAAACTATTCTGAAAATCCTCAAAAAGACAGTGAACGATGCTGAAAAAGATTGGCATATTCAATTGAACCTTGCTCTATGGGTCTTCCGTACCAGTATTCGCACACCAACAGATGCCACACCTTTCTCTCTTGTCAATGGATCTAAAGAAATACTCCCAATAGAAGTAGAGATACCTTCTCTACGAGTATCATTAAAAGGTCTTATCCTAGATGAAGAACAATGAGACTGTAGATTACAAGAGTTAGAATTGATCCATGAATGAAGAAAAAATGTCTTTGATCATTTAAAGGTATATCAGAAAATAATGTGTCGAAGTTATAATCACAAGTCTAAACCATGAACCTTTCAAGCTGGAGAACAAGTACTAAAGGAAAATCCACGCAACCATGCAGCTCGAGGAAAGAAATGGAAGTTTGAACCAAACTGGTTGGGTCCGTTTGCGGTCACAACAATATTTGGATCATGTCTTATACATAATATATCGTTCCTGAAACCAGACGCTTTGATCATCTTTGTCTTATATAGGAGGGGTCATTCCTGAAACCAGACTAGCTATCAATCTGATCAATCTAATCAATCTTATCAATCTAATCAATCTTATCGAATTCAATCAAGCTTTATCAATCATCACATCGAGAACCACATCATCATGATCGAAGAACTCACACTTTCATCAATCAACATTGCAGACATCAAATCATTCCTAATCGGGAAATCAATTTCGCGAAAATTCAAACACTCCAAAGGTCAATTATCTCAATTAATCTCCCAAGGGGGCATCATCGTATCACAATTTATCAATCAATGTCTAGGGCATCCTATTGAACCAATATCACATCAACGTCATCAAATGAGATTATTCTTTGAATCAACGCGCCATCACACCTCTCTTCAAAGAGGGGCAAAATGTATACACCTAAAAATGGTCTGAAGATAATTAATTAAATAAGAAATTATTTAATTAATCTCCCTTCCCAATTTAATTAAATTCATTAGTAATTTGATTAAATTCTCCCATTCATCTACTTAGTAATAAATCTAAGGATTTATTTAATAGGTTCATTTCAATAATCCCTTTTGATTAATTAATCTAAATTAATTAATCCTCCTATTTAATTCATTTATTCTTATCCCCTAATTAATTAAAACAAATAAATCTATGAGTTGTTGAAAGTTAATTATCCTTTTCCTATTATTTAAATTTTTAAAATTCAAATTACCCACATGCCTCCTAACTTCTAACCACCTAACCTAACCATCCCCTAACCTAACCCATTTCACCTAATCCTGGGTTTAACTAAGCCTATCCTATCTTGCACATCCTAACCTCCTTATCCTAACCTACTATGGGGTGGATATTCTCCCCTTGAGACACATGGAACTTATGCCACATGTCTCCTCCCTTGGACACTTTCCCTCTTATGAGCAAGCCTCCTTGTCACTTGTCACCACAAAGATGACAAGTTTGCCTCCCTCCAACCTCTTCTCCAACCTCCTCCAATTTGACCCTTGATATCTTTAGACTCAATCTTGACCATTGATTCTTGCCACCTCACCCCTGCCCTTGGAAATCCTATAAATATCCCATTTTGGAGCACAAAGGATCCCATCTCATATCATTCCATGCATTGTTATTATAGGAACATCTCATCTCATTATCATTTAAGCATTGTTATTATAGACAATTGCATCTTAGATATAGCTTAATTTGATCATATTCTAGCTTGATTGCATCATCATTTAGCATAATCATGCATATCATTAGCATAATTAGCTTCTTGGATCAATCTAGCATAATCATATGTTCATCTAGCTTGCACATCATATCATTTTAAATCCTTCGTCTTGGTGTAGTCAAGTCACTGGGATTGCTCATCTATCTTTGAGAGAAAACCACACTCGCTTCTCTTAGGAGGTGATAGGTCGCTTTGTCATGGTTTATCTTTCATTTGATTTCAATTTTCTAACTATGCTTGTAATGATCTATTGAGTGTTTGTGTTGCAACTGTAGGTACCCTACTTCACACACACAATAATAGTTGTGAACCATAGGAAAGAAAGCCTCTAAAGTATTGTATTTTATTGAAATGTAACTTACCATGGGATAAGGAAAAAAAAAATATTCACAGTTGTAGTAATTATGGTGTCTCTTCATCTTATCACCATCTTCTAGAAATTACTTAATGAAATTTTGATAACTCATTTAATTAAGATGAGTCACCTTCTCTCCTTCGTAGCATAAATTATATTTCTTTTACATGTCATGAAAACTATATTTATAGAGCCATGTATTTTGCATAGCACATTTCCTCTTGTACATGATGATGTGAGGCAATTTTTAAAGTAATATTTTACATCTCATGTTTGATTTTCTCGTGGATCTCATGATGGTGCTATATCTTATTTGAATAATAATTTAGCTCTTTGTGTGGATAATTATGATATTAAATCACACCTTTGTATTCCTTATATGATGATATAATGAACCTTAGCAAAGAATTATTACATGATTTTAATAATGGTTTATGATTTCAAACACACTTTTTTACAACTGAAATCAATTTTTACTTGATAATTATGAACACTATGATTATGAAATGTTATAGATTATTATATTTAGATTATGTTTGAATTGTAGATTTTGGCAATGGTCTCATTCATTTGTTTGCTTGACACTAATTTTTTGAACTTGGCACATGCTTTATGTTGTCTTCCTTTTTTGGCTATGTCACAAAAACAAGATAACCCCTACAAATTTTGTACAATTTGTAGCTTATGTGCTCCAAGCATGCTTTTCAAGGTCTAATGTGTGATTTAGGACCCTTGATTCTCGATTAAGATGTTCTAGTCATTTTTTGGGTCTTTTACGTTAGTTTTTGTGTTTTGGTGTAAATCAAGGTTACAAACCCGAATTGCACTTCCCCTTCAAAAATTTTAGCATGGTGCAAATCGGGTTTGTAACCCCAATTTACACCACTTCATATCCAAGCCCACCCATTTTTGGTGCAAGGCGGGGTTATAACCATGACTTACACCAAGTCCTCCCATTTTGGTGCAAGTCGGAGTTACAACCTCAAGTTACACCAAGTTCTCCCTTTCTGGTGCAAGGTGGGGTTATAACCTTGACCTGCACCAAGTCTGCCCATTCTTGTGTAGATCGGGGCCATAAGACCGACCTACACTAGGTCCTCTCAAAATGGTGTATATCAGGGCCATATCCCTGATCTACACTGAGTCTCCCCATCATGGTGTATGTCGGGGTTATAAACTCGACGCACACTGTTTTCCTTTGCATTTTGCCAAGTATTGGTGTAAATTGAGGTTAAAATCCCAACTTGCACCATGATTCTTTCTTAGGTGTAAATCGGGGTTATAACCTTGATTCGCACCAAAGATAGTATTTATTTCCTTTGTCTTTTGCATAAGTGCATTTTAGACTTATAAGTCCAATATGGACCTATATGATTGTTGACCCTTCCCAAATGCAAATCAGACTTATAAGTCCGAAATGCATTTCATGAACCACATATTTGGTCTTTTTTGTCCAACTCTGGGAATTCTTCAAATCCATTTCTACAACTCCACTCTAGATGTTAGATTCAAAATATTGGGACCAGATGACTATGAAATACAGGCTACCTTGTGACAATATGAAGAGTTTTTGAAGAAAAATGGAGACAATGATGCATAAGATGAGGCTCCAGACACTCAGTCATTTTTATGCATCTCTAGCGTAGTGTCATTTTGTAATCTCAATTGACACTTAAAGTGTCATTTTCTATTCAAGCCATTGCACGTAGAACTTGCATGTGTCCTAAGTCAAATAAAACTCTACCTTGGACTTGGCCACAAATTAGTTATAACTTTCATAGTTTCATGCTACACCTCTCCTCTCTATATATGAGGATTCTCATTGTAATACTGATCTTTTGACCTTCTTGATCTTTTTGAGCTAAGATATAGAGTCTTTAATCTATATGCAACAAAAATCTACCAAGTGAAGAGCAAAAGTGAAACTTTGTGTTCCTATTGTTATTTTGCAAACTTGATCAAATAAGAATAAAGCTTTGGCATTCAAAATTTATATTGGATTCATTGTGGTTTATGGTGAGAGTGTTCTTATGTCATTCTTGTTGTAAATTCTTATTTTTCATAAGTAAAGGTGATGTTGAGGGAATATTGTTTAGAAACAATTGTTGGTTTGTGAACTTTGTGTCATATTTTAGCTCTTGTTAATAGAATTAGGAATTGGTGAATGTGACATCATCTTAAAGACTTTGAGCTCCATATTGGTATTTTCAAGATAAAAGTTAGCTAAAATATAGTAAGATAGCACCTCAAAGACTTTGTGCTTTATTGCGCCATCTTGGAAAAGGAAATATTAATTTGAAGACTTTGAGCTTCATATTATTGTTTCAGAAAAATATTATCTGAAGTTGTAATAAGGAATCAAGTTAAACAATTTGTGCTTAAATCTTTGATTTTTTTAATTGACACCTTGGGTTACAGAAGTTATTTGAAGAAAGGTTGATAGGACTACAGTGATTGCAAGACTTTGAGCTTGAACACCATTTTCCTATCCTGAAGAAGCAACAAAGGACTTTGAACCTTTATGGAAGCTTTGCTTCTTTATTTTGTATTTTGATCATTCTTACATTATGAGTTAATTTGTAACATTGAAATTGTAATAATTATAGCTCCTCTATATTATAAATTCTTTCCTTAAGAAAGAGGAAAAGAATAACATCTATTCTGAAAAAGAGGATAGGATGATGTACCACCCAAGTTTAGATTAGAAATCAAAAGTATTTTATTCTACATAAATAGAGTAGTAAGTTAAAGGGGGAGCTTGTTAGATACTTGATTAGTCCCAAAGACACTGGGGGGGTGGGGGGGGCGGGGGGGTTGAATCTGTGTCTAACCAGTTAGCCAAAGATTTAAACTTGTTTGCAACTTTATAACCCAAATTAGTGTACCGGTAAATAAAAAATAATGCAATAAAGAGAAATAAGAGAGACAACATCAATGCACACCATAACACAGGATATTTTGGCGAGAAAACCCGATAGGGGAAAAACCTCGGTGGGATTTGTGACCTACAATATTTACTCACTGGCCAATATAAATAAATATTACTGATACAATATTGGCCTGCACATGCAGGAAGGCCAACAGCCTAGAGCTCACTGCTCAATACAAAATAGGAGTCTCACTGACTACAAAATTGGATTATTAAATCCAATGACAATGTACTGCTCAAAATAGCATCTACAATGCTGGATTTAGTACCAGTTTAAGCTCTGTCAAAATACCCATGTCATAAACCTTTCTTCGTTCTTCTCTACTCTTATTCACTCATCAAAATTATTACATCAAAATGCATATACAGATATTCACTCTCATAATCCTCTTGCATTACCTAATACATACTATTTAGATTACTTACAAAATGACCTATAAGATCTCATACATATATGAGTCTTTACAATACATCATGTCGTCTACAAATAATTAATTACATAATAAACAAAACTTTATCTTATGTCGGCCTGAGTGTTGGTATTATTCATTGCCGGTGTAAACTGGATGCCGGTGTGAATGAACTTTGTGTAGCTGCCGGTGTCAGTATGCGAAGTCTGTTGCCGGTATAATCAATAGAATCCTGTAGAACCCTGTTACCAGTTGGTTGCCATCGATGACAACATCAACTATTCTCGTTTGAGTGTGTAATGCCAACAGAGCCTTCCCTTAGAAATTAGGAGAGATTCCATCTCACACACTGTGGTTGAAACCACAATTTTGTAAAAGTTCACCAGTTTGCAAAATTTTCAACCAACACTTTCATTAATTATTTTTCTTTAAACCTAATGCCCATAAGGATAGCATGAACCTAATGATACCTTTGCATGATTTATTTCTTAATATTTATTCTATTGCTATCTACTTGACTCGTCTATCTATTAAACCTAGATTTTATATAATATCATCTAATTAAGGGGTTTGACCTTTGAAAACATGACCCTTATAGTTTGATGATCTTCTTGAGATATTTTTAAATACTATAATCCTTAACAATTAGTTAGGAGCAAACATTATAATAAATTAGATTACAAAAGTTTACACTATATTAAAACAAAACTACATGTTAGGAATCTAATTTACATTGTACAAAATTGATCTAAAATCACATAATCGACTCAAAGTCAATTATAAGTTTACACAAAATTCCATAGATACAAACATACAAATATCTATTTTTTTTTAAATGAATAATATTTAACTTAAAATTTTATCCGTGACATGTTATTCCACAAACTAAATACCCTATCCATCTCATTTAATTTTCTAAATTGACATTTAATGTTCTAATAATTAAACTCAACTCTAACTACCAAAACTAATTTGTATGTATTGATCACATAATTCAATTTTTTTAATTAGCCTGGTAAGTGACTGAAAAAAACATATTCGCCTTTATAATATTACTCTAGTCCGTTGTAAAACTAGTAGAGTCGAGAGGCATGAAAACAAAAAGCTTTAAAAAACTGGTCTCTTTCCCTGATGTCATGACAGTAAATTGAGTTGAAGCGCTTGTGTAGAATTATATTTAATGGTTGGGAGTCAGAAATAGGATACGTTGATGTATATTTCAACTTTGGGCAAAGGTATGTCATATGAAGGCAGTAAAATATAGCCCATATTTTATAGTAACAAACAAACTCCGAGGGCTGAAATTACACTTTACCTCTGCCAATCTGGATAGTCAAAATCTGATCCACCACCAAACTGTCCTATATGTGATGTGATAGTGTTCTTATCTGATTACAGTCAGAGTGTGAGAATGATGATTAGTCGCATCAAAAAAACCATATATATTTCTGTAATGTCAGTTAAATTGAAAGTTGGTCTGTGCGGCAGAAAAAAGAAAAATGAATGCTAGATAATTGCAATAGACAGGTCACAGCAATAGCAGTGAGCATTTTCTGTCTTGCCTATCATTACATTCCTCAACAATTGAACGGATTGAATACCATCCCCATGCAATGTTCCTTCATATTCTCAACCACATTCCCCCTCATTCACCATTCACAGCGATACTGAAACTGGATTTTATATCATTTAAGGTTGACAGGGAATAATATCAGCTTTAAATAAAAACCTTACGGGCAATAAGATAATCATTTTAGAATTCAAGATAGCAAGTCTGTGTTGATATCTATTTAAGGTTGAAAGGTAACAATGTCGGTTTTACATAAAAATCGAAAGGGCAATAAGTTAATCATTTTAGAATTCAGAGTTCGGAAAGGTGATTATAATTTTTCGATAGAGGATTTTATATCATTCATGAGTGTATTTTGCAATTCAATATGAGAGAACAAGTCTTTGTTGTTACCTATTTAAGATTGAAAGTGAATAATTTTGGCTTTACATAAAACCCTTAAGGCTATAAGATAATCATTTTAGAGTTTAGAGTTCAAAAAGGTGATTATTACTTTTTGATAGAGAATTTTTATATCATTCACAAGTTCACTTTGTTATTCAATATGGGAGCATGAATCTATGATGATACCTATTTAATATTGAAAGAGAATAATGTCAACTTTATATAATAAAAATTTAGGGTGCTAGTGGGTCCTTGCACTTTCTCTCTTACTTTCCTCAAAGTCTCCTTGCTTATCAATCCATTTTTCCTGTTTTCTCAAGAAAATAACGGAAATTGAATACCATCCCCATAAAATGTTCTTCATATTCACAAGTGCATTCCATCTTAATCATCCTTCACAATGATCATTCAACTAGATTTTATATCATTTAAGCTTGATAGGGAATAAGATAATAATATTAGAATTCAGAGTTTAGGAAGACAATTGTCTTTTTGTCGATGTTTATATCATTGATCAATTTGTTTTACCATTCAATATGGTATAGAAGTTTATGTTGATATCTATTTAAAATCAAAAGAGAATAATGTTATCTTTATATTAAAAGCCTAAAGGCAAAGAGATAATCATAATAGAGTTCAATGTTTGTGTAGTACCCCTCCTCGATCAGCCTCTTTTGTATGTTTTGAGTTACTTCAGTGACTGTTCTGTGGAACATTATTGTATTTTGATTCGAATATTATGCGATGTTATTTCATGCTTTATTTGGAGTTATGGTGTATGATTTTATGCAGTATTTCAGTGCTTATGAGTAATGTTGTTTTTATGTATCATTATCATGGACTGACACTTTTCCCTTATATTGCGATGTCTTATTTATATGTTGCGTGTTTGCAAGTGTATTGGGATGCGAGGGGATAATTTTCCTTCACTCACTCCAGTGAGACAGGGAACGTCACGATTCTCTTTCATCGGTGTGCATGTCATGTCTGTATTTATGTATATTGTCTATATGCACGTGTGGTTCTTTGGTGCAGGACATTGCAGGTACTAGTACCGGGTAGGTACGGGGTATTGACTCCACCTGGTTCCGCAGGTCTAAGCATGCCTTATATATCTGATGGGAGTGGAGGAGATAGTTGTTGTACCCTAACTTGACTGCAGTTACACTCATGTGAGTGTTGTCAGTCGGTTGTATTTCCCCGTCTGACTGTTAGGCATGTCATGGTGCCTTGGTTTGGTCATTTGAGAGTTGTCAATTGATCTGTCTTGGTTTTGTGTGTTTTCATTTATTTAAATGGATGATGCTATCTTGTGTTGGCGTAATCATTTAATTAATATGCTTTGTGATTATTGATTTGTTTAAATTAATGATTGCTAGATTAAATGGTAAATGGCTTAATTTATTGTGTAAAGTTGCCTTGATATTTTTGTGAAATAAATAAATTGCCTAGCCATTTAAAAAGGTTAAATGCTTAGGTTGAAAGGAAATATTTATGGAAAAAGAAATTAATAAAAGTTTTCCTTTTTGCTTTTCCATTTGACTTTTTCTTTTCATTTTAATTGTTGGAAAGAATTATTATTTTTGGGAAAAGAAATAAATCTGATTGCCTTTTAGTTTTAAAATATTTAAATTTGATTGGATGAAAAACTTTAACCTAGAAGCTTGGGTTAAAAGATATTTTTTGGGCATTCACGGCAGGAGAAGAAGAGGATTTTTGGAGAGAAAATTCTGGAAAAACTTCTTGCAGGAGTTGGAAATTCGACCTGGTAGCAAGATTGGTTGTTCTTCATCTCTTTGCTACTAATTGCTTCAAGGTTGGGGGTTTCCTTCTTGTTTTGTAATTTTTCAGTTTGCTTCTTGTGCATGGAAATTTATTCAATCTTCCTGTAAATGTTTGTGGAATGATTGAAATGAAAGCATTAGTGTTTACTATTGCTGGTTTTGTGAAATCTATATCATATGGTTGCATTCAAGAAAGAAATTGTTCATTTCTCTATCTGTTGTGTGTTTTGTTCTTGGAAATCAATTTATTGATTTACCCCTTCTTTGAGAAGAAAGAGTTTTAGATTGGGCTTGCTGGGTGCATCCTTGTTTCTATTTTGTCACGATTTGGTTAGTCATTATTTCCAGTATGTTTATTTCACCATTTACCTTGATGGTAAACTCTTCCTTGAAATTTTGGAAATTGGCACTGTATGTGTGTGCCCGTGAAATAATTCTAGAAATGAAGTGTTACCCGTTCCTGTTTGAAGAGGTAAGTGTTACCTGTTCCTATTTGAAGAGGTAAGTGTTACCTATTCCTGTTTGAAGAGGTAAGTATTACCTGTTCCTATTTGAAGAGGTAAGTGTTACCTGTTCCTGTTCGAAGAGGTAAATTACCTGTTCCTATTTGAAGAGGTAAGTGTTACCTGTTCCTATTTGAAGAGGTAAGTATTACCTATTCCTGTTTGAAGAGGTAAGTGTTACCTATTCCTGTTTGAAGAGGTAAGTGTTACGTGTTCCTATTCGAAGACTTAAATTACTTGTTCCTGTTTGAAGAGGTAAGTGTTACCTATTCTTGTTTGAAGAGGTAAATTACCTGTTCCTGTTTGAAGAGGTAAGTGTTACATGTTCCTGTTCGAAGAGGTAAGTGTTACCTATTCCTGTTCGAAGAGGTAAATTACATGTTCCTATTTGAAGAGGTAAGTGTTACCTGTTCTTGTTTGAAGAGGTAAATTACCTATTCCTGTTTGAAGAGGTAAGTCTTACATGTTCCTGTTTGAAGAGGTAAGTGTTACCTGTTCCTGTTTGGAAGAGGTAAGTGTTACTTGTTCCTGTTTGAAGAGGTAAGAGTTACTTGTTCCTATTCGAAGAGGTAAATTTCTTGTTTGAAGAGGTAAGTGTTACCGGTTTGAAGAGGCAAATTACCTGTTCAAAGAGGTAGGTGTCACCGGTTCGAAGAGGTAAATTACCTGTTCGAAGAGGTAAGTGTTACCGGTTCGAAGTGGTAGTATTACCAATTGGTAGCGGCAGTTTTACCAGTGGTAGCAACACTACCGGTAAGTGGTGTCTGTTGTCCTGGCAGCTGCACAGTCACGGGTTGGTTTGACCCCCGCTTGGTTTTGAGGCCTCACCGGTCTTCAAAGCCGGTTTGTGTTAAGAACTTAAATTTTATAAATGGAAAGTTTAAAGTGGTTTTGTGTGATGTAACGTGATTTTCATGTGATTTTTATTATGTGGTTAATAAATTTACCAAGGGAAATCAAGGCATGAATTAGAGATTCAAATTGGTAGATTTGGATATATTCTGAAAATGATTTAAATGCTTGTTTGGAATTCATGTTGTAACCGGTTGAATGTTTAAATGTGGATTTCATTATTGATGGAATATTGATTTGGAAATTGAATAATGTGACTATTGCAAGAGTGTTATATTTAATTTCAATCAATGATATTGCAAGTGCTTATAATCTTGATATTCTCAAAGATTGTCTTAGTGCGGATTTGATGTATTTATTTGTTCTTGCAAGTGTTTATTGTGATATTTTGGTATGTGGTTTAGTCATCCTGTGGTAGTGTAATTGGTACCTTTGACCAAGTGATATATGTTGGCTCCGTTGTCTTAACCATGTAGTGTCCTTGCCTTATGGTTAGTCAAGAGTTAGTATGTCCTTGTTTGACCACTTGTTTCTGATAGTGGTGTTATGGCTGTCTGTTTCGCCATAGGGTCCTCGGGGAGTGACCATGCTTGTGTAGTGTCCTTTGAGAGAGTGACTTTTGATTGGGGGTTGCACCCAAAGTGGTAGGTATTACGACCCATCGAAAGTCAAATAATAACTGATAATCTAATGAAATGATTAGGTGGGTAGTATCATAACATTAATAAAGATAAATGTACATCGTGCATAGGTGAGTGCTAGTACAGGGCTCATAATGTTGCAAGAAGGCCTGGAATGGCAAACCAACCACCTTATCTTCACGAAAGGTTGGTAGGGTCTGCATGAGACTTAGTTGGAGCCGGAGGTTCAGGAGAGGTTACCAGTACAGAGATTCGGGACCTATGAGGGCCTACCAGGGTAACCATCTTAAGCTTTGTGATGACACTCTCTCATTTGGTTCACTTGTGTTTTGTGATGTCGGTTCACTTGTGTTTGTGAAGTTGAGTCACCTGGATTCTTGTGGAGTCTCATTGTGTTGTCATGGAGTTGTATTGGTTTGTCGATCATGTCATGCTTATGCTTGTTTGAGGGTCCTCAGCTATCTCCTAGCACAGTGGGGTGATTCCATTTGGGAATTACATGGCCGGGTGGTAGTGCCACTTCCCATCGGATGTTCAGATTTGTGCCTTCATGCGAGGATTGGCTTCATAGGTGTTCTTGTGGATTGTGACTCATGCTTCATCTCATGTTTTGGAGACTATTGGTATTTGTAGACCTATGTGGCCATTGTATCATTGTAATATTGATCTTATGTAACCTTGTAAATGGATGGGATCTATCCTTTATGACTATTGAGAAGCTATGTATTGGAAGAGCAATGTAATCCTATGTTTGGTTGTTTTTATCAGTTTCCTTGATGATGTTAGTAAATGCTTATTGAAGTGGAAATTATGTTGTATCCTTTCAATCTTTCAATGATGAATATTTATTTGCTTATGGCTTCTTGTGATCATTGAGTTATAATGCCTATGTGGAATTTATGGATGTTGTGGAAGTTATTCTTGAAGTTAATTCTTCGTTGGTAACCCTTAAGGAATTCTAGTATAATTATTTTGCTTGTGTTATCGTGTATGTTGTGTAAATGCACTTATGATGTTTATACTTTTAAAAAAAAAAAAATTGTTTCACCCTTGTTATGGGTTTTCCTTCGGGGTTCCTAGTGGGGCATTACAGTTTGGATAGGTGATTATTATTTTTTGATGGAGGATTTTATATCATTCACAAGTGTGTTTTGTTATTCAATATGGGAGCACGAGTCTATGTTGATACCTATTCAAGATTGAAAGGGAATAATGTCAGCTTTACCTAAAAATACTAAAGGCAATAATATAATCATTTAAGTTTAGAGTTCAGATAGGTGATTATTATTTTTTTAAGAGGATTTTATACCATTCACAAGTGCATTTTTCTATTCGATATGAGAGCACAAGTCTATGTTGATACCTATTTAATATTGAAAGGGAATAATGTCAGCTTTACATAAAGCCCTAAGGATAATAAGATAATCATTTTAGAGTTTATAGTTTGGACAAGTGATTATTATTTTTTGATAGAGGATTTTTATATATCATTCACAAGTTCACTTTTCTATTCAATATGGAAGCACGGATCTATGATGATACCTATTTAATATTGAAAGGGAATAATGTTAGTTTTACATAAAAAACCTTAAGAGCAATAAAATAATCATCTTAGAATTAAGAGTTGGGATAGATTTTTTTTAATGGATAATTTTTATCATCCACGAGTTTGTTTTTCTACTCAATACAAGAGAAAATTCTATGTTGATAACTCTTTGTTGGATGGCATAATGTATCACTCTCATCAATTGTGCTCAACTTATTGAACTACAACCTTTGATGATAGGAAAGTATTTATAAATATAATAGTATTCATGTAATGTCCCACCAATGAAACCTTCAGGACACAAGCCAAGAAACCTAGTATATATATTTTTTGAAATATTCTAGAAGAACTTTAACAAATAAACACAAAACATATGATACAACATGTTGCACTTTCACAACAATGTGCAAATAAGTGCTACAACGAGAACCACAACACACAAGAATGACTACACAAAACCTCACCATTACACAAGAAAGGTGACCATAGCCAAAGACTAACAAACATGGGATCACTAACCACAACAAGATAACAAGGGGGAGAGAGAGAGAGAGAGAGAGAGAGAGAGAGAGAGAGGGGGGGGGGGGATGAATCCTCAACAATGATCAACACAAACGTCAATCATATTCTCTAACAAAATGACACCACAATGGGATGAGAAATCATCAACATCCAATCTACATAAAAATAGGATAACCAACTCAATCCCAAACACTTATGACACAATTTGAAGTTCATTGCCTTAAGCAGCTCACATACAACATCCTATTGCAACTCGACTATGTGCAAGTGAAAGACTTAGGTCCCTAAAAACCAACCAACCATAGAGGAAGACTTGGGATACCTTAGGAATGATCAACAAGGGGTTTTGACCATTATAATATTTCACCAAAATTTACATGCTTTCACCAGATGGTCTCGACCATCACCTAGATCCTAGGTGTGATGATTAGTCTTCTATAGACAAGGGCATGTATATTGATATAATCTAAACCATAAATTATCATTGTATATACAAATGTACCCCCTCGAAGGTCCCTAGGACACTCAAGGACCCAATGGGAAACTTTCATGAACAATTTTCACCCATATGAGGCCTCAAAAATCCACCAATATAAAGAATAGAGGACACGGGTACCCGAAGTGGACTATGACACTAGAACAACAAAAGGACATGAGCACAATGTGTTGTAGTCCTCTAGGTGTGCTACTATCCCTATAGAATATAACCTGCACTATTGTCCTCTCTTATGTGCATATATCTTGACCAATGAGTAAACCAAAGATATGGATTGATCTCCTGGACATCACGAATGAAATAGAAAATGCTAGAAGTTCCTAAGAAATCTTAGGAGCATGAAAATGCCAAAAGGACTTAGGGGAGAAAGTAGGAGATTGACTCCCTTGAACACTAGATGCCTCTAGTGCATTAAAGCAGAGAATGGGGAGATGTTTAATGACCTCACTAACATCCTAAACATCTTCCCTAACCTAAAAGAAGAAAGAATACGCATTTACAACACTTCACAAGATGCTCTAAAGGGCCTCAAATAGACCCATAAATGTCACACCAAGACAGTTTGGCATTAGAAATTAAGTTGGTGCCATGAGGGATCTACAAAACCCTCCAAAATGATTCTAACACACACTAGATCCATTTTAAACCCAAAATAAGAAACCTACAATTTTTACATTAACCATACATAAGCAACTAAGTAATCCATGAGAAACCATTCTTGATTCCAACATCGAGACACAAAAACTAATACATAACCAAATACATATTTCAATTACAATTACATATCCTATCAACAAGAGGTCCAATTAATGTACATTACATAACTTGAGGATTTTAATATCATTGAATTATACATTTACATGAATCAAAACTAAGAAAGCATGAAGTACAATTGAGAGAAGAAGCCACTGAGCATGCTCAATCTTCTTTCCTTTAGATCCTGATGGTGATATGCATGTCACTTGACCACAACCAAGAAATCCACTTTGAAGCCATGCTAGAAGATAGTCACAAGTGCCACAAACACTCACACATGCAAGATGCATGAAGATAAATACAAGACTCAATCCAAACATGTTGAATACAAAGCATCGAATGATGAAATTTCATTTCATCCAAGCATGAGGAATATTAGAACATACACTTGGCCAATCACACATGGTAATTATATAACATTAATAATCCAACACCAATAGAAAAGGTATGATCATCTTCTAGGTGCTACTCCAGTATAGGGATAAATATTAGAGAATAAGAGAGGGGAGTGGCATCATGTATCTCAAAGGGATGGCTCACGCAAAACCTAGTACTCTCTCATACAAAAAAGAATACTTAATCTGATGCAAGATCATCCTCGATTCACAACAATATTGCATCAACCAAAAACATTTTATTTTTTGTTCTGTTTCTATTTGCAGTTTCAATGTTCCTTTCTGTGTGTCTCGGTTTTGGCTCACTAGATCTTGTGGAGTTGGATTCTACTTGAAGACTTGATCATCTTTCTTGCTTCCAAACCACATCTCATTTGGATCACTTTCTGGCAAGATATCACTACCAATTTCCTTGTTAGTTTCTTGGTACTGGTTGTTCCTTTATTACCGGTTTCCTGAGACCTATTTTGGTGATCTATTGGAACCCATTCTGAAGCTTGCGGAGCCTTGGATGTTGATCCTGTTGTTTCTTGGCATGTGGTCGACCTTCTACGTTTCATCCTTTTGATTTTCCGGAGGAATCTCTTGGCGGAGGCTGACCTCATTCATTTTGCATGTTAGGTCTTGTTCTTTGGGTTTTGATCCCTTTTGGATCGACTGGATCCTTTGGATAGATATATATATATTTGTAATCATACTCTAGAATAAAATCAACAAAAGATCAATTAGAATCAATCAGAGATAGATTGTGCCTAGAAGATAGATCTTTCAATTCAAGGTCTTGATGTGACCTATTCTACCAGGCCTGTGTGCCTGTATGTTGTAACCCTATTGTTACCGGTTGGATGTAATCAAATTTCATGCAATAAAACTATTTGTTCTGCATTGCCTCCATCGTATCTGTGTGTTTTCGTTGTGTTTACTCTTACTGATTGGTTTGGACTGATCTCCTTGAGGTCCCTCCTCGTCGGTGACTAGTTCAAGTGGTATTAGAGCAAAGTTTCATTCCAGAGGTTGCATGTCCTGAATTCTTGTTGTAGGGTGGCGGATTGCGGATCTAACCTGCAATTGCAGAGGACTAGTGTGAATCAATGGCACAAAGAGGAACTAGGAATGGTGGAGTACGTGGGAATGTAGACCCTACTGTGATGGAGATGTTGCAAGGAATAGAAGCTCAATTAGAAGCCATGAAGACAACCTAGAGAAGAGGATGACATATTATGGATGTGAGAAAAGATAAAGGAGAAGAAGCCCTGATAGAACAAGTGAAACTACCGGCAGTTGATCCAGATGAAGAAAGGTTTTTAAGGGTTTTGAGTAGGGAAAACACTAAACCTCATTTTATCCCACCGGAATATGATGCGAAGCTAGATTCGAATGAATTGATGGATTGGATCTTGGAGATGGAGAAGTATTTGGATTTTGAAAACACTGCAGAAGAGAGGAAGGTGAAATATGCCTATACCCGATTGAAAGGTCATGCATCTCTTTGGTGGGAGCATTTGCAAGTTGATAGGCAAAGAAGAGATAAAGAAAAGATTAAGACATGGGATAGGATGATTGCTAAGTTAAAATCAAAGTTTGTCCTGATGAATTATCAAGTGGATTTGTTTCGGAAATTGCAAAACCTGAGACAAAAGGAATCTAAAGTGAAGGAGTACACCGAAGCATTTTACAAGTTGAACATCAGATCCAGACATGTTGATGATGAAGTTGAATAGATTGCAAGATATTTGAATGGATTGTGGATGTCTATACAAGATGAACTCAGTATGATCAAATTGGAGAGTTTTGAAGAGGATTACTAATATGCACTAAAGTCTGAAGAGAAATTGAACAAAAGACATGAGAAAAGACAGAGAGGTAGAGGTGGAAGGTTTACCGGAGGAAGATTTCAAGGAGGAAGAGGATATACTAGAGGAAGAGGAACTAGTATAGATCAAAACAAGGACAAGGAAGTGAGAAAGGAAGGTAATTCATATCGGAAGGATGATAGAAATTTCTACCAGAGGAGACAACCGGAATGAGAACTTTGGAAGACAAGACAAGAGGACATTTAGAGGAACTTGCTTTAAGTGTAGAGGAGAAGGAAACCTTGTGTTTGAATGTAAGAAGATAGAGGCTACCGAAGGAGCAGCAGTGGTGGAAGAAAACCCCACTGGATCAGACAATAAACTAGAAGATGGAGAACTATTGATTATGAGGAGAGCTTTGTGTCATACCGGACGAGATGAAGAACCCTTGCAGAGGAAGAACCTATTCAAGACCAGATGTAAGGTATATGGTAAGTGTTGTAAAGTTGTTATTGATAGTGGTAGTTCGGATAATATTGTTTCAAAAGAGATGGTGAATAATTTTAAATTGGAGAGATTGAAACACCCTAAGCCTTATCAGATAGAATGGATTCAGGATGAGCATATGTTGTTAGTAAGTGAACAGTGTTTGGTAAAATTGAAAATTGGGAATTATCATGATGAAGTTTTATGTGATATTATGCCTATGGATATTTGTCATCTTTTGTTGGGATGACCTTGGCAGTTTGATAGATAGGAAATACATGATGGGAGGAAGAATACATACACTATTATGGCCAATGGGATGAAGCAAACCTTGTTCCCTTTGGAGGAACCTTCGAAGAGTGAAGTCTGTACAAATACCAAAATCTGTTTAGTAGATGGAAGGAAATTCATGGATGGACTGAGACATGAGAATGTGTGTTTTGCCTTAATTCCTATGAAGACTGAGAGACCGGAACCGAAAGGAGAATGTTGGCATTGCATGAAGATTGCATTGATGAAGTATAGTATTGTCATTGATGTCAATAGTAATAGGTAATGAATTTGTATTGCAACCGGTAGTGATGCAGTAAAGCAACCGGTAGTAAAGCAATGAAGGCAACCAGTAGTATCATTTCCTAAGAGAGAAAGTGAAAAGTAAAGATGTGTCACTGGAGCATGTATCTACTAAAGAATAGCTAGCAAATATCTTTACTAAACCTCTACCTAAGGCTACATTTGAGTATCTTAGAGGTAAGTTAGGGGTTGTACCCCTACATGAAGTTAATTAAGAAGATGTGGAAGCCATCAATCTTGGAGCCTATTGAAAATCTTGAAGAAGGATTGGTGAAGAGTGGAGCTACTCTATAGGGGGAGCAGCTAGTTGCAGATTAGTGAAGCATGAAACTGAATGGTTTACCTTCACTTTGGTATTGTTGTCAAAGGGGGAGAAGAACTATATATGATTGATAGCCAATTATCAGTTGAAGACATGAAGATATAGTTGAAGGAGAGTATATGGAAAAATGTAAACCGGGATTCCTATACCTATGTATATGCTTTACTCTCAATCATCACAATCAATGGGTATTGATATTTGTATTGTCATCAATGCCAAAGAGGGATATTGTTGGAATTGCATGAAGATTGTGTAGACACCTAAAATTGTCATGTCTAATTAAATAAATATCTTTATTTATTTAATTATTTTAGCCTAATTCTTCTATTAATTAAATAAATCTTTATTTATTTAATTAATTCATTTATCCTCTTCTAGCCTTATTTCTCATTTAAATAAATTCATTTATTTATTTAAATTACCCTTTTCCTAAATTAAATAAATATCTTATTTATTTAATTGATCCCACTTCTTCTATTAATTAAATAAATCTTTATTTATTTAATTAATTCATTAACCTTTTCTACCCATGACATATGTCATTCATCTCTTAATTCATACACTACCTATCCTCTCATTATTTTATTATTTCCTTTACCTACCTTCTAATCATAGCCAACCATTTATCTTTTACACCTCTCAATCTTATCCCTCCATTTCTTATAGTGTCTTCTATATAAGAGGATGCTTCCTTCATTATCAAACCCTAATTGATTGACTACTTGATCAATTGATGACACTATGCCTTTCATATGCGATCCTACTTACAACCACATTTCCATTCTTTGTTGAGCTCTTGTGCACATAAAATCTGAGAGCAAATATATCAAGTAAGATCAATGGAGATAGGAAGAATGGAGATTCAAACCCTATTGGACATGTGATGGTATAATCTTTGTGATTTCATTTGATTTGCATTGTCTTAGGTAATCTTCATATGTTATGGTGGATCTTTGTTGTTGTTAGGCTAGGGTTTTGTGGTTGAATTCATTTAGTCTTTCAACATTATTGTTGTTATCCATTTTCACTGTATACATTTTGGCACGCCCAGTGGGACCCTTTTCCCTTTTGCATTTAACATTTTGTGTTGCAGATTTTGTTTTTTTGAGGTTGCAGATCTGACATTTCCGACAACATTTTGATATTTCGCGTTTGCGCACTTTCAAATCGTGTTTTTGATTTTTTGTCGCATCTGTGACATCTGGAACCACGTCTGCATATTCGACAATATTTCTTTTTTGCAAATTTCCAAAAACGCGTTTGTATTCCATAGTCGCATCTGTGAGGTCTTCAGGCGCGTCTGCGTTAGGAAAATGCATATGCATTCAGGAGCTGCATCTGTGTCAGATCTAGGCGAGTTTGTGTGTTCTGGCAGCATCTGTGTCTATGACAACTACATTTGTGTTTGGTTGTTGCATTTTTTTGTTTCATTGATTCGGTTTTTCATCATTCGGATTTCAAATCTGGTTTATTTTAAGCTAACATTTTAAGATCTAGCTAACAAAGATTGGTGTAGCTTGTCTTGAAGGCAAAATCATTTTGTTGAAGGCCCCTATTTCACAAAGTCTTTTGGATCTAAAATTTACCTAACTTGTGTGCTTGCAGGAAGGGGTGATCATTTGAAACAATCCAAACTACTAATAGATCTTTGTTGCAGGACATTGGCAAGGGTTTTTTTTTATTTTTATTGTGTGCCTTGTTTTCATAGATTAGAAAACACTTCAATTGGTGCACTAAAATTGAACCATTGTCTTTTGTGTCTTGAGCAATAGGCTCTTTTTGTTTAATCTTTAGAGGGCCTGTCTCCCCATGTGGTCATTAGGACTACTAGAGAGGAGAGAATGACCCAAGTGGTAGCAAAAGAAAAGCCATCTTCTTCCAAACCACTATAAATAAATGTATCCATGGTGAAAACTATGGATAACGTGTGCTGATTAGTTCATACCGACACTATCTCCCCATAAACCCATTTGATCAAATTTATTTGATCATTTGTAGGGCGTAACCCCTATTGGCTAGGAGCCTTCTGTATTTATAGAGCTGAAAGTGCCGCATGTATGGCCACATGAGCGGATGCCCTTACTAGTACCTTTTTGTTTTAGAAGCCAAAATCCTTCTAGTTGTTGGGGCAGGAGGTCGGACCTCTGGTAGCGGCCCACACACATACGATTCTTAGTAGAGATACAAAGTTTGCCACAAGGAGTTTTCGTGGGGACTGATTCTTGGTTGCCTCGAGAAGTGAGTGCCGAGGGTGGAGCCAGTGGGGTCAAGTATCTAAGTATCCGCTCTGAATAGCGTAGCCTCGGGGGAAACTCCATGTGGGATCAACAACTATTGTCTTGGCCATCCATAAGAATTGTGCTTGACTTATTTTGAACATTCAAACATTCAAGACCAAACATCAAAACATTGTGTCTTTTGTGTCTTCAAGTGTATGCAAAACAATTTTACATCAAACAACACACTTGTCTTTAAGTCATTTTGGGAAGTCTAAACATTTTTGCAAATATTGAGTCCTCTTCAACACTATGTCCTCTTGTCATGAAAAACAGTCAAACATTCAGATTTGGTCACAACAAAACAACTTCATAGATTAGAAAAAAATTGCACAAAGTTTGCAGAAACGCGTCTGTGTCTGACAGAATAGTGTCTGTGCAATATAACTGCGTCTGTGAAGGGTAGAAACATGTCTGTGTCTTTTGAGCAACATTGAAACATCTCAGAGACACGTCTGTGTCTTTTGAGCAACATTGCAACATCTCAGAGATGCGTCTATGTCAGACAGAATAGCGTCTATGTCATTTAAGGGCGTCTGTGTTTGACAGAATAGTGTTTGTGTCCTTTAAGCGTGTCTGTGTTTAGGATTGAAAACTTTCATAATTCAGCAAACAAGAATAGTCAGTTTTAGACTTATTGAGCTTCCTAGGTTATCTCTCTGAGGTTTTCATCTAGCATTCAACCTGCCTTTGGGTCTTACAAAGTCCATCATTGCTTTACATCTTGCATTACATTCACATTTGTCTAAACTTGAGTCAAAAGGTCACTTGCTTGTCCTCGTCATACTTTGTCAACACACTACATACAACAACATTTTGCTAAGTGGTCCCTCATCAAGGTCTATCACCTTTGGGTCTCATTTGGTCTTACTTAGAGTCAAGGTCAACTTACCTCATCAAGAGAAACTATCATCTCTTTGGAAGTCACACCTACTCTACTACATACATACTTGGTCTTACACTTTGGACATTGCAAGTACATCTCAGATTCATTTACATTTCATCCAACTCTTGGTCTTCCATACTCTTTCCATTTTTCCATCTAGTCTCACACATCTTGGTCAAGACCTAGTTCATGGTTGAAACCCGTTTACAAAAATCTAGGAGAGAAGCTAAAGAGGCTCAAAAGTCCGCAAACATGAGTTCTTATGAGTATGACAATGATATCTTTTTCAATTCTGATCATACTATATTACCTGATGACATGGATGCTTATAGAAACATTCCAACTATTGAGAACATGGACACTACAAACAACAATGATACACACAATGAAAATATGGAAAACTTCTCCGTACATTTAGCAGAAGTGGAAGACACCATTATGAATCCCCATTTCAATCGATTGGTTGAGGAAATAATGAGGAGAGATAGACAATACTTTCTACAAGTGATGGCACAAAGTGGAGCCAAGATACCTCATGATTTTGACACGTCTCAAATAATGGAAAATCGACCTTTGCAACAACCTCACCTCAACATGGATCAAAGGAGGCCTAATAGTGGAGGCAATAGAGGACCACATATGGTGCCTGAATCACCATCATCTTTGTTTCAAAAACCAGAGGTCCCACATACACATGGTCAAGCATATGATACTCACCTTTGTAGACCATTATGGAAGTCTTATGCAGAAAAATATGCTCAACCACATACCAATGCTAAGGATCAACCACCAAAGCAATTGGATATTCAAAGGCATTCTCAAAATTTGGACATAAGGAAACCCCGCGTCAAATTTGGGGGCAACACACTAGAACAAACTCACGACATGCCTATAGAGTATGGTATACATGAACAAAGCAGATATTCCATTCCTCATCATGACTCTATACCAAGTGGTCCTTATACGCAGCATCATTATAGACCTCCTCCATATGAACATGTGCATGATCAATATCATCCATATATGCAACATGCTCCTCCTCCAATTGGTTCCTCAAACATATGGTATGGTCCAAGAAGTCGATCTCCACCTAAGAGCAATTTGGAATAGCAAATTAAGGACTTACAAAAGAAAATGGAGGACATAAATACATCAAAGCCAACATACACAATGAGAGACATATGTCCTTATCCATTTGACAAGAGCATTCCAATGCCTCCTTTTCCTACACACTTTGTGATGCCTAAGTTTGATAAGTATAGAGGAAAAGGAGATCCTAAGGCACATATAAGACAATTTTTCACAGCTTGCATTGAGGTAGCAGCAGAAGAGACATATTTGATGAGATTATTCCCACAAAGCTTAGGTGATCAAGCTATGGAATGGTTCTCCCAACTCCCACCTGGAATTAAGTCATGGGGTGACTTAGCAGAGGCATTTATCCAACATTTCTCCTACAACATAGAGACAGACATATCGGTGACTACTTTGTGCAACACCAAGCAAAGGGATGGAGAATCTTCTTCATCATTTTTACAAAGATGGAGAAATCTAGCTAGCAGATGCTCTTGTGAAATTCCACAAAAACAAATGGTAGAAATGTTCACCCAGAATGTTAACAAAGGCATTGGCTATGATCTAAGGAAAGCTTGTTTGTCCACCTTC